>NW_026293404.1:1750690-2050690 GCF_026419915.1 Harpia harpyja
GTGGATTCTAACCATTTTAAACATAAAAAAAAAAAAAAAAATCCATCACGAATTGGATTGCCTGAACTGGTGAAAGGCAGATAATCTCAAACTGATATCCACAAATAGCAGAACTGTAGCAATCATGACCTTGAAATAGAAACATTAATGTTAAATACTGGTAGCTTAAGAGCCTAACAGTCAAGGTAGAAACTAATTTTTACCCCACCACCCTTTTTTCCCTTTTTTTTTCTTTTTTGCATTTTGACATTTCTAATTTTATGAATGCTGATGTGTTTGAAACTTTGTCGTATCCTACCTAGTTTATGACAAGTGTGTGGCAGATAGGACTCTTCCGCTTAGAGAGATCGTGAGCTGGAGAGTGAGAAATGGTTTTATGGAACAAGTATAAAAGGAGAAGAAGGGATAAAAAGTCTTGTATGCCTTTTTGCCAGTTTAGTGGTATGAAAATTCCTGTAATGAAATTTCTTCTGGCTATGAAGGAACTGTGAAATGGGATCAAAATAAAGTGTTTTCTGCTACATCGTTATGATATACGGAAGACCAGTTCTAAAAATCTCAAGCCCCTTCATCCCATTCTGTTTTTGCTATCAGAGGAGTCACTTTTGTGCTCCTTCAGGTTTATTGACTTAACAGAGAGAACAAGGAGTAGATCTTGGTCTACCTGGCTGCTGTCCCCCACTGCTCCTGCCGGGATATCCAACTGTACAGCTTCTGAGTACAGAGAGATCTCAAATCAACACCTATCAAAGCAGAGGACAGAGAACTTAAGAGTTAATTAGAAACTGATCTAATCCATTGTTTTATCTATAGAGCTATTAATTTCTGAAAAAGGCCCTCTTTTGTGCTACATGTGATTTTTAAAATTTATTTATTTATTTATTTATTTATTTATTTATTTTCTGCTGGCTGAGTCAGTGAGCATAGTAATTCACAGGGGTTTCACTCCAGTCCTCCTGCAAGCGAAAGCTGGCTGTCTCACGAGTATAACGATAGCCCATAAAATAGCGACAGCCTCTGACAGAGATGTTAGCAGCAGCATCTAAATCATGGCAAGTCTGCCGTGCCAAGTGGATTACTGTTTTGTCAACTATATACCAGTTTGTGGTAAATATGTGTTGTTGTTTTCCTCTCCCCTCGACTTCATGTGATAGCTCAATTCAGCGCTGACCTTTCTAGCCAGTGCAGCACCTTTTAAAACCCAGGCTGCATGCTAACTGATGAACTAAAATGTAGCTGAGCAACTGTAGAAATGCCACTGACTGTCTCACATCTTCAAGGCAGACAGCTTCCTTTGGACAGGGATTATATGACTCCAGAACAATTCCAGGAAATCTGTTTACTCTTTGGTAGCTGTTAATCCTGTCTTGATTGCTTTTTACATACTAGATTTCATTTTGGAAAATGTAATATAGAGAGAGTAAGATCTTCCTTTCTTTTTCTGGAGTCCCCCACAGGCCATACCTCTCCTTTATTTTTGGCATTCCAACAGTAACCACCCCACGTTTTAAGTTTTGCATATTGACCTACCATTGTGTCAAGAACCTGAGGTGTGACACCAGCGTTGGGCTTCTGACCTGCAGACCCACTAGTCGTGTCCTTGCTCATCCAGCTGGGAAGTTGTAATGGAGCACGTTTTTCTCATGACATGGCTCACCTGCAAAGACAACTGCTGTTTGCAGGGGAACGTGACCATTGCAGCGCCTACCCTCACAGCTACAGAGCTAAGTGGGCGACATCTTTCCTGTACAAATGTGCAAGATTCCCAATGCTTTCACATTTCTGCATCAGGAGAAAACCAGCTGGGCCAAAAAACTTTTTAGTGAAGTAAAGGGTGGAAAAAAGACACTTCCTAGCATAGCCAATATCCTGATAGAGATGCAATTTTTGTTTTTAGAAAGAAGCTTCTTTCTGCACCCAAGTGAAAGGTAGTTGAAACTGGTGCCTGCTGGCCTTCTTTCTGCTTAGTTCTTCTTCAGTTCTTTCTTTCCTCTGATTGAAAAACTGCAATGATGAACAAGCCAGCCTGCCGAGTTTCTAACCGGACCAATACTAACAAAGAATGTCATTCCCGAATAGTAAGATAGTTGTAAGCTTCATCAATAGTAAAAGCTGTTGCGAAAGCCATGAATCATCTCCCATTCTGCAAGTCAAATTCATGACTATTTTCTCACTACTGTCGATTTAACTGTAAATTGCTTTAAAATAGCACTTAAAAATTGTAATTTTTCATACCAGTAAGTTCTTGGTGCCGTGAGAGAAACGTCATGCTGAGAAGGCACTATAAACATATGGCAATGTTTGTGTACATTTTGTCTTGCCTTAGAATGGGAATTTTGTCTTCCCTTAGATGAAGTTATTTTGTAATTTGAAGCCATAGTGGAAGGATTTTTTGTTTTATTATGATCAGACATCTAAGTGGTTTAACCCCAGCCAGCAACTAAACACCACGCAGCCGCTCACTCACTCCCCCCCACCCAGTGGGATGGGGGAGAAAATCGGGAGAAGAAGCAAAACCCGTGGGTTGAGATAAGAACGGTTTAATAGAACAGAAAAGAAGAAACTAATAATGATAATGATAACACTAATAAAATGACAACAGCAATAATGAAAGGATTGGAATGTACAAATGATACGCAGTGCAATTGCTCACCACCCGCCGACCGACACCCAGCCAGTCCCCCGAGCGGCGAATCCCTGCCCCCCACTTCCCCGTTTCTGTACTGGATGGGACGTCACATGGTATGGAATACACCGTTGGCCAGTTTGGGTCAGGTGCCCTGGCTGTGTCCTGTGCCAACTTCTTGTGCCCCTCCAGCTTTCTCACTGGCTGGGCATGAGAAGCTGAAAAATCCTTGACATTAGTCTAAACACTACTGAGCAACAACTGAAAACATCAGTGTTATCAACATTCTTCGCTCTGAACTCAAAACATAGCACTGTACCAGCTACTAGGAAGACAGTTAACTCTATCCCAGCTGAAACCAGGACACCTTAGAATGGGAATTTTGTCTTCCCTTAGATGAAGTTATTTTGTAATTTGAAGCCATAGTGGAAGGATTTTTTGTTTTATTATGATCAGACATCTAAGTGGCAGCCCTCTGCTACAGCTGCAGAATAAGTATTCAAGTTGCTTTAGCACCAATTTAAACTTTCACTTGCCACTTAGCTGTCAATTTTTTCCTCCCTCTTCATTTTTATATTTAAATAAACAGTTTAAGTATTTGCTTACTTGGGGAGAAAACAGTGCTATTCTTGTCCTGTTGTGATAAGCTACGTATCTGAAGGGCAGCAAGCTGAGACCCCCAAGAAGATATTTAGAAGAGGGGGAAGAAGGGGGCCTACAAGAAAGCCGGAAAGGGACTTTTTACAAGGGCATGTAGTGATAGGACAAGGGGTAATAGCTTTAAACTGGAAGAGGGTAGATTTAGATTAGATAGAAGGAAGAAATTCTTCCCTCCGAGGGTGGTGAGGCACTGGAACAGGTTGCCCAGAGAAGCTGTAGATGCCCCCTTGTGGCAGTACATTCCCCCCCCCACCTCCCCCCCATCCTGCCAGCAGGAAACAAAACTTCTCCAGGAAGGGAGAAGGGGAAGGAAACCCTGGAGGCTGCAGGTTGAAATTTGAACTGGCCAATCGGGATGCGCCAGGTACACCGAGGTGACCCTTCTGGCCAATAGAATTAAATGACCACAGGTCAGATTCGACAGGGGTATAAACGGGGTCCCGCCGGAGGACATGTTGGCAGTCCTCCTCAGAGCAGCGGGTCTGCAGTCAGGGACTCCCCCTTGGGTCGGGGCACCGCCCGAGGTAACTCCTCGAGGGAGAGAGCCCTCAGCTTTTTGGTGAGTGAGACGCGCATTTTGAGCCATCACTTTAAATCTTGGGGATTCCTAAGTCGGCCGTGTAGTATTAATTCTCTTTACATCATTGAGCCTGTGGTTTTATAGAATGTTATCGGACTTCTAACTAACTTTTGCTGAAGAATAAATCTGAGTTTTAACACCTGTTGGATTTGGTTAGTCGTGCATCCGTAACACCCCTCCCTGGAAGTGTTCAAGGCCAGGTTGGATGGGCCTGGTCTAGTGGAAAGTGTCCCTGTCCATGGCAGGGGGTTGGACCTAGATGCTGTTTAAGGTCCCTTCCAACCCAACCCATTCTATGATTCTGTGATTCTGTGATTCTGTGATTCTGTGATTCTCTTCTATGTTCTTCCGCTGGCCAAAACTGAGGAGGGGGAAGAAGAACTACAGGTAGCTACAGGGAAGCACAGAAGAGCAGCTGGGAGCCAACAGTGTGATGTGGGCATAAGAAAGTGCTACACTGCGGTGTGTCAGGCCAAGTACTTTCAGGAACTGTAGAGAAGAGTTAATGCCATTGAACAGAGCACAGCTCATCTGACGTGGTTGCCCTGCTGGTCCTTCATGTACAAGAAAGATGACCTCCCTCTGGAATAACTGGAGAAGAGAGCTGCAGGGATTGCTGGGACATGGGCGATGGACATGCGTGATGACATCAGGAGTTCTTGATTTGCTTAGGCTAGAAAAACAAGTGGAAGAAGAGTGGGGTGACTCCTGTAAATGCAGGAGAGGGAAGTACCATTTAGGGAGAACAGTTTTTAAGCTTAAAGGTGTGGGCACCAGAAAACATGTGTACCACCTGATCCTGAGTAAATTTAAGCTGAAAACTGGAAGAAAACTCTAAACGCTAAGAAGATTTGGGTTCTGCAACAGCCTTCCGATGGAAGAAAAGAGAGCAGAAAGCAACCAGTCAACCCCTTATTGCTTAATATGGAGTTCAGTAAGTTTATGATGGGCCTGGAGATCTCTTCCAATCTCTCCTTCCTCCAAATCAACTGCCTCTTCAGGCATTGTCTTTCAAGGTACGTGTTGCCTTTTCACATTTTAATTGCTCTGATGTCCTCTTGTTTGAAGGACTGAACTGTTGCTGATCAAGCATTTTGGTGGCAAAAAGGGCTCTGCTGACAGAATCGCTTCACTTGTGAATTGTGCTTAGGTACTTCCTGACCCTTCCCATTTTCTGTCTCCATTTCTTCAGCCACTTCTTGTCGCTAGATCCTACACTTCTGATAGTACCTTGTCTCTTTGTAGATGCTTAATACCTTTTGTTCCCCTTTTTATTTAAATGTAACAAGTTTAAAAACAAAAAGACAACCAACCCTCCCCACACACACCCCCCCCTTCTACCTGTTCATCACAGTAACGGAAAAAATTATTCCAGTTGAACATTGGGTTTGAAGCCAGATGCTCTTTAGGCTGTATTCTTAAGATAATGAGCCACTCTTCTATCCCTGAGATAGCGGATGGGCTTGGTTTATTCCCATTGCTTTCCTCTGCTTCTGTTTAGTGGTGTTTTAAGAGAGTATTGAAAAAACCTACCCTGTGTATGTTAGCGTGAGATGCTGTCTGAGAGAATTTTTGGCAGCATCTGTGGTATTGAATTAAACAGCACCAGTGAGTGTTCCCATGAACTGGACCTTGATCATCTGTAGTGCTAAATCGTTTGGAAGTTTACAGGTACAGGTTTGGCCCATGTCAGCTGAAAAACTCAACAACTTCCTTGGCACCGCTCACGAGTGGGAGTGGGCCAGGGAATTTCCCAGTGGGCATCTTGGATGCAGCTATTCTGCATCCAAATTTTGCATAACAAAATGCAACCAGATGGCCAAGGGTAATTGTGCCAGTTGGCCTCCATTCCAGGGAGTGGTCCCGGGCACATGTAATTTATTGTTGTAGAGAGAGGGTTTGTGTAGTTCAGTGAAAGTAAATTGGAAAACGTGAGTGCATGCTTAGTGAGACCTGGGGAAAGTTACTTATCTTTGGTGTCTCATCATTACTGAAGTTGGTGTCTCAGCAATACAGCAAGGATAACGCTTCCCTGTTCTCACGCTGCGGCTGTTGAGCGAGACATTCGGGCCACAGACTGTCTCCCTCTCTCTAGATGACATGCTGTTAAATTGGACCCCTGCCTTGCTTCCAAGGCACTCCTCCAAAACCAGACAATTAGTCTTCATGATGATGCAAAGCAACCACTGTTCTGAGTGGAAAAGCCACTCCGTGAGTAATGCAGTGCCAGCGTTCATTGCTTTCACTTCTTGTTGTTGTTTTCCAAGCTCCTGAGGTGCAGGAAGGCTGGAGGCGAGAAGCTGTCAGCATCAAATACTTGGAGAAAATACATTTCTATCTCCATTTTACATTCCTCAATTATATATTGTATTGGCAGGGCAAGAAAGAGGCAGGCAGCTTGCCTGGCCAGTGCCTGCGCGGTTCTGGTACAGAGGATCAAGCACTTCATGCTTCAGAGCTGTCAGGCTGGCACTTTTCACCACTAAATGCAGCTCTAAATTAAAGCTAAATGAAAATGGAAATCTTGCTTCAGAGCTTGATCATGTCATTTTGTTCCATCCTTTCACTTGTTCAGTGGTTATGGAAAGGAACCACTCCCTTGGTAGGAGCATCCATTGAGTTATAAACATGGGTGATATTAGAGCATTTTTGTCTATATTTATGCATGAGATCGTTACAGTTGCTCTTTTAAAGGTATCCATCTCTGTAGTACCTAAAACCTTTGGCAGTAAAATTGTAAATCCACGCAATGGGGTGTGAAGCAGACAAATCCAACTAAATCCTTCAAACAGCTTTGAAAGCCTCTCCCAGAGGGTACAGAAGTGGTTAGCTGTGATCCTCTTGAATTGCCTTTTATGGCAGCTTGCTTAGAGTGTCTGTGACAAGTAGTGTTCTGGGGGTTTAACGCTGCGAATGGTAGGTTCTTTAAAGAAGCAAATGAATAAACTGAAGACTTGGTTTTACTCTTTTAACAGTTCCGACACAAATGGGAGGCCTGAGTATGCTACTTTTAGCAGGGGAACATGCCCTGACTGCTCAAGAGGTAAGGAACTCTCTTCCTTCCCTTACTGCAAGCCCTCAGTTTAAAGAGAGCTCTGAAGAGGAATATTTGACCAGTGGGAAGTGAAATTGAAGGTACATACCTCAGGTGGGACTGAAGTCTGAGCCCTGTGATAGGAGTCTTGTATCCTAGCCGTGAATGTAGAGGTTGAGCCCCGATTTTATATCAGTTCAGTATTAACTCCGCTGACTGAGTGTTTGATCAGAGCAGGCAAGTGTGCCCCCTGAGAGGATGTTGTCACAGGTGGAAGGCTTGAAATGCAGTGACTGTGTTAACACACAGCCCTCCATGCTACCCAGGAGATCGGCTGCTTCACGAGGAAGAAGCTGCGGTACTTTGCTCAGGGCCTACACTGGCTCAGGCACACTGGCACAAATTGGGGGCAGCCGGGGCTGACAGCAGCCCTGACTCCCCCACACCACCCGGAACAGCCACCACAAGGCTCCCCAAGCCCCTCCAGACCCTGGGGGTTGCCTCTCCCCACACAGCCCAGTGGGGACCTGCCTGCTCTCTCCTTCCAGAACACTGCCTGCTTCAGCCTGGGCTGCTGCTCCTTCTTCCTCATCCCCAACATCATCTTTGCCATCAGGGTCACCAAGCGCTTCCGCCCCATCCACAACCAGTTCATGTCAGAGGTGGGCACAGGCTGGGCACGCTGCTCGGGGCTGAGGAGATGTGGGCTCCTCCTCAACCCCGGGGTGTTTTCTCCTTCTCCCTCCACAGCTCCATGGGTCAGAGGAGACTTCTCCCTTCCACGTCTCCCATGTCACGGCGCTCAAGCTCCAGGCTGGCGGTCTGCTGGGTGTGGCAGCATACCCTGCGCCCCAGGACCTCCTGTCAAGCTCGTGCCCAAGCCTTGCAGGGCTCTGGGTCCCTCTGACGTCTCTTCCTCGGCCTCCTTCAGGGTCTGAGCATCCATCAGGGATGCTCCCAGAGCCCAGCTGAGCTGGAGCATGGGGGAAGGCTCCCCGCAGCTCCCCCTAACTACCGGCATAGCCCTTGCACTGGCGGACCCCACAGGGAAGGATGCCTGCCCGCTGCCCCACTATCCTTCCCTGCGCCCAGAACAGAGCCCTGTCACGGCCCCACCAGTGCTCCCCAGGAAGGGGCACATGAATGTCACTGAGCGTCGCTTCCCTGACAGCAAGACCAAGACTGACCTCTGGCCTGTAGCAGCGAGTTCTGGACATCAGGCCCACCATCAGGCCCAGTTCTTCCTTTTGCTCTTGGATTTTTGGATTTTTTTCATCAGGTCATGAGGCAAACAGCTCTCCTCTGGATGAAGGTTCTGACTGCAGCTCTGAGACACAGCAGGCATTAAACACAGGCGTGCTGCAATGGGTTGATGGAGGGAGGAGGTCCATGTTGCAGAACCTCCCAAAGATCATCCCTTCAAAGAGAAAGGCACAGGCAACGAGCAAAAGCAGATGCAGACTGACACACAAGTTACACCGAGCCAAACCAGAACGCGCTCAGGCCCTCACTGCTTTGGGACTGTTCAGCTGAGGGTTTCCCAGACTGACCGATGACCTGAAACTGGGGCAAAGCACCGCAATTGACAAACACGCCCAGAAAGTGAAGTTCTCATTTGGCAAAGGCTATATCACAGGCCTTCAGCTCAAATGGAGGTGAACAAACAGCACTGCCCCCCTCCCCAGCCTGGGGAGACTCGCCTGCCCTGGCCCCCCACCTCAGGGTGCTACCAGCATGCCCAGAACAGCATCCCCACCCCACACTGCTACCGTCGTCCCCAGTACATGCATCCCCCACCCCACTGTGAGCAACGCCCACAAGCACCTCCCGGGAACCCCGCACAAAGGGACACCCCAGGGCCTCTCTTAGGAAAATCTCATTCCCTAACTATGGCACCAACTCGTCTTGAGAGGACAAAATTGCATCAAGTTCCTTAAGACAGACAGACACATAGATAGACAGACACCTTCTTGACATTGTATACTGCATAGCCATGGTTCAGTCAGCATGACTAAAGGACCCCAGCTCATTGCAAGGCAGAGAAGGACAGCCCCCACCCTGAAGAGAAGAGGATAGCCCTGGACTACCCACATCACACCAGCACCCCAGCCCCTCCGACACCTCTGTGAAACCCTCCCCTTACCTGGCATGAGAGATAAGGAACTGCAGCAAGACCGACTACAGGGACGTCTGGTTCAAGAAAGAAGCAGATGGATGGCAACACCACAGAATTAGGGTTGCTTTGCAGAACAGCAGTGTGACTGTCTGGCTGTTAAGTAGTGGTTGGTCAAATCATGTTGCACCTGAATGCCTGAAAAGTATAAGAACCATGTGTCAAACCGCATTCGGGGTGCCCCAGTTTGAATGGGACAGCTCACGTGCATGAATGCAAGAACTCCTCTTGCAGTGCTATACTTTGCATCCCAGGCTCTCTCCTCGGTCGGCACGGGCCAGCTGCCAAATTGTCGCGGCAGCTCCCCATCATGGCTGCACGGTACCAGCACTGGCACCGGTTCCACCACAGTTGGGAGAAGCAGTTGCCCCCCTGGGGCACATCCCAAAAGCGCTCCAGCCCCCCCCATCCCCACCACTGGGGCAGGATGGGGCAGCACGCACGTCAGCATTGCAGGGCCACCGGTGCTGGGCCCATGCCTTCCCCTTGGACAGGAAATTCACCTCCCCCCAAAAATCATGCTTGGGATGGGAAACCATTGGGATAGGAAAGCATCGTGGGGCTGAGAAATCATCACTGGGATGGGAAACCATTGTGGGGATGGGAAACCATCATCAGCAGGATAGGAAATCATTGAGGTGGGAAGTTGTACGAAAAACCAAACCCTTGCAAGGCTGGCTGACGCAGGTGCTGGCGGATTGATTGCCATGGGGACGGAGGCTGTTTGCCCCCAACAAACCCCACACTGACCAACCGCCATGGCAGGTACAGCAGCAGGCTCCCACTCCTCCTGGTGCTCCTGCCCTCCAGATAACCCCCCAGCCAGCTCTGCCCGCCAAGATCTCACCCCATCGCCCCTCTTTGCTTCCCCCAACACAGAGCTTCCCTTTCCGGCTGCCGATGGCATCAGAGGTGCCCGGTGTGAGCTTTGCCATTCCAGCCATGCCACCACCGGTCACTGCCTGTGTGTTTCCCTCTGTCCCAGGGCTGCCAGTGTCCTCTAAGCCTGCCCAGGTCCACCCCATTACCTACCAGCTGGCGCAGGCCAGCACATGGCATGGGGTGCCAGGGCCCCTGGGGGCCCTGGGGCAGCTGGGGCAGCTCCCCTGTGGGGTGCAGCTCCCCCCCGTGGTGCAGCCTCCCTGCGGGGTGCAGCTCCTCCCCATGGCTGCTCCCTCTCCCACTGCCTACGGGTGGGGACAGCAGCTGGTGACAGGGATGCTGGTGCCACACCAGCCGATGGGGCTGGGGCCGGGGACCGTGGTCCAGGGGGAGCCCCCGTACCCCACGGGCTCCTCAGTGCTGCATGTCCCTGCACGCCCTGCCACCCCACCGCCCCATGGACCAACATTGGGTGCAGGGCCCCCCTGTGCTCCACACCCTGCCCGGCAGTGCCCAGAAGCCATCAGAGACCTCCAACAAGGACGGGGCGGCCATCGAGGACAGCGTCCCTGCTGCCAGCCCCCACCACCCTGCCCTGCCTCCAACGACCAGCAGAACCATGACAACGCCCAAAGGTGAGGTTTGGGGGGTGGCAGCGCCCGCAGGTGGGCAGCTAGGTGGAAGAAAGCTTGCATCACCCCTGGGGTGAGTTGGTTGGTTTGCTTTTTCAGCTGCGGTGACCACCCCAGCAGCCCTGGGGAAGCTCGCGGATCTGCTCGAGCAGGGGCCAGCTGCCTTCGCCGAGGCCTTTCCTGAGCAGGCAGACGACACCACCCTCAACCATATGCCCACCTAGCTTGACACTGCAGATGGCAAGGACACCGGCCCTGACAGCCCCACCTTGACCGCCTTCCTCCGTGAGTTCCCCGACCTCTCCCAGTACGTGGTGGAAGGCTGCTGCCCCAAGGAGCGAGCAGCACTGGCGGGGCTGGGGGACGACAAGGACACTGTCCCCGATGTCCCCAACTTGACTGCCTTCCTCAGCGAACTCCCCGACCTCTCCGAGTACGTGGCAGAGGGCTGCTGCCCCAAGGAGCGAGTGGTAGCAGCGGGGCTGAGGGACAGTGAGGACACCATCTCTGACGTCCTTGATTTCTCCAGCAGCCTCGCCAGCACCGCTTTCCTCAATGACTTCCACAACTTCTCGCAGTACGTGGAGGACGGTGGCTGCCCTCAGGACAAAGCGGTGGTGGCACGGCTACAGGACAGCGAGGACACCATCTTGATCGCCAGTGTCCCCAACTTGACCAAACAGGTCCTCGATGAGCTCCCCGACCTCTCTGAGTACGTGGCGGAGGGCAGCTGCCCCAAGAGCAAGCGGTGGTGGTGGGGCTGGGGGACGGTGAGGGCACCGTCCCACGTGCCCCCAACATCCCCGACTTGACCACCTCCCTCAACAAGCTCCCCCACCTCTTGGAGTACAGGGCAGAGGGCAGCTGCAACAAGGAGCAAGTGGTGGCGGTGATGCTGGTGGATGGCGAAAACACCTTCCCCGATGTCCCCGACAGCCTTACCGGCACCGCCTCCATCAACGAAGCCCCCGATACCGTGGAGTATGGGGCAAAGGGCAACTGCCCTGAGGACCGCCTGGCGGTGGCAATGCTGGGGGACACAGACCCGTTCTGGGGGGTGCTGGCCTCCCCCTTGCAGGACCCCAAGGGGAAGCATGGCAGGGTAGCAGCAGAAGACCTCCTCACCTGGCTGCCCCCGAGTCCCTTGGAATTTTCTGAGGAGAGCTCTGCAGAGAGTTCTCTGGGGACTTCAGAGGACAGTCCTGTGGAGAGTCTCCAGAAGGGTCATCCGGAGAGTCCCTCACTGAGCCCTCTGCAGATCCCGCTGCTGAGTTCCCTGGCCAGCCCCCTGCCTCCCCCCAGCATCATCTGCCCCGCATGGCCCGACTGCTGGGGGAGGCACTGCCGCTGGGTATCGTCTCCTGCCGGGTGGTGCCCAGATCAGGAGAGGTGGGTGGCAAGAAAAACAAGCGCCCCACACCAGCCAGCACCCCTCAGAAGGCAGGCACCTCCCCCCGGGACAGCATCCCACCAAAAAAAAAGAAGTAGATGGTGGTGCAGCAGGTGGCCAAACAGGCGAAAACCCTCTGGGAGGGGAAGCTGGACAGGGACGGCGTGGCAGCAGCGGGCAGCAGGCGGAGAGCATCCAACCGCAACAACGTGCCGGCCAAGCCATCTAGAACCCGGCGAGACACCAGGGAGCAAAGGTCCTTTGCACAGCGGGAGGGGACAGGTTTCACGCAGCTGGTCCACCAAAACCCCGCAGCACGGAGGCCTTAAACTGCTGGCCCAGGGCTCTGGCCCCACACCTGTCCTGGGGACCCTCACCCACCCCGATCCCCCGGCCCCCTGCACTTTAAGCTACAGCTCCCCGCTGCCTGGGGGCTGCCCTGTGTTCAACGGAACAGGCGACACAGCGCTGCCAGCCACCAGCGCTGCCGGTGTCAGGGCCCAGGCGGGCCCTGCGGCTCCCAGCAGCACCGGGCCGCACGCTGCTGCGGAACCCCAGGGCAGCCCCCAGGAGGAAGCCGCGGAGTGCTGGGGGCAGGGGCAAGGCCCGGCAGTCGCACTCACCGCTCCGGTACACGGGAGCCCCTTCTGCCTCCCATGACGGCGCCGGCCCTGGGCCCACCGAGCACCACTTCACCCCGTGCCCCCAGAGAGGAGGCCGTGGCCCCTGCCCAGCAGAGGCTGCTGCCGTGGTGCCACCTTGCAGTTACTAAAAGGAATGACCACCCCAGCACCAGCATCCCCAGCCCGGCCTGGTACCAACACCCCTGGTACCGCCATCTCTACCCCATCCTGATGCTGACAGCCCCACCACCGGCATCCCCAGGAACAGCATCCCCACCCCGGGGCCGGGGACACCCCGCACCCACCTGAGGGAACGCTTGCGAAACTCCATCCAGAGCTTCCACCCGCTGGGGCAAAGAGTGAAGGTGGTGGGGCTGGTGCGCCAACCACCCGACCTGGAGCCCCAAGCCGACCCCAGCGTGCCCTGCTGCATCCCCAAGCACCTGCTGGTGGCCCCGAGACCCAGCACGGGGACGGCTGCCTCCAAGCCCCCGGCTGATGGCAAGAAGGAGATGGCACTGGCGGCGGCCAGCAGCAAGGCACGCACCAGGCCGGCTGCCAAACCTAAGCAGCCAAGCTGGCTGTGACTGTTGCCCACGGGGGGCCAAACCCCACGGGAGGGGCTGCCGCAGCAGCTCCGCATGCCACCTCAGCTGCTGTGCCCTCCTGCTGACTCTGTGCTATCCCTCGGGCCCTCGGGGGGGGGGCCTTACAGCTGTGCCCACCCCACTGGAGGAGCACGAGGAGTCAGTGCCCATCACTCCGAGCAGTGGCCCAAGTGGGAGCACGTGAAGAAGCTGGCCCAGGAGGAGCAGGAGCGGGCGGCCCTGCAGATGTCACTGGGCCAGCTGCAGTTTTTTGTGCCGAGGGAGACGGACATGGAGATAGCCCACCATTACAGCTACCCATAAACCACTGGTCCAGCACTGTCTCTCATAGCACCCACACACAGAGGAGATCTGGAGGCAGAGACCTGCACCCACACACCCCAGCCCCAGCCCTCTCCCAGATCCCTCTTTCTTCCTTAAAGTCATTAAAAGAGCTGGGAAGCACCTCTCTGCCTGTGGTCATTTGCACAGCCCAGGAGTTAACGCAACACCTGCCCAGCCCACGGGTGGCTGAGCTGGGCTGGGGATGGCCACCGAGAAGATGGCTACACGTGGCATTGCTCCAGGTGGCGGGTGCCCGTGGGAGAAACCACATTGATGAGCATCAACACCGGGAGGATGGAAGCGTCCATCACTGCCCTAGCACCAGCATCACTGCTGGCAAGCTGGACCCAGCCCTGGGAAGGAGCCGCAGCTGCCACGGGGGGACAGGCAGGGACTGCCTGAGCATGGAAAACTCGTCTCGCACCGGGCCGGCGAGCGGGCATCGCTGGCCAGGGCTCACATGCTGAGAGCCCGGAGCTGGTGCTGCACTGGCTGCCCAGCTCGCTCCACCCCCTCTACAGCCTTGTCCGGCACTCCCTGGACCTCACCCAGCAAAACCCTCTGCCCACACGTGAGCCCTGAGCCAGCGTCACGAAACACTTGCAACGGGCCCATGCTGACCGAGGTGAGAGGCCAGGACGCAAAGTATAGAATTACAGGGGCAAGTATTTTTTCGTGCACGTGTTGTGTCCCAGCCTAGTTGGGACACCCCAAATGTGCCTTTACGCAGGGTTCTCATACCCTTCAATTGTTCAGCTACAAGACGACTTGACTAACCACCAGCACCCACACTACTGATAATCATAGTCAAACTTTGCAAAGCAACTCTAGTTTTGCAGCGCTCTCGCTGCTTGCCTATTAAGCCAGATGTCCCTGCACTCAGTCTTGCTAGAGTTGCTGGTCTATGATGCCAGACAGTGCTGGGAGGGTTTCAAAGATGTGTCAGAGGGGCTAGGATGCTGGTGTTATCTTGGTTGACCTGGGGTATCCTTTATCCTTCATGGACGGCTCTAAGCTTCCTAGAAGCAAAGTCCTTCTTTCCAGGGCCACCGAGTACCTTGGAGATTTCTGAGGAGAGCTCTGCGGAGAGTTCTCCAGGGACTTCAGAGGACAGTCCTGTGGAGAGTCCCCAGAAGGATCCCCTGAAGGTTCCTCTGGAAAGTCCCTTGCTGAGCCCTCTGCGGATCCAATTAGACAAAGTTCCTGAAGTAACTCAAGCTAGACAAAGCCATTAAATGCTTTATGAGATCATACAGGAAACTGAACTCAAGTGCCTGCCATGGCATTGCCTCGGTATGCCTTACACTCAAGCAACCAACCTTCAGTACTTTTTCATAAAGCTTATGTAGAAAGCAATTCTGGAGCACTTGCTTTTCATGCATCATTACAGTTATCGGTTACATGATCACTGTTTCACTGGGATGCCTTTCATACAATAGCTCCCAGTACTATAAAAAGAACTGCTTGTTGAGCCCTACATCGCTCCTGGGTAAAGGGTCTCCTACAGCCTCAAGCTACTCACCAGCTAGTGTTTCCCAGAAGTCAACCGCAAAATTCCGCTTCCTCCTAATTTCTGCTTCCGTCCATAGCAGGCACGGAGGGGCTTTTCACCCAGGAACCTCTGGGCTCTGATACCGTAAAACAGGGAGGAACCTAGCCCCATTCCCACTGTGATGATGTGCTCGTAGAAGCTCACCCATCAAATACCTGTCAAACAGAGAAGGGACATACAACACAGTGAGGAAGATGGATGCTTTACCTCTGCAGTGCTGCTGCTTGATGTCCAGTATTTTCTCAAGGAGGAACTATCTACTTGTATTCTCCACAACACTGAAGCTTCCCCACTGCTAGGGTGCAGTGCAGACAAATCCCATGGATGCTACTGGAACAGCAGCTTCAATTCCATACACTGCTGCCCTTCTCCTCTGAGGCCGTCAGCTCCACTGATGGTGCACAGCCAGAAGCTTCATGCTCAGCAGGCCCCAGCTCTGCCAGAGAAGCAAAGATCACAAGCCATTTCAGATCAAGAGCAGCTTTGTTCCATCTTCCACAAGCCTCTAAGGAAACGCACCATGAGCTAGTACGTGGCAGCAGACAGAGGAAAGAACGTCACACTGGTTTCCTCCATGAGCTCTGTCGTGGTTTAACCCCAGCCAGCAACTAAGCACCACGCAGCCGCTCACTCACCGCCCTCACAGTGGGATAGGGGAGAGAATCAGAAGGGTGAAAGTGAGAAAACTTGTGGGCTGAGATAAAGACAGTTTAACAGGTAAAGCAAAAGCCGCGCACGCAAGCAAAGCAAAACAAGGAATTAATTTACTACTTCCCATCGGCAGGCAGGTGTTCAGCCATCTCCAGGAAAGCAGGGCTCCATCAAGCTCACACCCCATCTAGCTACCTGCCAAGCTGCGATAGCTGACGATGTGAGAGAAATTACTGTCCCAGCTGCCACCAAGTGCATTTTGCTGTTCAACAGGCTAGCAGTAAGCAAGTATAACCATAATAATCACTAGTCACTTTGCTGCTCAGATAGGTCAGGCTCTTAAACAATTTTGAAGCTCTCTCCACTCAAATATTCTCACACAAGCACACCTTACTCTCTGTAGCTGGCACTTTTAGCACTTCCCCCAGCCACGAAAACAGACTAGGAATCCCGCAACCTAAGCGACACCATGTTCCACCACTACATGGGAAGCTACAGCAAGCTTCCAGTCCAAACAAAACATTCTAGCACCATTCAGTTATGCCATGAGATTGCGTAAAAGAGTACATTTTGCTTTCACAAAATCTACATCTGAAACCTCAGCTAAACAAGGATCCTTTGGCAAATAGTTGGGGGGGGGGGGGGGATTCTCTATGTAGGAGTTTGCAATTTGCAAAATGTCCTGTCATCTCATCTCTATTTATTGGGCATGAGGTTGGTTCTGTGTAAGCACCCTACCCCAAACAACTCTTTTATGCAGATTGAACCCCACCACGTCTATGCTTTTCCTTCCTGCACACCACGACACCAAGTTACAAACCCTAGGGCTTTTTTAAGCCCTCTTTGAAGTACCACTGCATTACAGCTAAACAAGCATTCAAACAGGAGGGGAAAAGAGGGCCTTATGCCAGCTACATCCATGTGCCAACTGCTGTCACCGTACCAAGTGAGACCGAACACCACAAAACTTGTAGCCTACTGGAATACACCCAGCGGTACACATGGCAGCAGACATGCGAGAGGCGTGGATGCAGCCAGGGAGTTTCCCCTTCCCCTCTGTACAGATTCCTAACCAGAAACACATCTTCATCCTTCGCCTCCACAACCTCCTGATGTTGCATCCACAGCCGCCCGCATCTGTGACACACACTTCGAACAGGCAAGGCCACACTGTCCTACTCCAGATGTGAGGTGAAGTCTTGGCTGCAGGCTTAATAGGTGGGAAACAGCTGTGCAAGTCTCACACCTGCTGAATTAGATTTACCAGATTTAGATAAGAATTTCCCACTTTAATTCAGAGAACTACAAAGGCATCTGAGCAAGTTGGAGACATGCCCCCCTGCCATTCCCCCCATTCTACAGGCCTGCCTCTGGCAAATACATGCAGAAAGCTTCAAGCCCTCTGCCATCAGCAAGAGCATTCACTTGCCTAAGAGGAGAAAGGGACAAGAGGGGATGTCCTCTTATTTCTGCTCCAAAACTGCTCTTGACAAGCAACCCGGCGCAACACTTCCTTAACAGAAACAGGTGATGGAGGATGAAAGCAGATGGCATATACTTTTTAATGCCATTTATTAATAAAAAGCTATAAAATGCAGAACAACTGTGAATCTTTCTCTAATCCAAAAAATTAACTGAAGGAATCCCTGATGTATCCATGACTAAGAGGATGTGTAGAACAGACTTTCAAGAACAGCACTTCAAATTGGCTCCTAAGGGGCTGAAGTCCCTCAGGTTCATCATTCCCATCAAACAAAAAGCACAACCTGTGCCTAGAACTCATCAGGGTAAGCTCTCCAACATAGCCAGTACTCTACCACCTCTGGACCCGGATTACTTGGGTCAGCAAATTGAGACTTACTCTTGAGAGGCAGGGAGGCTCTACAAATTCCAGAAGGAAAGGAAGACACGGTAGCGTGTCCTACACAGGGAGCAGACACAGAGTCTGTGCTGCGCAAGCCCTGTCCACTACATTAACATTGCTACCTTTGGGATGTAAAGTCAAGGGCACACGACACCACACTGCATGCCAGTCGAGCAGAAAGCAATTGCTCTCACAGATCAAGAGCTAGTGTCCAGGGCCTGCACCTCCCTGTACAGCTGCAAAGAAAAGCAACACTTAAAAGATGCACTAAAAAGCATTAGCTACCTTCTCATGGAGAGAGACAGGCTTATACTGGGTAAAAACCAGTCTTAACTAAGCAACCGCCTTTCTCTGACCTGCTTTTGTATACAACACTAAGGATCTGAAGTTAATGGGGACTTACCCCATTCAGCAGGTACATTTGGAAGCTGAAAGCGCATTCAGGTAACACTTCAAAGCACTTAAAAGTCAATCCAGATGTTAGCCTGCAAATCAGGAAAGAGCCTACTTTCTAGAGGTGCTGCACCACTCCAAGTCCCAGTGAGAGCAAGAGAAAAGTTGAAACACTCGGTATCTTGGGAATTAATACTACTTAAGTGCCTCCACCACCATGCCAAAAAAAAGAGATCTGCCTACTACGCAGAGCAGAAAACAGCACTGAACAAAGGCTTTCTCCAGACATGAACTGGAGATGCCCCAGAGATACTACCTACACATAGATCATCCCCCCAGCAGGGATGATCGCATACAGCAGCTTTCAGCCATCAGTCACGACACTCCAGTAACTTGGTATTTCTTCCCTCTGATACCGAAGGGTGACAGTGTCAGGACCTCCACAGAGCCCTCACTGACAGCGGGTCAGGACAAGGGCTGTTGCTGGTAAGGTGGGCAGGTGACAACACGAGCTGGCGAAGCACCTTTTCTCATATCACAGAAACTTCTCCCGCACCTGAAAGAAGCGGACCCTGACATTCACCTGGACAGCACTGTTCAAACTCCAGTAACCACATCAACAAAACTTTCCCAATCCTTGCCGACATGCATTCTCTTTTCATAACTTGCCCGATGATAAGATGGATGCCTAGAGCCCAGCTAAATAAGGACTGCAATTTAGTAGTCTGGGATTCATATGGTTTAAAATGGGCATCACAGCACAGTGCCTTCTCATGTTTGAAAATAAAGGCTAAGAGAAGCAGCTTATGGGACCACGCACCCTGCAAGCCCTCACACTTGACCCTGCTGTAAAGTTCCATTGGACATACTGCATCCACATCAGAAAAGGAAAACAGCACGCAAATCTGCAAGCTTTTTTCTTTTTTTCTTTTGAAAGAGTGAGCTTTTGTGTATTTGAAGCAAATAAATTCACACTGAAAATTAAGAGTCTCACTCATGACTTTAAAATTCCAAAGCAAGCATTCACTCACAGCACAGACTCCTAATATGATACCACAGAGCAGACAACATGTTTTTTTTCCATCCCCAGAGGAAAATGCAAGAATAGACAGTATTAGCAGTGGTACAAAGACTGGATTTGCTTTGAGATGAAGTAAAACAGACTAAGACGCGGTACAAAAAAAAGAAGTAGAAGCAAAATTCAGACTTTTCAAAGTTCAGAAATATTTGGATAGTGTACAATTTAGTTGATCATAAAAGCATTAATATTGCCTACCATTAGATTTCAGAGTTGCTTTCACGTTTGGTTTCTCGGTTGCTCGAGCAATACTGTGATAGAACACTTCTGTAAGCTAGGTTCAAGGAAGTTGCAGTGATAAAAACATAACACAGCTAAAAGGAGAAAAGCAACAACCTGACCCAGAGAAAAAAACCTGAAGGAGATGGGATGCCTTATCTGAACCAAGCTGAGATGATAAAGGCTGAAGCCAAGTATTATGCAAAGAACAATGGACATTTTGGTCAGTTGTTTTACCAAACTCAGCTGTGGCTGCTTAGTCCAGAGCTTAATTTTATGCCTACGGACTGCTGAAATACACTGCTGCAGGGTTTTTATCCTTTTCCCTTGCATATCTGTAATCACCTCTGCTGTTCTCTTCAAGCTTAGGAGCTGACAATGTTTTTTTTTTAATGCAGATAGTTGGGCTGGGGACTTGCAAGGATCAACTTTTATATTAAATTCAAAATCAAATTCCAGGATTAGCTTTTGGGGTTTGGGGAAAAAAAAATAAAAACAAACCACAACACAATCTTACTGAACTAACAATCCAAGTATTTGATTTTTATATGAGACTGTTACGATCTTCTGTCACCTGCAGTCTGACACCTCCTTGTACAGAATACTACACCCTGCAGTAGTACTGTACGGCAAAGACAGTAATATTCTGATACTAGAAAAATCAAATCTAGACCGGCGCCCTACAAATAAAACAAAGTGATGCACTGCACTAAGACCAAGAAGGGTTTCAATAGCCAAGGGAGTTCCAAGTGGCTTCCAAAAAAAAAAAAACCCACACTATTTTAAATATATGTATGTACACACATATATACACACAGTCACAGAGTACGTAGGACGATATTAAAAAATAAAAATTGTAGGTGTATGCACAAACACGCACAGAGTAGGATATTAAAAGGAAAAAATGCCTGTAGGGGGGTGTGTATATACACACATACATAATATATATATATGTCTGTGCATGTGTAGATATATACACACACCCCTACAGACAATTTTTTCTTTAACTAATACCCTACCCTACTACCTTTTAATGAAAAAAACCCTGAAGTACAGAGACAACTCTTACTAACAAGAAATATCTACAACACCATTCATTTCTATTTATCAATTTACTCAATTTTTAGAAAAAAAAAGAACTCCTCTGCCAGTTAATATTGCAAACCTGAAGACACCAAGGGAGCTGACCCTGTGGTAGCAGCTGCTAGAGACACACTGGTAACACTCAGGCCAAGGCTGTTTGCAGCGTTCGTACTGCTTGCCATGCTGACAACCAAAGAGGTGGTGCTAGGGGCTGAGGTTGAAGCAGTTGAAAAGGTTCTTGAGGGCTGGAGCAAAGTTGTGTTCTCAACACTGGTGTGCTAGAAAGGAGACAAAAAGAATGACGATCACAGAGCAAATAAAGCACAGTGGGGGAAAGAAAAAACAAACAAACAAACAAACAAACCCCAGCCAACAATCTTTTAAGTAACAGCAGCACACGCAAAAGATAGGCATTATCTATATACCAAGCAAGCAACTAAGTTGCATGCTTGTGATTTTTAAGTATTCAAAGAAAATTATTATGAGTTCAATTCAAACCACTATATCATCACAACATTATACCACAGTAATTTGAATCTCACTCCATTGCATTATTTCTTCCCCTTTGCTTGTACGCTCCTTTAAGCTAGTACTTGTTCTGTTAAACTCCTACATCCTTCCAAAAGACAGCATTTGTTTTCAAAAGACAGGACACCGCTATAGTGATTTCCCCAATGCACTTGTGCAATTTAAAAGATTAAAACTGTAGTGCCCCCCAACAGAGTCAATGTGGTAAACTCAATCACAGACCAGATGTAGGACAGGACCACAGGAGGATAAAGGAGTTCCCGGTTTGAATCCAGCACAATACAGTGCCTTAGCTGTAAGCTGATCAGACCTGCAAAACAGTGTCATCAACACACAGAAGCCAAAACAACTCTGACAACGGAAAAGAAGGACAGTTGGACAAGTGTGAATTTTTAAGTTGCATACTCAGTAGGGATGGAGCATGACAAACCAAACTACAGGCATAAAGAAAGGCAGTAACCTATCTGCACACCCCAACTGGGGTTGTACAGAAGTACCCCAGCACAGAACAAGGCAGCGTCTCTGACATTTGTTTGTGCAACCCTCATCCAGAGCACTGTGTTCACTACCATTTGCCTTGCTCTCTCAAATGCATTAAATACACAGGTGACAACAATGCCACATGGTCAACCCTAAAGCCATCTGTCATGAGGCATTTGTCACGACATGTATCACTCCATCACCTGCATTTTGCCACCTAACCTCTCCAGTAGAGGCTGCTAACAGGCCACATTTTGGAGCAGTCTCAGACAGCCACTTCTAAAGATTTTTTTTATTTTATTTTTTTTGTTTAATGCATTTGTTACAAGAAATTCTTTCTTTAGTTCATCCCCCCTTTCTGGCATGAAAGTTTCCTCTGCAGTTGTGTGACTGGCCAGCCTCTGTAATAGCTATTCCTGATTTAGTAAAAATCACAAGTGGGAAAGATATTTTTTTACCACAAGAGAGAGGGCTGGCAGTCCTTCTTCCCTGAGATAAGGCTCCTTTCAGTTCTTCCTGTACTGGGTCACAATGAACATTAAGAGAGGGTCAGTTTATCTGATGATTATGCCAAACAGCTGTTGAAATGCAAATAGGACTTACTGCATGTGATGTGCTTGAAGACAGCCCTGAGGAAGGGGAGAGGCTGCTCTGATGACTGGAAAGAGAGCTAGAAAGAAATAATAAAATTATTTTTTCCTAGAATTATTTCAAATATATATATGTATGGATATATATACACACACACATACGTATATAAACACATATGTACATATAGACAAACACAGAGTAGGCAGTAGGATACATAGTTAAAGAATAAAAACTGTACCTGTGTGTATGTGTATACACATACACACACAGAGTAGGATCTTAAAGGAAAAAATGCCTAGAGGGGCATGTGTATATACACACACAGATATATACACATATCCCTACAGACTATTTTTTCTTTAACTAATATCCTGCAGCCCTGCTCTGACAACTGGGGTCAGCTCTGACTTAAAACTGCTGGGTTTTGCTATTGAAAAATAGTAAAATTAATGTTTGGTGGTGGGCAGCGAGCAGTTAAAAGATCGTCCTTAAATTTCAGAGCTTTAATTACAAGTCAAGCAGCAAAGCCTCAGTGCAGGCCCCATGCCAGTCCCAGAAAAGTGCAACTCCTGGCTCCCCAGCACCAGGTTCTCATCTTTCTTTTTGGCCCAAATTCTGCCAAACAAGACACAAATCTTGGATCTGTTGGTAAAAATCCTGTTGGGGATGGAGGGGGGGGCAACAGGTGGTTGGTAGTAAAATAGGTGAAAAATCAGGTTTAAAATTCATTGTCAATTTGGAAAAAATTAAAAAAAAAATTGGTGTACAGAAAGTAACAATTTTTGGGATGTATTTTTGTTTGGACATATAGAAACTGATGTTGTACATAAAGTAACAAGTTTTTGGATGTATTTTTTTTTGGACATGCAGAAATTGAGGTTTCATCCTGCCATGCTCCAAAAAGTATGTTCAGGCCCTAAACAGGAAGCTAGGGACTGTGTGGTCCCGGGTCAGGAAAGGGGCAGGGGACCCCCAAACCCCGCGGGTCAGGTCTAGGACAGGGGCAGGACAACTGCAAACCCTGCAGGTCATGGACCAGACAGGGACAGGGCACCCCAAACCCCACGGGTCAGGGCCAGGACCGGTGCAGGGAAAGCCCAAACCCCGTGGGTCACCGCCATGGCAGGGGTAGAGAGCCCCAAACCCATGAGTCAGTGCCAGGACAGGGGCAAGAAACATCCAAACCGCACAGGTCAGGGCCAGGACTGGGGCAGGGCACCCCCAAACCACACAGGTCAGGGCCAGGACTGGGGCAGGGCACCCCCAAACAACACGGGTGGGTGATGGCCATGACAGGGCAAGGCACCAACTAACCCCAACGGAGAGGGTCAGAACAAGGGCCAAGAACCCCCAAACCCCACAGGTAACGGCCCAGACAGTGGGTCAGGTCCAGAACAGGAGCAGGGCACCCCCAAGCCAAGTTGCTTTGGGGAAGGGAGCGGGCCACGAAACCCCGAACCCCAAGGTTCAGGGCCAGGACAGGGGCAAGGATCCCCCAACCACCACAGATCAGGGCCAGGACAGGGGTAGGGTGCCCCCAAACTGCACTCGTAGTGGCCACGACGGGGGTGAAGAACCCCACACCTCGCTGGTCAGGGCCACGACAGGCACGAGGCAGCCTGAAATCCCCACGGGCCACGGCCAGGGCGGGGCAGGGAACCCCAAACCTCACAGATCGCAGCCCATGCAGGGGCCAGGTGATAGCATATTTCCATACATTCTGTATGGTATGCCTAAATAGTTTGATGGTTTTAATATTTTGTACCAGCCGTGGAAACTGGTTTGCTGCTAGGTGACTGTAAAAGTGAGATTTGGTAAATAATGATTAGAAATCTTATACTAACACTATGATTGAAACAACAGACAAAAGGATAGCCAAGCAATTAACCAGTAGAGGTAGTTACTCATAAGTTTTGCAGTTCTTTGCTCTTATGACTAGATGTTCCTGTACGCTAGATGGGAACAATGTTGAAACTGACCACACGTGACTGAAGCTGCGTTAAGCTTCAAGGTCAAAGAACAAGGTCAAGAATAAAGACTTCAAGGACAGCCAACAAGAACTTCAAATGGGTCGGTGGTCGCAAAAGCAGCCCTTCCACTCAAATGGACCCTTCACTGCGCGTGATCGGATGTAGGCAGTCCTGAGATAATCCGTTGCAATTATTTTTATGTATACGTATACTAATCTGATTCATATGCAGTTAGTTATTCTGTATAACCTGTTAGTGCTAAAGCTGTGGTATGCACGCTAGGTGGAACCATCCCCCGTGCATCCAGCGCTGCAATACAGAATGCCTGCTTTCTAAAACCCCAAGACGAGCCTTAGAGAGTTTCTTCAACCGGCTTTTCGGTATCACAGGCACCCCCAAAAGACTGGATCGGGGCCAGGACAGAGGCAAAGCACCCCCACACCTGCGGATCAGGCTGTGGTGGGTTGACACGCCTGGGGAAGGGGTTGTTAAGAGCTGGCTTTATTCCTCAGGACCCTGCTCTGGTTCGGCTGGCGCTACATTACGTTCCTTTCCCCAGGTCGAGTCCGTTTTGCCCGCGACGGTAACTGCTGAGCGATCTCCCTGTCCTCCTCTCGACCCACGAGCCCTTCGTTCTCTTTTCTCTCCCGCTTCCCGCTGAGGGGGGGCAGTGACAGGGCGGCTCTGGGGGGCCCCTGGCGTCCTGCCAGGGTCAGCCCGCCGCAGGAGCGCCCCGGGGCATGCTGGGAGCTGTAGTCCTGGGGCCTGCGGGGCTGCCGGGGGCCCCGGTGGTTCCCGGGGCATGCTGGGAGCTGTAGTCCTGGGGCCTGCGGGGCTGCCGGGGGCCCCGGGGGTTCCCGGGGCATGCTGGGAGCTGTAGTCCTGGGGCCTGCGGGGCTGCCGGGGGCCCCGGTGGTTCCCGGGGCATGCTGGGAGCTGTAGTCCTGGGGCCTGCGGGGCTGCCGGGCGGCCATGTTGGTCTCTGCAGTCTCTGCTGCGGCTGCGGCCCGGCTGAGGGGAGGGCTGGGGCTGCCCGTGAGGCGAGCGAGGCCCTTGGGCGGGCGCGGGGGTGTCTCCTGCCCGCTGCCCGCTCCCCGCTCGGCTGGAGCCGGGCCCGGCCGGGGCAGCCCCGGCAGGGACCCGGGAGCTGGGGAGGGGAAGGAGCCGGAGCCGGAGCCGGAGCCGGAGCCGCCACCGGGCACAGGCAGCGGGCGCCCCGACTGCCAGAGCCCCCCTGAGCCGCCCCCAGCACCTCCCCTGAGGCCTGTCCCGCCGCCCCAGGCCGCCCCACGGCCTGTCCTGGCAGCAGCGAGCCGGGCCTCGGGTGCCCTCGGGCCTCGGCTAAGGCGGGTGCGGGGAAGGAGTGTTACCGAAATCCGGACTAAAACTCCTTCACAGCAGTGAGAAGGTAAGAAGCGGGCACTCCTTTATTGCAGCGCTGGGCACACGGGGGATCGCTCCACCTACCGTGTGCACCTGTCTAGTCTAAGTGTGCAGGTTAAATACACACCTCTTATACGTAGTCGCTAAGCTTCTGGAAAATGCTATACATAAGCATTAACTTTCCGATAAATCATTAGCATATCTAAACGTCTCTTCACGCAGGCGCAGTGAAGGTCTCTGGTGGTCTTCAGGAGCCCTCTGGTGGTCTTCCATAGTCTTCCTCACTTGTCCGCTTCTTGACCTCTTGGGGGATTCTGCGCGGTACGATTCTCACCGTCATCTATATTAGTTTACATAAAAGTGCATACTATGTCTATTCTTAAATATAACCTTTCTAATAATTGGTCCTTCAGTCACACCATCTTATTAATATTCTCATGTTCAAACAATCATTGGTTAATCTCACTTAACTCTACTGATTGCAATCCTCGATAATTAGATCGAGGTGGGAAGGGTAAGGGGTTTCCAAGCAGCAAATTGGTGTCCATACTGGTTTCCTTAGTTTCTTAAAACAAAACACTACAAATCAAGAAATCTTTGTCAAAGTTTCTGTGGTTAACTGATTTTAGACACTACTTGAATTCTTATGGTTACACATAGTACGTTTTCTAAAGTTCCTAAGTTCCTACGACTACATTTCAAACTTAACACTCCCATACCTATGCTTCACAATTTTCTACTTCTTAATCAAACCAAACTCTTTTATATAATCAAATTTTAATTTCTTTATCAAAATATTTGCAACAGGAGCGGTGTCTGCAGGAGCTCCTGCAGCAGGAGGGGCTCCAGCCTGGGGCCGGCTGCAGGAACCGAAGCTGCTGCTGCTTTCCCTCTCCCAGAGGCCACACTGAGGGCTCAGGTGTCCGTTGACTGCATCTGGCTGAGGTGTGCCAGGTGGACTGTCTCTGGCTGTGTTCTCCTGGTGGCGGGTGGATGCTTGCTGCCTTTGGCGAGGAGCTGCTGCGGCTGAAGCCAAAGAGATCAGAAGAAGGTGAAGCAGCTGGAGAATGAGGACGGCTGGCCCTCTGTCTCTCTCCAGCTGCAAGCAAGAGGGCAGACCTCTGCGGGGGAGGAGGGATCCCTCTGCGTAGTCCTCGGCAGACCAGATCACCAACGTGCACCGTGGGCTCTGTATATGCAATGGCAAATATAGGGCGGCCCCGTAGTGGGTGGCTGTGTATCTAGGAAGCCTCACGCTGTCAGACACTAACGCGTTCTCTTAGGTGGAGGACAGGCAAGTGACTGGAGCTGCAGAAGGGGAAGGCAGGAAAGGACACACAGACAGAGAAGGAAGTGCCAGAACTGTAAAGTTTGCCTGGTAATGCAGAGAGTCAGCGCTCCGGTGAGTCCCAGGCCCTTGGGGCCATGTCACCCCTCTTCTGCGCCCCTCAGTACTTCCCTGCCCCCTCCCCTTTCTCTCTGTGTAATTTTTTTCTCACTTCCCCTGTACCTCTTCCCCTATCTCTATTTTTGTGTCCTGCTCCCTGTCCCTCTCTTTTCTCCAGGTCCCTCTTTCTCTTTTGCTCTACTTGTCCCTTTTGGTTCCTTGCTGTCCCTCTCTCCTCCTCCCTGCCCCTCTGGTTTTTTCTTCCTCTCTCTCTGCCCTGCAGCCCGTTGCTGTTGTTGTCTTCTCTGACTCTTTGTCCAGATCTGCATCGCGCTCTGATTTTCACAGTCTCTCTGGCCTGTTCCTTGTCCTTTGTCTCTCTCTGCTAGTATGTCCCGCTCCGTGTCCTTATCCGCCTGCCCCACCCCCCCGTCCTTCTGCTTCTCTTTCTTTCTCTCTGTCGCTCTGTCCTGCTCATCCCTGTCTTTTTTCATTCTCTATGCCACTGCCCCTGTCCTTCTTCCTGTCCATCTCTTATCTCTCTGTCCCTCTCTGCTGCTCCCTGACACTTTGGGGTTTTTTCCCTTCTTCCACCTCCCTGCAGGGCTCCTGATACTGCTTTTGCTTTCTCCATCCTTCCGTGCTGCTCACCGTCCCTGTCTTTCTCTTTGTCGTCATTCTTGTCTGGCGCTCTGGCCTGCTCCCTGCCCCAGTGTTTCTCACTATATCCTTCTGTCCTGCTCCCTGCCCCTATTCCTTTTTGCTCCCTCTCCATCTTGCTGCCCACCCCAGGCTTTTTTTGCAATCTCTATCCTGCCCCCAGTCCTTATTTTTCTTTCTCTCTCCTGCCCCCTCTCCCTCTTTCTGCCTCTCTTCCTCTTTCCCTGCTGCTTCTTTTTCCATCTCTGTCCAGACCGCTGTCCCTTTTTTTGCTCTTGCTGTCCCTCTGTCCTTTTTCTTGTCCCCATCTTTTCTGTCTTTCTGTCCTGTTCCCTGGCCCATCCTTTCTCACTATATCCCCCTGTCTGTCCCTTCTTTCCCCTCTCTCTTGCGCAGTATTTTTCTTTTCTCCATCTCTCTGTCCTGCTGCCCATCACGGTTGGTTTTTCCTCCCGTGCTGTCCTGCTCCCTGTTGCTTTTTTCTGTCCCTGTCACTCTGGCCTGCCCCCTTTGTCTATTTTTTACTTCCTCCATCTCAGTCCTGCAGCACATCGCTAGTTGTTGCCTCTTCCACCCCTTTGTCCTGCTCCCCGCCCCTGTCCTTGTCTCTCTTTCCTTTTGTTCTGCCGCCCATCTTTTCCCCCTTCTGCTCCATCTCTCTGTCCTGCTCCCTACTCCTCTCATTCTCTCTCTGGTTCTCTGTTCTTCTCCCCGAGTCTTCCCCCTGTCCTCTACCTTTGTGTCCTGCTCCCTCTTCAGGTTTTGCCCTCTCTTAGTCACTCTCTCCTGCTCCCTGTCACTGTTATTTCTCTCTCCATCTCTGTCCTGCTGCCCAACCCCGGCTTTTTTGCCTCCCTGTCCTGCTCCCTGTCTCTTTTTTTTTGCCTCTCTTTCTCTTTGTCCTTCCTCCCTGTCCCTTTTTTCTCTCTCTGTATCGCCTTGTCCTGCTCCCTGTCCCTGTCTTCTTTCTCTGATGATCCATGTACTTACTGCTCCCTGTTACCGTCTTGCCCTGTCCCCCCCCTTCTTCTTGTCTTTTTCTTCTCTCTATCCCTCTGTCCCTGCTGCTTCTCTCTCCACCTCTGTCCTGCTCCCTGCCCCCATCTTTTCTGTCTTTATTTCTCTGTCCTGCTGCCTGTCCCATCGTTTCTTGCTATACACCGCTGTCCGGCTGGCTCTCCCTTTAATTTGTCCTCTCTTCCTCTTTCCTGCTTCTCAGCCCTCTTGTCCTCTTCCTCTGTCTCTGTCCTCCAGCCCCTTGCTCTTTTCCCCCCCTTCTCGGTCTCTTTGTCCAAATCTGACCCTCTCTTTATTTCTCAGTCCCTTTGTCTTTCTCCCTGTCCTTCGTTTTCTCTCTCCGTCTGTACGTCCTACTCCCTGTCCCTGTCTGTCTCCCCTTCCTTCTCCCTCTTTCTGTCCCCATCTCTCTGTCCTGCTCCTCACCCCTACTTTGTCTTCCTCCTCCTCTCTGCAGGGCACCTCGTCCCTGTTTGACTTCTCCATCTCTCTAGCCTTTCTTTCTCGGCTCCTCAGTCTTCTCCCTCATCTTAGTGTTCTCCTTCTAGTCCTCTGTCCTCCCCATCAGCTTAAACTGAATGACCAGGTGTCCCTGTGCTCGGGTATTTCCTTAGCATTGCCCTAGGGAAGATCTGTGGTTTTAGGGCTAGGGATCATTAGGAGCTGGTCTCCTTGTGTAGGTGGCAGAGCTAGGTGTAGTTAAAGCAGAGGTTGTTCTCAGCTGGTGCTCTCTGCCTCTTGCTCAAACAGCAGGCTGCGGGCCTTCACTTGAAGGAAGGTTTCTTGTTCTGCGCTTCTTGCTCCTCAGGATGCTGCACAGGAGTTGGTGGCAAGTAAAAGCACTTGCAGTTGGCTTTTTTATGCAGTCTTCCTGTGGAGCTCTTGGTCTTGACCGATTTCTGGGAAGCAAGACCTGAGTGCCTGTGTGCTCCTAGATGCTGTGCTGCCTCCCCAGATAGGTCCGCCCTCCTCCACTGCTGCTTCTTCATTCAGTCAGCGGCGAGGCCGGCAGACGCAACGGTAAGTCGGCGGCTAAGCGCTAGATTGAGGCGGACTGGGAGGTTCCCGAGGCCCAGGAGTGCTGGGGAAGAGCAGAGGGACCCGTCCAGAGCCGGCGGCTCTGGCGAGAGAGGCTGACGCGGCGTGGGCATTGCCATGGGCAACCGCGGGAGATTTGAACGGCCCTAAGGAGCGCCAGCGACCAGGAGCATGGCGAACAGGGCGTGGCGCATCAGAAAGGGCGTGGCGCGGCAGTTCGCACAGGCAGGGAGTGCAGGTAGGGCGCAGCCCCCTTCTTCCCAGCTCGAGAAGGCTACTCAAGTGGTGGGTGTCGGCCCAGAGGGAGACCCAGGTATGGTTGCCACTCAGGTGAAAGCCATTGCTAGGAAAAATGTGGCGACGCAGACAGAGCTCCCATGTAAACATGCAGCTGTCCAGGTCTCTGGCTGCAGGGAGTGCCTGAGTCTATCGCTGATGTCAGAGGTCAGCAGGGACACCTCTTGTGTGAGGTGTGACCAGGTGGATGATCTACTCAGCCTGGTGGCAGAGCTGAAGGAGGAAGTGGAAAGGTTGAGGAGTATCAGGGAGCGTGAGAGGGAGATAGATTGGTGGGCCCACACCCTACCATCCCTGAGGCAGAGGCAGCAGATGGAGGCTCCACAAGAAGCGGAGGTTCCCCTGCCCTCCTGCCACCAGGCAGGAGGGGACCTAAGAGATGGAGGGGAATGGAGCCAGGTCCCTGCTCGGGGAGGCAGGCGAATCCGCTCCTGGTCTCCTTCACCTTCCCCCATGCCCCTACACAACAGGTATGGGGCTCTGGAACTTGAGGACCAGGCCAGTGAAGATCAGGGTGTAGATGAAGCCCTATCCAGGGAGGTGCCTAGGCCCAGTCAGGCAGCCCCACGCATTCTCACAGCCTCTGAAAAAAGAAAAAGGAGGGTAATTGTCGTAGGCGATTCTCTTTTGAGGGGGACAGAGGGCCCAATATGCAGACCTGACCCATCGCACAGGGAAGTCTGCTGCCTCCCTGGGGCCCGGGTAAAAGACATTACCAGGAAACTCCCTGGTCTGGTTCGGACCTCTGATTATTACCCATTGCTGGTTGTGCAGGTTGGCAGTGATGAGATTGCAGAGAGAAATCCAAAGGCAATCAAAAGGGACTTCAGGGCACTGGGACGATTAGTGGAAGGATCGGGAGCACAGGTAGTGTTTTCCTCAATCCCTTCAGTGGCAGGGAAATACACTGAAAGGAACAGGAAAAGACACCTGGTTAATACGTGGCTCAGAGGCTGGTGCCATCGGTGGAATTTTGGATTTTTTGATCATGGGGAGGTTTACACAGCACCGGTCTTGCTAGCGACAGATGGTGTCCAGCTATCTCAAAGGAGTAAAAGAATCCTTGCTCGTGAGATGGCGGGGCTCATAGAAAGAGCTTTAAACTAGGTTCGAAGGGGGTAAGGGATAAAACTAGGTGCACCAGAGATGAGCCTGGGGGCAGCATGCCGATGTTAGGGGTGGATTCGATAACCCAACTCAAATGCATCTATGCCAATGCACGCAGCATGGGCAATAAACAGGAGGAGCTGGAAGCCATCGTGCAGCAGGATAGATATGACTTAGTCGCCATCATGGAAACATGGTGGGACGACTCCCATGACTGGAGTGCTGCAACGGATGGCTACAAGCTCTTCAGAAGGGATAGACAAGGTAGAAGAGGTGGTGGGGTGGCTTTCTATGTTAGGGAATGTTTTGACTGTACAGAGCTACACGATTCTGATGACAAGGTGGAGTGCTTATGGGTGAGGATGAGAGGGAAGGCCAATAAGGCAGATATTGTGCTGGGAGTCTGTTATAGACCACCCGACCAGGTTGAAGAGACGGATGAATCGTTCTACAAGCGGCTGGCAGTAGTCTCAGAATCGTGTGCCCTTGTTCTCGTGGGGGACTTTAACTTTCCAGACATCTGCTGGAAATACAACACAGCAGTGAGTAAACAATCTAGGAGGTTCCTGGAGTGTGTGGAAGATAACTTCCTGACACAGCTGGTGGGTGAGCCAACCAGGGGAGGAGCCTTGCTAGATCTGTTGTTTACGAACAGGGAAGGACTGGTGGGAGGTGTGATGGTCGGAGGCCGTTTTGGGCTTAGCGACCGTGAAATGATAGAATTCTCAATTCTTGGTGAGGTAAGGAAGGTGTTCAGCAAAACCACCACTATGGACTTGCGGAGGGCTAACTTTGGCCTCTTCAAGGCACTGGTTGAGAGAGTCCCTTGGGAGACGGTCCTGAAGGGCAAAGGGGTCCAGGAGGGATGGACATTCTTTAAGAAGGAAATCTTAATGGCTCAGGACCAGGCTATTCCCATGTGCCGCAGGTCGAACCGCCGAGGAAAACGACCGGCCTGGCTGAACGGGGAGCTTTTGCTAGGACTCAAGAAAAAAAGGAGAGTTTATCATCTCTGGAGGAAAGGGCGGGCAACTTGGGAGGAGTACAGGGATCTTGTTAGATCATACAGAGAGAAAATTAGAAAGGCAGAAGCTCAGCTAGAACTAAATCTGGCCACTATCGTAAGGGACAACAAAAAATGTTTTTACAAATATGTTAACAGTAGAAAGAATCCCAAGGAGAATATCTTTCCTTTAATGGATACAGAAGGGAATGTAGCAACCAGTGATGAGGAAAAGGCCGAGGTACTTAATGCCTTCTTTGCCTCAGTCTTTAATAGTGAGTCCAGTCATCCTCAGGGTACTCCACCCCGTGAGCTGGAAGGTAAGGATGAAGAGCATGACATACCCCCCTTAATCCAGGAGGAAATAGTTAGGGACCTACTACGCCATCTGGACACTCACAAATCTATGGGACCTGATGGGATCCATCCAAGAGTACTGAGGGAACTGGCAGAGGTCCTTGCCAAGCCACTCCCTATCATCTGTCAGCGTTCCTGGTCAACAGGGGAGGTCCCAGGGGACTGGAGGCTTGCCAATGTGACTCCCATTTACAAGAAGGGTCGGAGGGAGGATCCGGGGAACTACAGGCCTGTCAGCCTGACCTCGGTACCGGGGAAGATTATGGAATGGTTTGTCTGGAGAGCACTCTCATGGCAAGTCCAGGATAAGAAGGGGATCAGGCCCACTCAGCATGGGTTTACGAAAGGCAGGTCCTGCTTGACCAACCTGATCTCCTTCTATGACCAGGTGACCCGCCTAGTGGATGAGGGAAAGGCTGTCGATGTTATTTTCCTAGACTTCAGCAAGGCCTTTGACACTGTCTCTCATGGCACACTCCTTGAGAAGCTGGCATCTCGTGGCCTGGATAAGTGGGTCTTTTTCACTGGGTGAAAAACTGGCTGGATGGCCGAGCCCAGAGGGTTGTGGTGAATGGGGTGAAATCCAGCTGGCGGCGGGTCACAAGTGGTGTTCCCCAGGGCTCGGTGTTGGGCCCTGTTCTGTTTAATATCTTTATCGATGATTTGGATGAGGGGATTGAGTGCACCCTCAGCAAGTTTGCAGACAACACCAGGTTGGGAGGCAGGGTCGATCTGCTTGAGGGTAGGGAGGCTCTACAGAGAGATCTGGACAGGCTGGATCGATGGGCTGAGGCCAATCGTATGAAGTTCAACAAGGCCAAGTGCTGGGTCCTGCACTTCGGTCACAGCAACCCCATGCAGCGCTACAGGCTTGGGGAAGAGCGGCTGGAAAGGTGCCCGGCAGAGAAAGACCCGGGGGTGCTGGTTGACAGCCGGCTGAGTATGAGCCAGCAGTGTGCCCAGGTGGCCAAGAAGGCCAACGGCATCCTGGCCTGTATCAGAAATAGTGTGGCCAGCAGAAGCAGGGAGGTGATTGTTCCCCTGTACTCGGCACTGGTGAGGCCGCACCTCGAGTACTGTGTTCAGTTTTGGGCCCCTCACTACAGGAAAGACATTGAGTTGCTGGAGCGTGTCCAGAGAAGGGCAACCAAGTTGGTGAGGGGCCTGGAGCACAAGTCTTATGAGGAGGGGCTGAGGGACCTGGGGCTGTTTAGTCTAGAAAAGGGGAGACTGAGGGGAGACCTTATCACTCTCTACAACTACCTGAAGGGGGGTTGTAGTGAGGTGGGTGTTGGTCTCTTCTGTCAGGTGGCTGGAGATAGGACAAGAGGAAATGGCCTCAAGTTGAGGCAAGGGAGATTTGGGTTAGATATTAGGAAAAATTTTTTTACTGAGAGGATTGTCAAACATTGGAATAGGCTGCCCAGGGAAGTGGTCGAGTCACCATCCCTGGAGGTATTCAAAAAGCGAGTGGACAGCGTACTTCAGGACATGGTTTAGTGGGCATGGTTGATGGTTGGACTCGATGATCTTGAAGGTCTTTTCCAACCTAAATGATTCTATAATTCTATGATTCTTCCACACTCGTGTAGAACCAGGAGATGCCATAGTGTGCCGATTCAGTAATGCCCTGGCAGCGGGGCTGTGCTGGGGAGGCCTGGCGGAGGGGGTGGCCCGACAGGGCTGTGAGGTCACAGAGCCCCGCTTTGACATGCTGTGCTGCGCCAGCTGCGGGCAACACTGTGGCAGCAGCGGCAGCAGCGGCAACAGCATGGCGCGAGCCTGGGGGGCCGTGGTCCTCGCCTGCCTCCTCCTGCTGGCCCTGCAAGCCTGGGACGCCCAGGCTGCTCCAAGGCGAGCGCAGGGAGCAGGTAGGCAGGCGGGCAGGGGGCCAGCACCCAGCTCCGAGCAGGGCAGCGTGGCATCCACCGCACCTCAGCGGGGCAGCAGTGGGGCCGGGGCTAGGGCTGGGTCTGGGAGAGCAGCTGGGCCAGGCTGAGCGAGCCAGGCAGACACCCTGTGGGGAGGCATAGAGGGGCTGCAGCTGCTTCGGGGGCGTTTTCTGGGCGAGCAGGGGAGCTGGGAGCGGCGGTGCGGGGTAAGAAACCCGGCGCTGAGTCCCTGCGGGGCCCTCTCTGCCGCCCGGCCCAGTCTGCCCCCAGTATGTGTGTTGGGCCGGGGGTGGCGAGTAAGTGGTGCTGCAGGAGCCAGGCGACAGCCCGTGGCAGCGCTTCTCCCCGGGCTGGCTGCAGCCGTGCCCAGGGCCGTGGGTCTGGCCTTCAGCCTCGGGGACGTCCCGGAGGGGCGTGCTCAGGACTCATCCGCTCGGGAAAATGGGAGCATTTCTGCTCTAGTCCTGCAGCCCTGCTCCCCTTGGATGACCCGCAGGTCCCCAGCCCGGAGGAACACGCGGGGTTAGCGCTGGCGCAGCCTTTCACAGGCTCTCGTCCCCAAGAAGCGTGGGCGATCGCTTTTTCCTCCAGTTCGTTGGTGTTGGCTTCCTCAGCCACTTTAACAGAGTGATTGGATGGAATTTGTTACAATGAAATCTGTGACTTAAGGATTCAAAAATGGCAAGGATTGCCCGAAACTTGCAGCAGGGTTGCACACAGGTGGAGGTTAAATCAAACCACACATGCGCACAGACGGAGAAGACGGTTCTGAACCACACACAGACAGGCGAAATAGTTCCGAACCAAATCACACAGAGACAGGCAAATAGTTCCGAACCAAACTCCAAATGCACACGCACAGATACAACAGTTCTGAACCAAATTTTATGCCGCCCCCCCCCCCCCACACACAGAGGTTAACCTATGATTAAAATTTCCCTTTCATGAGTTTCATGAATTACTCGCTTTTATGTACCGGCATTCGTCAACGGATGGTCAGTAAAGCTCGCGCAATCAGGCCCTTAAGTCCTCGCAAAACCGTCGACAGACAACAATCTTTCAATCCTCGCAAAATCTACCCTGGGCGGCGTCCCAGCTCAGGGGAGGTGCTGGGTCACACAGCCTGCTGCAGTCCCAGAGAGCTCCAAAGGTCTCGTCTTGGATCGCTGTTTATAGGGTCTCGAGATGATTGGCTTTGGTCATTATTTTACCTTCTGGCCACAGTTTGTGCTGAGTCATTCTGATACATAGTTCGGGCAGCAGATGGGCCAGGGGTGGCCAGGGGCTGCCTGGTGCCCTAAAGGCGCTGCACTTACAACCAAGATAACAGCACAATAGGGGGTTTTCCCAAAGCATGCATGGTTTATCCTGAGATCTCAGAGTGGCTCAGGGGGCTGCACCACCACACCTGTGTTTGATTACCTGTTTGGTTCCCGCAGTCCATGTTGATCAAGATGCTCAGTGGAATCCTGTTCCTGAGGTTGGGGGGAATCCCAGAGGTAAGAAGTATTCAGTCTTCATTTGTTATTGGCCTTTTGTATTTTTTAATATTTGGTTTGTTATTTGTTAATGTTTTGTTGTGGTAGTTCAGCCTTCCAATGGCCAGCAGGCTCTTCTCTGTAAGAATCGCGAATGATCATTTTTTCCTCTGGGGCTACATGCTCCCACTTTAGTGTGGGCTTCCTTTTGTGTGTGTGAGAGGTCTGGTGAGAAGGCCCTGAGAGGCCGTATGTTTGTCCATCTGGTCCTTGAGGGGTGTTGCACATGGGCTGGAGACAGAGGTTTGAAAGCTGCCGGTCCCAGCCAGGTCCCTCTGCAGCTTTGGACGTCTCAGCCCGCATCTGGGTCCCGTGTTGTTGCCTGACCCCCTTCCAGTCACTGCGGGTCACTAAGGAAGAGGTAGATCACAACATGCGATGGGAACGTTTTTCATCTCTGCTTGGTTACAGCTGTCCGTGGAGACAGGGGTTACTTGACTTCTCAACTTGAGCCTGTCCGTGAGCCTTGGGGCGATCCCACAGGTAAGGCCCTTCAGTGAATGAGCATTTACATTTTAATTTTCTGTTCCTGTGAAATTTAGCTTACTACTTTCTTGGCTGATGCTCAGGCACGCAGAAGAGCAGAGAGGGAAATGGGTCTGGCTCAGTGATGTGCCCCGGGGCGCTCTGCCTTGCTAAACTGTCTTTGCCAGCCTCTCCGCCCCTGCACTGCTTCTGGGGCTGGCCGCAAAGCCAGCGGGCACGTCGGGGTTGAGCTTGGAGCTGGTGTGAGCTCCAGGGAGTCCTTTCTCCCGACAGTTCCATGCCTGGTTAGTGGCCACTGCAGGCACCCGATAAATGTTTGCAAGATGCTCCTGAGTGGAAGGGAGAGAGGAGTGCTCTGGAGTAATCCTGTGTTTGAATTGCATTCACTGTCATTCAGATCTGAAGAAGTATGTTGAAGTATTTCACGGGAGCTGCTCTGTCCTATGTTCATTTACAGATGTGGCTGCAGGCGATGGTTATCCAGCTTCCTGGCTGGGTTTCAGGGCTGACCCACAGGCAGGTCGCATGGGTACGTCATGGCTTTTCACTTCTTTGAGAGCTGCCAGCTCAAAGTCCGAATGTCAGCCAGGTGCCTCTGCAGGTGTGAGAATACAGACCTGCATGTGCATGCCGTGACATTACGTGATCCCCTTGCATGTTCTGCTACTCAGTTATGACGATGTAGGTCAGAACACGTGATGGTAACTTCTCGTGGGTGTTTGGTTGCAGATGTGGCCAGACGGAGGGCTTTTCCAGCTCCTTGGCTGAATCCTGGGCTGAATCCCAGCTGGCATCCCAGGGGTGAGTAGTCAGTCTTTATTGACTTGACAGAATAAGCGCTCATTTTCAATATTTTATTCATGTGACATTTACCTTCATACTTCCTGTTAATGTCCTCAAAGACAAAAGTATAAAGCTAAAATAGGGAACTATTCCCAAAAGATATCTGCAGTTCCAAAGGAAATCCTGAAAGACTTGGAGAAAGCAGCACCTGGTTAATGTATTTCCCTCTGTTAACCGTACAGCTTGGGAAGCTGAGGTTTTAGATTCATGTGTGGACGTGCTGTAGCCTGCACAGCAGGAAGGGATCAGTCAGAACCTCGCTGCAGTGGCACTCGATTTCATGCCTTGCCTGGGCTGATGAACCACAGAGATGGTCCAGCACAGTGTCTGCTACCCGTTGTGGTTCTGGCTGAGTCCCAGAGGCAGCTGCTGCCCCAGTTGTACCATTACTGGTCAGAGCTGCTTTGTGCAGATGCTGGTATCCAGATGTCAGGAACCAGTGTGTGCTGAATTTCTGTTCAGCTCATGCACAGCCCAGTTTGCGGCTGGGCAAGTTCAAGGCAGGAATGACGTCCCAAGAAATCTTGGCTGCCCTTTCCTAATGTTGGAAGTCAGGTGCAGATGCTGATTCTGCAGGCATTTGTTTGTGATTGACGTTCAGCCTGCAGACTGATAGCTGTGGTAGGATGAGTGTGACTGTTGGTGCTGCTCCCGGAGCGTGTGAGGCACGTGCGGAGGAGCTAATTGCTCATGAGCCATGAGGGGGCCAGCACCCTGCCAGTCGCTGGAGAGGAGAGGGCCCTTGGCTTGTGGAGACGATGCGCAAGCAGCTTTCGGTCGCTGGGATCAGCAGGCTTTGCCTGGGCTGCAGGCAGGATTGATCCTCCGGCCGGGTTTGGAGCAGCCCGGGCTTCACAGCCTGGTCCAGCCCCTTTGCTCTCCCTGATGTCTGAGGACTCTCGGTGACACCTTGGGGTCAGGGGCGGGTCGCAGCCGGACACCCAGCTTGAGGCCGGACACCTCACTTGAAGGCGGCCTTAAGTGGATCGTTCAGTTAATTCAGTCTTGGGTGGTTTAGCTCTCCATTTCTAGTTGTGTTTCAGAAAACTTGGCTGTGGTTTCCTCTTGTTTTGGGGGACTTCACTGCCGCTTGTGAAAGTGCCCAGAACATGGTTGCAAGAGCTTGGGGTTCAGTCCACCGTGTGTGTCTGTTCCCCTTCCCGTGTGCTGGAGTTGGCATGGTGGGATGTGCTTCTCAGAAGGCCTCTTTCCCCAGCTGAGCTGGCTGCGGCTTTTTCCCATCCTCTTTGAAGGAAGCAATTTAGCATCATCTTGCAGTTTGCCAAAAATGCAGTACATGTAATGTGAACAAGAAGATCACACGTGCAATTTCCCGTTTCCCAGCAGGTCAGGTTTTGCTGTCTGTATTGGTAGAGTGAAAAGTGTCATGTGCTTAATTTTTTCGCTGTGAACGTCACATTCTTTGGACTAGATGCACTCCCAAAAGCCCAGGCTTTGTTTCTAAGCTTTATTAATGTATTTGGGGAGTATTGCCTCGTGAAGGTATCGTCTTCCTGATGAGGAATGGTTGCCTCTAATTGTCCCGCTTGCTTTCTACAGAGACCAACCGTAAGACTGTGCAGAAGGAGGCCTTTCAGAAGGGAAGCAGGCACACCGTGCCAGTCTCCGATGAAGAAAGAGAGGCAATGCAAGAGACTGGCATGCCAGGTAATTGCTGTCCCGTGGTCATCCGGTGTCACCAGTCAGAATCCCTGTGTGCCTGCAGGCTCTTCCCCCGGAGCCCGCTCTTGCACGTCATGTCAGCAGCCAAACCTGGAAGTGTTAGTGCAGAGAAGGTGTTGTCAAAGAAGCCAGGAGTGGCTCTCTGAGGATGACTGTCGTCTCTGGTGTGTGGAGGTTATTGCCAGCAGCGTGCCAGAGAGATGCTGTTAGACCTCTCTGGACGTGGTTAGAGATTGCTCACCTCCTGCCACACCCAGTTCCCAGGAATTTAGGAACTTTGCCCTTTTGGGCATGAGGCCATTTGAGGGCTACAACCCAGCCCTGCGCCACGCTCTCCCGGGGCAAGCCTTCCCCGCAGCGTGTGCATCGGGGCCGGGGGTGACAAGCAGGTGGCACTGCAGGAGCAAGGCAATAGCCCGTGGGCTGGCTCCCATCTTTCAGGCTCTGGGACGTCCTGAAGGGGAGTGCTCAGGAGATGTCCGCTTGGGAAAACAGGAGCGTTTCTGCTCTACCCCCGCAGTGCCGTTCGTTGGTTGAACTGCAGGTCCCCAGCACACAGCCCTGGCCTGCAGCCCGGAGGAACAGACAGGTAGTGCTGGTGCAACTGCTCGCTGGCACGTGGGCTCTTCTCCCCGAGAAGTTTAAGCGATCCTTCTTGTCCTCTGGCGCTAAGACACCAGAGCCAGAGGCACCAACCACTGAAAAACAAATCTCTTGGGCATGTGAAGCACACTGTGAGACTATCCATAGCGCAGAGCACAGTAACGTGTGGCGTTGTCTTTTCTCCTGCAGGGGCAGATGCTGGGAGAAGGTCTGAGGCTGCTGGTCACGAATTGCTGCACAAGTACTATATCCCAGTGACTGCAGTAGCCTTGGCTGTGGTGCTGTCTGGGCTAGTTGGATCTTGCATAGTCATTTCACGGCTGAGGAAGAGAGACCCGTGAGTTGGCTTTTCCCCAGAGTTAGTTATTGCTGCAGTTGGCAATGGGGTATTTGCAGTTAGAGTATCCTGGAGTGCCAAGGCAGCTGCTGGCAGTACTCTGCTGGGGTTTCTGCTGTAAGATTTTTTTTACCTGGCCTCTTAATTCCTATCAATGAGTAGTCTTTTCTGAAACCCATTTCTACAGAAGGAGCCAGGGAGATGAAGCAGCACTGGGACAAGCTGATACTGACTCTGCCTGGAAAAGTGAAGATCCAACTAGAGATAAAGGCAAAGCAGAGTCAGGAGCAGGAACAAGAAAAGTTGAGGTTGCTCAAGAAAATGGGACTTTCAACAACAGCTCCAGCCCATCACTGTGGCCTTTTGTGGCAGAGCTCACGCAGCTGTACAGGAGCGCAAGCGCAGACCCCTCACCTCTGCCCGCTTGTCCCAGCTGCTCTTTCACCAACGATACCTCTTCAGTGGACAATTTGATTTCTCTCGACTCACCTCAGCCTAACCCCTTCTGGTGTCCCTGTCACCAGTTCCAACAGGGATACTGTACCTCAGAAGATGAGTCTTTTTTAGAGTAAATAAAAAATACATTTTGGCCAAAAGCAGTGCGTCCTTGGCTGTTTTGGCCGTTTCCGTCGGGGTATAACGCACAGAGCTGGGACCAGCGCTGGATCTGTGAGAGAAGCTGTCAGAGACCTGCGCTCCAGTGAGGGACCCCTTTGTCCCAGCATCAGCCTGGTTTCCCAGCTGGGGCTGTCAAGAAGGCTTTCACCCACCAGAATGGGGACGTGCTGGTGGGACGTGAGGTGCGAAGGGTTGTCCTTGAACTGACTGGGGATGCTGCCCTGAATGCGGATGGACTGGGCAGAGAGGGAAGGGGGTGCTGGAAAGGATGGCCGACCAGTGCTGAGCACATCAAGGAGGGCTGACGGGGTGGCAGAGGCTGCGGGGCTGGAGCAGTGTTCCCCACCCCAGACCCTGGAGATGATAAATGAGCGGAAAGCTGGAGTGGGGCTGGGTGGGAGAAGGAGCGGAAGGAATGTGATATTGGTAAGCAGGCTGGCATTAAAAATGGAACAGAGTATAACGAAATATTAATAATACTGTAAAAAGAAATGGGTTAAGCTTTGCAGACTGCCAGCAAAGGGGAGGAACACCTTTGGAGTACATCTAAAGTCACGCTGGCCAAATACAGCAGATCCCGTTAAGGCTGACGTGGAGACCTGACTCGCGAGGGTCTTCTCGGAGCATGTCAGATGACGCAAAGGACGGACCTCAAACCCAGTCTTATCACAATTCCGCTCTGCAGTTGCGACTGAATGGTACAGCAGCCAGGCAGAACATCGTTCTAGGCTGCCTTGCTGGGCAGTACGAGCACCTCCTCCCAGCGCTCCTCCCCCTGTGCAGAGCACCCCATGGCCAGCCCCGGGGAAGCCCACCACGCCGGGATGTATGATTTTTTTCAAAAGAATCCAGGTACTGAGCAGTCTTGCAGGGAGCCATAAGTGGGAGACAAGTCCTGAAAACTGGGGGTGTGCAAGCGGTGCCCATGCTGGAGAAAAGGCAAAGGGGGAGAGCGAGGTTCAGGTGTCTCCTGAGAGGGCCTGACTCTGTCCCCTCGGGGTGTGGGTGCTGGGCTGGGGGGGGAGAGCTGCGGGTGGCACTCCCTGATGCAGGGATGGTTTTTGTCGGTGCGGCTCAAAGGAGCGATTGGTCAAAGAGCTGCGCTCCCCCACGTGCTCTCCATCTGGCCTCCTGAGTTCTGTTCAGTGGGACAGCTTGTCCCAACGGGTCAGCGAGAGCCTCCAGGCAGCAGCACTAGCGAGCCTCGGAGAGTGAACGTGGGCGAGCGCAAAAGAAATTGCGCGCAAACGTGAAGGGTGGCCGAGAAGGGGGAGCAAAGCCATGACACTGGGAAAACTGGATTACGGCCGTCCCAGAGTGTAAGCAAAGCTGAGAGGAGAAAGAGAGGCTCCAGAGTGCATTGATTTGCAATGGCTTTGCAAGGTTCCTTTGTTTCTGCTGAAACCAAGGAAATGTTGCAGCCCCAGGATGTTCACTCATTCGGAGATGCTAACAAAGTGAGAAAGAACATTTCCTGGCAATGTCAGACCTCCTGTGAGATCACCAGTAGCGCGCAGGACCCACTAACGTGCAGAATTGTTCCTCCGGGTGTGGATGGCAAGAGAAACGCAAATGCCGCAGACGCTAAGGATTTCCAGAAGTACTGCATAGAAGGTGCCATGGTGGTCTTGGGCTCCGTGCTGCTTGGCATGGTCTTGTGTTGCATGGTCCGTCTGTGGAGGAAGAGAAGACAGTGAGTTGTTGGGAGGGTTTTTTGCCAAACTTGTGTATTAGATGGCTGAGATGTATTAGACGGCTGAGATGTATTAGACATGAAGCATTTAGAGGTAAGGTATTCTGGAGTGCTGAGTTATTTACTGGCCAGACACGACCGAGTCGGTTTCTGCTGTGTCATGTTTCAACTGACCTCTCAATTCATGGGCATTCTTTTCTGAAACGCCTTCTTCCTGTGGGAATTGTTAGTTAAAAGTGACCCTGCCTGGACAAGAGCAGACCCAGCGACAGACGTATGCAGAGCAAGGTCAGAAAGTAAAACCAGCAAGGGATGACATGGCCACAGAAAGTGAGACCTGCAAGAGTGCCATCTCCCTACCATGCCCAGCTTTGGTCCCCTCGGTCTGCAGGGTCAGGTCTCCTTCCCGGCACGTGTAGAGCAGCCCGGTCAGGATGGTCAGGGCCGAGAGGAGACGAGCCGTGGGCAGGCGAGCAGAGCCCCAGCCGAGGGGTGCGGGGCATCCCGTTTTCTGCATGGAGCTCTCCGTGCCCACAGCTCCCACGTGCAGCCGGGTGCCCGCACCCCACAGTGCACCCAGCACTGCCCCGCACCCTCGCACCCGCCCAGCACCACAGCCACACTGGGGCCTCACCAGCCTCTTCTCTCCACAGGCGCCTCGCCGCAGCTTCAGGAGCCCGTATCACTTTGTATAAACTATGCATACCTTGCTGGAAGTGATCCAAGGTGAGACCATTGGAGCTCTCTGGGACTTCAGCGGGCTGTGTGACCCAGTGTCTCCACCTCAGCTGGGAAGCTTCTCAGGGTAGATTTTGTGAGGACTGAAGGATCGTCTTTTGATGATTTCATGAGGGCTTAAAGCCTTGAACAAGGATTTTGGCCCGAAAACGGGACTTTGGGCCCTACAAATGGGTCTTGGACACTCAAAATGAGGCCTTGGACATGAAGGAAACGGGGCTTTGAGCCCTAAGTAAGGCGTTTCTACCCTAACATGAGGGTTGGGACCCTAGCATGGAGTCTTCCAACCCTGGAATCAAGGATTTGGACCTGAAAATGAGTCTTTGGGACCTAAACCTGAGGCTTTGAGCCCTAAAATGGGGTTCTGGACCCTCCAAATGAGGGCTTGGACACTCCAGATGTGCCTTGGACCCTAAAAATGCCTGTCTGGACCCTAAAAAGAGGCTTTGGACCCTGAACATGAGACTATGCAAACTAAAACTAAGCCTTTGCACCCTGAAAATGAGAGGTTTGGAGCCTAAAATGAGCATTTGGTAGGCAGAATGAAGACTTGGACCCTAGAAATTCATATTTGGAGTCTATTGTTGCCGAAATCCGGAATAAATCTCCTTAACAGCAATGAGAAGTTAAGAAGCAGGCACTCCTTTATTGCAGCGCTGGGCACACGGGGGATCGCTCCACCTATCGTGTGCACCTGTCTTGTCTAACAATACAGTTAAATACACACCTGTTATACATATTCACTAGATTTCCAAGCAAAATGTTAATTCCTTTTCAATGATTGGTCTTTAAATCATACCACCTTATTAATATTCCTATGTTAAAACAATCATTGGTCAATTTCACTTAACTCTACGAGATGGGAAGGATAAGGGGGTTTCCAAGCAGCAAACTGGTGTCCATGACGGTTTCCTTAGTTTTTGAAACAAAACATAGAAAGACCAGTATCTTCCTGGTGAGGTTTCTATGGTTTGCTTATTTCAAACTTAACAATACTAAGGTTCCTATAGTCACACATAACACAGTTCCTAAAGTTTCTAAGTTCCTATGACTACATTTCAAACTTAACACTGCCATACCTATGCTTCACAATTTTCTACTTCTTAATCAAACCAAACTCTTATATATATAATTGGATTTTAATTTCTTTATCAGAATATTTTCAACATTCCCCCCTTTGAAAGTTTTGAAAATCATTTCAATACTTTCACTATCATTTTACTAATCACTTACTATATGGTGGAGGAAACTCTGAGATTGTTTGTCCATCTTGCTGTCTTGCAACAGCTTGGATGATCATGCGATTAAAAGAAGTTTTACGAGTAATTTGCCTTTTCAAAAAGTAATAAATCAAAATGATCATTACAAAAATTATCAACAAGGTTAATATTGTACTAATCAATGATTTGATCCAAGAACTCAGATTCTAACCTAATCCCTTAAAGATCTTGTCTATCCAACTCTCTTGCATATCTTGTTGCAACTCTTGAGTGTCTTTCTCAATTTTTCCCAATAATTCCAAATCATGTTCCACATCCTGAGTTACATTCGGAATGTGTATACAACAATGGTCTATTCTGTCTTTTAAATATCCACACACTCCGTGTTCTTTGAGTAAAAGCATATCTAAAGCCATTCTATTTTGCAGAGTCATTTTGGAAGTGGCCTGTAATTGTATATTTAGATCTCTAAATCCTTTTCTGGTCACATTGGCCCGTTTCTCTACTTGTCCTGTTAGTTGGTACAGCCAGTCTCGATTCCTATATATTGCCAAAGGGGTTAGTAGAGATTCTAGGGCTCAACTAATTCTAACTCCAGTGGAGGGTTCATTCCATTCATCATCTATTTCTGACCTTTTTGCCCGTTTCAATTTCAAATTTTCTAATGATCCTTTAAAAGGAGACTTTTTCCAAATTGGGCATAATGTTGGCATTCCCAAAGTGATTTGTTTTACCTTCCCATCAAGAGGCAGGTGGGTTGTCCAGGTTCCATCACTCATTGCCCAAACTAAGTGTCCTGGACTCTGAATAGTAGTTTTTCTGCAACTAAATATTGTTCCTCTTTTAGGTTTAAAGGTTTCAGTCAATTGAAGATCATTTTTAAGTCCTCTACACAAGCAGCCATACTTCACGGCTGCTGCTAAAGGTGGAATTCTTTGGATTGCCATGTCTTTAGTACTGTAATTGTATATTTTCTCACATTTCCACCACGGTACTGAATTTTCCTTTTCTCGTAATGTACTCCCTTTATCATTTACCGCTGGCCAAGTTGTAAAAATGGTTCCATCCTAAGTAAAACACCAAGGAGCTTTAGCCATATATTGGAATTGAGACAGTATAGTCATAGACCACACTGAGTCTCAACTAATTGTCCTTTCTAACATTGTCTGATTAGCCTTGTCACATTTCCATTCCATGATCATTCGAGTTGTATTTTTCTTAACTTGTTTATCATAAGTACAATATCCTACATTATGAAATCTCCCAACTTCAATAAAAACAGAATTTAATAATTTTTCACAATCTGCCCTGCTCCCTGGAGACTTCCATTGCTTCTTGATAATTGTCACTTGTTCTTGCCATCCAACTACTGGCCTTTGTTCACAGTGGGTAGTCACATTTCTATGTTCTAAATTAGTTAAATTCATTGTCAAAATTCCCCATGGAACGGATTCACCAACTGCCCTTGGTATTGGTAAACAGGCAGTAATTTGTGTCACATTCTGGAAATTAGCAAATCCCTTAATCAATCCTACCATCAAATTTTCTTCCTGAGTTTTCTTTGGGAGGTAAATTAATTGTTCAGTTTGTTTCTTATTTCTTGTCTTTTTCTTCAGTTCAATTTGTCCTGGTAGATACTTGCCTTTTCCTTTATCTCTCATCCAACTAATTTCTAATTTGTCAGGATCAAATTCTGGAATCTGAGTAAAGTTACATCCCAATCCCAGAATACCTCCATAGTTCACTGTTACTTGTTGTTCAGCCACAATCTCAGACCAGACCCCCACCAATATTATTTTCCAAATCAAAATGCATTTCCCCCAGATTTCAAAATTATATGGAAGATTAGGCATGCTTCAAAGTCAGTTTTAAGGTTCTAGGGTCTCTCTATATAACTTTCCAAGATGATGGAGCTTTCTTCACCCGAGTATAGTGGATCCATGCATCTGATTCAGCAATCTTGACAGCGGTGAAAGTAGTCAACAATACTTGAAAGGGTCCTTTCCAGCGTTCCTGAAGAGGTTCAAAAGTCCATGTCTTCACATAGACATAATCACCTGGTTGGAAATCATGTACTGGATTTTCCAAAGACAGAGGTCTGTTCCAAACAACCACACTCCGAAGTGCAGTTAAAGTTTTTCCTAAAGAAAGCAGATAGTTATATACATCTTGTTTTCCTTTTAAATGTATGCTCAGATTTGGTTCAAGAGATTCATAAGGTTTACCATATAATAGCTCATAGGGACTGATTAATGTCCCACTCTTTGGCTGAACCCGAATTCGTAAAAGGGTCAGTGGGAGTGCTTGAGGCCATTTCAAATTAGTTTCCTGACATATTTTACTAATTTGTCTTTTCAATGTTTGATTCATTCTTTCCACCTTCCCACTAGATTGTGGTCTCCAAGGTGTGTGTAAGTCCCATGTAATTCCCAAAATTCTGCTAACACCCTGGACCACTTCTGCAACAAAATGGGAACCTCTATCAGAAGAGATTCCAATTGGTACTCCAAATCTCGGGATAATTTCTTGTAATAACCATTTAATGATCTCCTTTGCTTGATTGGTCTGACAGGGAAAGGCCTCTGGCCATCCTGTAAACGTATCAACCCCCACCAGAATGTATCGATACCCATTCTGTCGAGGTAACTCCGAAAAATCTATTTGCCAATAATCCCCTGGTTCCATTCCTGATTTCAACATTCTCATTTGAACCTTCCTTTTTACAACTGGATTATTCTTTAAACATATCTCACATTTCGCAGTTGTCATTTTAGCTATTTCTAGCATTTTTACTGATACTACTTGTCTTTTCAAAAGAGTTATTAATGCTTCTGCCCCCCAATGACATTCCTTATGTTTTGTCTGTATTATTTCCCTCATTACAAATGGTGGAATTACTACTTGTCCTTTTGATGTCACCCACCATCCTTTCAAATTTTTCCTTGCATTTAATAGTTTCCCCAATTTCTCATCCTCCTCTGAATATTTAGGTTTTTCCTTTGGTATTGCAATAGTTTTTGTAGGAATTAATGCCATTTGTAGGGCATTCCTTTTGGCTGCTTCCCTAGCTGATTTATCTGCTAATCTGTTCCCTATAATCTCTTTTGTATTCCCTGACTGATGTGCTTTACAGTGCATGATTGCTACTGCAGTTGGTTTCCGAACTGCTTGTAGTAAATGTAAAATCTCCTCTTTATATTTAATGTTGGACCCCTGAGAGGATAATAATCCTCTTTCTTTCCATAAAATCCCATGGACAGGGACCACACCAAATGCATATTTCGAATCAGTCCAGATATTCACTTTCTTTTCTTCACTCAATTCTAGAGCCCTTGTCAAAGCCACTAATTCCGCCTTCTGAGCTGAAGCTGTGTTTGGCAAAGCATTGGCTTCTATAACTGATTTTTCAGTTGTTACCGCATATCCTGCATAGCGGATTCCATTTTCAACAAAGCTGCTACCATCTGTGTACAATTCCCAGTCTGGATTGTCCATAGGTACATCCTTCAGATCCTCTCAACTGGAATATACATACTCAATGGTAGTCAGGCAATCATGTTCCAGTTGTCCTTCTTCCTGTATAGAACTCAAAAAGACTGCAGGATTAGTTAAATTAGTGGTTTTCAAAATTACATCATCTTGCTCCATCAAAATTACCTGATATTTCATCATTCTGCTTGGGGAGAGCCAATGGCCCCCCTTTTGCTCTAACACTGATATCACCATATGTGGTACATACACCACCATCATCCTTCCCAAAGTCAATTTTCGGGCCTCCTGTATTATCATCACAGTGGCTGCTACTGCTCTCAAACAAGCAGGCCAGCCCTTACTTACAAAGTCCAATTGTTTGGAAAAATATCCAACCGGTCGCTTCCAACTTCCCATCTTCTGAGTCAGCACTCCCAGTGCAATGTGTTGTTTCTCACGTACAAATAACTGGAAGTCTTTAGTCAGATCCGGAAGTCCCAGGGTTGGTGCTGTCATCAGGGCCTGTTTTAGATTCTTGAAAGCTCTCTGCTGATCTGGACCCCGTTCAAATGGTGGACCTTTAAGAGCTTCATATAATGGTTTAGCCAACAGACCATAGTTCATTATCCATAGCCGACACCACCCAGTCATTCCCAAGAAGGTTCTCAATTCGTGGGTATTTCTCGGCTCCGGGATACTGCAAATTGCTTCTTTGCGGTCTGTTCCCAATTGTCTTTGCCCTTGTGAGATTTCAAAACCCAGATATATCACAGTCTGTTTTGCTATCTGGGCCTTAGTTCTAGAGACTTTGTATCCGCTTAACCCCAAAAAGTTTAAAAGATCAATTGTTACCTTTATACACGCTGGTCTCTCCTCTGTTGCTATCAATATGTCGTCTACATACTGTAGGAGCAAATGTCCAGGTTTGGGACCATCTCGTTTCCACATCTCAAGTTCTTTTGCTAATTGGCTCCCAAAAATTGTTGGACTGTTCTTGAATCCTTGCGGCAATCTTGTCCATGTCAATTGTGTTTTTCGTCCTGTTTTTGGATTTTCCCACTCGAAAGCAAATAATTTTCGACTTCCTTCTTCCAGGGGTATACAAAAGAAAGCATCTTTTAAATCAAGCACTGTAAACCACTGGTGGTTCTCCCCTAGAGCTGTTAAAAGTGTATATGGATTGGCCACTACAGGATGTATGTCTTTCACTACCTGATTTATCGCCCTCAGATCCTGTACTAATCTATATTCTCCTGATGGTTTTTTCCCTGGTAAAATTGGAGTATTATATTCAGATTCACACTCCTCTAAGATTCCATATTCCAAAAATTTATCAATTAATTTCTTGATTCCCAATCTAGCCTCAGATTTAACTGGATACTGTTTTAATCTCACTGGTTTCACATTTTCCTTCAGTTCTACTTTTACAGGCTGTGCCATTTTAGATTTTCCAGGTATCTCTGTGTTCCAAACTGTAGGGATCACAGCATCATCAACTTCTTGTGGCATCTCCTAAATCTTAACCTTCTCTTATATCATCAATATTTCTCCTGTCTTTGATTCTGGTATCTTTAAAAGAATTTCTCCTCCCTCAAAAGCTATCTGTGCATTTAATTTGGATAACAAATCTCGACCCAACAAGGGTATCGGACATTCTGGCACATACAAAAATTCATGTGTAATTGCCTTATTTCCAAATTTTAAATCAAGGGGTTGAAAGAATGGTCTATTTTCTTGTTTCCCAGTCGCTCCAATTATATTCGCTGTTTTATTTCCCAATTTCCCTTTATAAATATTCGGAACAGAATATACTGCTCCCATATCAACTAAAAATTCAACTTTATCATTTCCCAGCTTAATTGTAACCAGAGGTTCAGCTGGGTTCCCCTCCGGTCCCCTTCATTCATTTAAAGTCATCATTTTTGCTGACTGCCCCATAAAAATCAAAGTCAATTGCTGTTGTTCTGCCTCTGTTTCCAATTTCAAATCAGTATATTTTTTAGCAGTTTCCTTCAATTTTTCCAAAAACACAGAGGGAGATTCATTTTTATCTTGCTTTATCTTATATAATTTAGACCAATTCAATTGGAGCAATGTTGTGAAGAACTGAAAGTCCCTGGAGGGGAAAGGAGAAGATGCGAGCGCAGCTCGGGAGGCATGGAGGGCACCTATGGCAGGGGCAGTGGAGGCCACCTGAGCTTTCACCCAGGGCCATAAGGGACCAGGGAAGGAAAGAGAGCAAGGCTGAGCCCAGCTCTGCTGGGCTGGACTTTCTACTTCCACTTGGGGCTCTTGACTCCCAATTTACCCAATTTATATCCTATTTATATCTCTACTTAGGAAATCCTCCAAGTAGGTGCCCCATGTGGCCATCCCATGGGCCAAGACGGTCCATCTCCAGTCCCAGCACTATGACACTCATCACGTAGCCTCCTGTTTCCTGGCATTTTCCTCCTTGCCCAAATCCATCCTATTCAACCCAGGAACCAAACCGTCCTTACGGGAAGCTTCTGCTTAGGACCCCCTCCAGCATCTGGGGCAAAGGTCCCTAAAAATTCAAGCCTGACCTTGAGTGAAGGTTGTTCCTGAGGGGAACAGTGTGATGAGTGTCTGTAAAGCTGAATTTCACTTTGCAGGGGCAGATCTTTCTGCACCGTTTGCAAGAGATCTGAGAGTGCCAGGCTGGGAATTTGAATATCTTGTTGAAGTGCCAAACTTGAGAGCCAGAACCAGGAGCTCAGTGTTGGGGTGAGATGTGTCTCACCGGGGAGTCTGTAGTGTCACCCTGTCCAGCTGAGCTCGTCAAATCAGGACATCAAGCAGTTTCCAGCCCAACCCCATGCTCACGGCAGGGCCCATCAGGCTGCTCAAGGACATGCCTGGTTGAGGTATGAATACCATCCAAGTCTTGCCCCTTGGGCTACAAGGTCTGTGCACACTTTGGGTAAAAAAGCCCTCCTCTTTAAGGCCCAGATCATCATTTTTGAGGCCCAACCCTCATGTTTAGGGTACAAAGCCTCCTTTTGAGAGCCCAAAGCTGCATCTTAAAGGCACAAAAACCTATTTAAGGGCCCCAAAGCCTCATTTTAGTCTCTAAAGACTCATTTTTAAGAGCCAAACACTCATTTTCAAGATGCAAGCCTCATTTTTAGGGCCCAAAGCCTCCTTTTGGGGGTCCAGAAAGTCATTTTTAAGGTCCAAAACCTCAGTTTTAGGATACAAACCCTCATCTGTAAGTTCCAAACCCCACTTCAAAGGTGCAAAGCCTTTTTAAGGACCCAAAGCATCACTTTTAATGCCCCAAGTCTGATTTTGAATGTCCAAAGCTTCATTTTTAGGGTCCAAACCCTCAGTTTAGCTCCCATAGCCTCGGTTTTTTAGAATAGAACAGCATAGACTATTTCAGTTGCAAGGGACCTACATCAATCATCTAGTCCAACTGCCTGACCAATTCAGGGCTGACAGAGTTAAAGCATGTTAATGAGGGCATTGTCCAAATGCCTCTTAAACACTGACAGGCTTGGGGCATTCTTTGTCCACAGCCTCATTTTTAGGGCTCAGAGAGGCAGTTTCAGATCAAAACCTTCATTTTTAGAATCCAAAGCTTCACTGGTAGGGCCTTAGCCCCCATTTTAGGGTACCAAGCCTCATTTTTGGAGCCCAAAGCCTCAGTTTTAGTTTACTGGGATGATGAGAGTCAAAGTTCCCATTTATATGGCCCAACCCCTCGTTATTAGGATCCATAGATGCATTTATAGGGTTCAAATCCTTATTATAGGACACAACCTGATTTCCCAGTCCAAAGCCTCATTTTGAGTGGCTAAATACTGATTTGTAGGGTCTAAACCCTCTTGTTAGGGAACGAAGGACTGGGTTTAGGGTCCAAAGCTTTATTTGGAGGCTCCAAAGCCTCATTTATAAGACCCCGATCGTTCTTTTAGAGTCCAAAATCTCATTTTATTGTCCAAATTCTTGTCTTTTGTTTCTAGTCCCAAATTTTGAGGTTCCAAAGTCTCATTTTCGGGGTCCAATGCCTCGTTTTTAGGGTTCTAAGCCTCATTTCTAGGGTCCAAATCTTAATTTTTAGGGTCCAAAGCCTCATCTTTAAAGCCACAATTTCTCCCTGCGTGTCTCGTTTGTAGGGCCCAAAGCCTCATTTGTAGGATCCCTCTCCTCATTTGAAGGGTCTCAAGCCTCATTTTGACAGCCCAAATGCTCATTTGTAGGGTCTAAGCCCCCACTTAAAAAGAAAATCCTCAGGTTCAGGGTCCAAAGGTTTATTCGGGGCATACAAGGACTCATTTCTAAGGGCCAAAGCCGCACGCTGGGCGTCCAAATACTCATTTTTATGGTCCAGACATTCATTTGGGGGTCTAACTCTCTCAGGCCTAAAGCCTAATTGGGAGGGCTGAAAGCCTCATCGTAGGGCCCAAACGTTCATTATTTTTGAGGATTTAAAGCCTCCTTCCTGGGGTCCAAACCCTAAGTTTTAGGGCCCCAAGCCTCGTTTTTAAAGCCTCGCTACTTGCTCTGAGGGGACAAAGCCATCCTGACAGGGTGGTCTGAAGCCTGACGCTAGTCGCAGGCAGTGCTCATTCTTCTAAGCAAGCTGGATTGCCCTAGCACCCTGCCTTTTGTTTGGCTTCCTTCGGCAGCAGCAACCCCAGCGCCTGCGGCCACATTCCAGCACCTCCTCACCCTGCAGCCCCTGTGCTGAACTCACAGCTACAGCCACAAAGTTCATACGCTCTCCTGCCCTAAAGCCTGGCCGACAGGATTCCCGCTGGGGAAGGGAATTTCCCTGACACTTCCCAGCGGTAACTCGCGGTGCTGCTCCTGAGGGCAGGCCCCGAGCCCCCCCCCACCAGCGCCTGACAGCGCAGGCCGCGGCAGGGGCTGGGCCGCGCCGCTGCCATGACAACCGCCCCCCCCCCCGCCCCGGAGCGCTCCCCCCCTCCAGCCCAGAGCCTTCCCCGGCCGGCAGAGCGACAGCCAATCGGCTGCTGCCGCGGGAAGCGCCGCCAATCAGAGCTGGGCCTGCACTGCCCAATCCCAGCGCCGCTCTCGGGAGGCGGCAGAGAGGCGGGAAAGCCCTGAGGGGAGGGAAAGCTCTGAGGGGACGGGAAGCTGCGGAAGAGCGTCGGCTTTTGTAGTTGTTCACGGCGGTCCTTCGCCGGCACGGGTGGGATGGATACATTTGACCCCTAGCCGTGCTTTGGTGCGGGGTGACTAAGGAGCGACAGGCTCCTTGGCGTCCTGGGGGTGAACTTGCAAGCTGGGGAGCCCCTGGCTCACAGGCGAGGGAGCGAAGGTGTCTCGGAAAAGACTTCAAAAGGTGGTTTCGACACCCAAAAGTGCAAGATAACCAAAGTACAGAACAAGATACCGGAGAGGAAACGAAGACATCTAGCCCGTCTCGGCTATTGGCTAGCAGCCAGCCACTTCGCTCATCAGGTTGTGCCCACTTTGAGCTCTCCCTGAAGTGCAGCTGGACTGCACGCCCAGCGACTGTCCCCTTGAGCAGGGACACCTCTCAAGGTTTCAGATCCTTGCCCAAGGAAGAGAGACCCCTTACCCATCGCAGGTCCTCAGTAAGTGACTGAGAGCCTGCTGAATTAATACTGTGAAACATTAGTAATCCATGCAGCTGCTCAACATGATAAACAATGAAGGAGTAATTCCGTCACATGCTTCGTAAAGGTTCAAAGACTCATTTTGAGGGCGCAGACCATCATTTGGAAGGCCCAGAGTCTGCTATCGAGGCCTCATTTTAGGCTGCAAAACTGCATATTTCCTTCACGTCCAAAGCCTCATGGTAAGGGTCCAGTGCCCCATTTGAGGACTAAAATCCTCGTACTTAGGGTCCAAGCCTGTTGTTCAGTACCCACAGCCTTTTTGGAGAACCCACAGTTTCGGTTTTAGGGTCCAAACCCTCCTTTTCAGGACTGTCCAAAGCCTCATTCCTAAGTTCCAGGGTTTACGCGTTTAAGGTTCAACGACTCATTTTAAAGGGTCCAGAGCATCATTTTTAAGCCCCAAAGTCTGATCTGGAAGGTCCAAAGCCTCATTTGTAGAGTCCAAAGCCGCATTTCTAGGGTCCAGAGCCTCGTGTTTACTTTCCAAAGCCTCATTTTAGGCAACAAACCCCTCATTTTTAGAGTGTAAAGGCTCAGTTTTATTTTCAACAGTCTCATATTCAGGGTCCAAAGCATCAGTTTTAGATTCCAGACAGGCATTTTAAGGGTCCAAGCCGCATCTGGAGCATCCAAACCCTCATTCGGAGGGTCCAGAACCCCCTTTTAGGGCTCAAAGCCTCAGGTTTAGGTCCCAAAGCCTCATTTCTAGGGGCCAAAGCTTTGATTCCAGGGCTGAAAGACTCCATGCTAGGGTCCCAACCCTAATGTTAGGGTAGAAACGCCTTACTTAGGGCTCAAAGCCCCTTTTCCTTCATGTCCAAGGCCTCATTTTGAGTGTCCAAAGACCCATTCATAGAGCCCAAAGCCCCGTTTTAGGGCCCGAATCCTTGGTTTTAGGGTCCAAGCCCATGTTTTAGTACCCACAGCCTTTATTCCGGGCCCACAGTTCCAGTTCTAGGGTCCAAAGCCTCCCCGTCAGGGTCCAAAGCCTCATTCCTAAGTTCCAGGGTTCACGCTTTTAAGGTTCAAATATGCATTTTAACAGGTCCAGAGCATCATTTTGAAGCCCCAAAGTCTGATTTGGAAGGTCCAAAGCCTCATTTGTAGAGTCCAAAGCCGCATTTCTAGGGTCTAAAGCCTCGTATTTACTTTCCAAAGTCTTAGCCGTCCAAAGCCTCCCATTATGCTCCAAAAATGCCTTTTTCAGGGTCCAAAGCTGCTTTTTTAGTTTCCAGACAGGCATTTTTATGGTCCGAGCCACATCCGGACTGTCCAAAGCATCATTTGAGGGGGTCCAAAGGTCCAGGGTTTGCACTTTTAAGGTTCAAAGATGCATTTTCAGGGCCCAAAGCATCGTTTTTATGCCCCCAAATCTGATTTTGAAGGTCTAAAGCCTCTTTATAGACTCCAAATATGAATTTCTAGGGTCCAAGTCTTCATTCTGCCTACCACATGCTCATTTTAGGCTCCAAACCTCTCATTTTCAGGGTGCAAAGGCTTAGTTTTAGTTTGCAGAGTCTCATGTTCAGGGTCCAAAGCCTCTTTTTAGGGTCCAGACAGGCATTTTTAGGGTCCAAGGCACATCTGGAGTGTCCAAGCCCTCATTTGGAGGGTCCAGAACCCCATTTTAGGGCTCAAAGCCTCAGGTTTAGGTCCCAAAGACTCATTTTCGGGTCCAAATCCTTGATTCCAGGGTTGAAAGACTCCATGCTAGGGTCCCAACCCTCATGTTAGGGTAGAAACGCCTTACTTAGGGCTCAAAGCCCCGTTTCCTTCATGTCCAAGGCCTCATTTTGAGTGTCCAAGACCCATTTGTAGGGCCCAAAGTCCCGTTTTCGGGCCAAAATCCTTGTTCAAGGCTTTAAGCCCTCATGAAATCATCAAAAGACGATCCTTCAGTCCTCACAAAATCTACCCTGAGAAGCTTCCCAGCTGAGGTGGAGACACTGGGTCACACAGCCCGCTGAAGTCCCAGAGAGCTCCAATGGTCTCACCTTGGATCACTTCCAGCAAGGTATGCATAGTTTATACAAAGTGATACGGGCTCCTGAAGCTGCGGCGAGGTGCCTGTGGAGAGAAGAGTCTGGTGAGGCCCCAGTGTGGCTGTGGTGCTGGGCGGGTGCGAGGGTGCGGGGCAGCGCTGGGTGCACTGTGGGGTGCGGGGCAGCGCTGGGTGCACTGTGGTGTGCGGGCACCCGGCTGCACGTGGGAGCTGTGGGCACGGAGAGCTCCATGCAGAAAACGGGACGCCCCGCACCCCTCGGCTGGGGCTCTGCTCGCCTGCCCACGGCTCGTCTCCTCTCGGCCCTGACCATCCTGACCGGGCTGCTCTACACGTGCCGGGAAGGAGACCTGACCCTGCAGACCGAGGGGACCAAAGCTGGGCATGGTAGGGAGATGGCACTCTTGCAGGTCTCACTTTCTGTGGCCATGTCATCCCTTGCTGGTTTTACTTTCTGACCTTGCTCTGCATACGTCTGTTGCTGGGTCTGCTCTTGTCCAGGCAGGGTCACTTTTAACTAACAATTCCCACAGGAAGAAGGCGTTTCAGAAAAGAATGCCCATGAATTGAGAGGTCAGTTGAAACATGACACAGCAGAAACCGACTCGGTCGAGTCTGGCCAGTAAATAACTCAGCACTCCAGAATACCTTACCTCTAAATGCTTCATGTCTAATACATCTCAGCCGTCTAATACATCTCAGCCATCTAATACACAAGTTTGGCAAAAAACCCTGCCAACAACTCACTGTCTTCTCTTCCTCCACAGACGGACCATGCAACACAAGACCATGCCAAGCAGCATGGAGCCCAAGACCACCATGGCACCTTCTATGCAGTACTTCTGGAAATCCTTAGCGTCTGCGGCATTTGCGTTTCTCTTGCCATCCACACCCGGAGGAACAATTCTGCACGTTAGTGGGTCCTGCGCGCTACTGGTGATCTCACAGGAGGTCTGACATTGCCAGGAAATGTTCTTTCTCACTTTGTTAGCATCTCCGAATGAGTGAACATCCTGGGGCTGCAACATTTCCTTGGTTTCAGCAGAAACAAAGGAACCTTGCAAAGCCATTGCAAATCAATGCACTCTGGAGCCTCTCTTTCTCCTCTCAGCTTTGCTTACACTCTGGGACGGCCGTAATCCAGTTTTCCCAGTGTCATGGCTTTGCTCCCCCTTCTCGGCCACCCTTCACGTTTGCGCGCAATTTCTTTTGCGCTCGCCCACGTTCACTCTCCGAGGCTCGCTAGTGCTGCTGCCTGGAGGCTCTCGCTGACCCGTTGGGACAAGCTGTCCCACTGAACAGAACTCAGGAGGCCAGATGGAGAGCACGTGGGGGAGCGCAGCTCTTTGACCAATCGCTCCTTTGAGCCGCACCGACAAAAACCATCCCTGCATCAGGGAGTGCCACCCGCAGCTCTCCCCCCCCAGCCCAGCACCCACACCCCGAGGGGACAGAGTCAGGCCCTCTCAGGAGACACCTGAACCTCGCTCTCCCCCTTTGCCTTTTCTCCAGCATGGGCACCGCTTGCACACCCCCAGTTTTCAGGACTTGTCTCCCACTTATGGCTCCCTGCAAGACTGCTCAGTACCTGGATTCTTTTGAAAAAAATCATACATCCCGGCGTGGTGGGCTTCCCCGGGGCTGGCCATGGGGTGCTCTGCACAGGGGGAGGAGCGCTGGGAGGAGGTGCTCGTACTGCCCAGCAAGGCAGCCTAGAACGATGTTCTGCCTGGCTGCTGTACCATTCAGTCGCAACTGCAGAGCGGAATTGTGATAAGACTGGGTTTGAGGTCCGTCCTTTGCGTCATCTGACATGCTCCGAGAAGACCCTCGCGAGTCAGGTCTCCACGTCAGCCTTAACGGGATCTGCTGTATTTGGCCAGCGTGACTTTAGATGTACTCCAAAGGTGTTCCTCCCCTTTGCTGGCAGTCTGCAAAGCTTAACCCATTTCTTTTTACAGTATTATTAATATTTCGTTATACTCTGTTCCATTTTTAATGCCAGCCTGCTTACCAATATCACATTCCTTCCGCTCCTTCTCCCACCCAGCCCCACTCCAGCTTTCCGCTCATTTATCATCTCCAGGGTCTGGGGTGGGGAACACTGCTCCAGCCCCGCAGCCTCTGCCACCCCGTCAGCCCTCCTTGATGTGCTCAGCACTGGTCGGCCATCCTTTCCAGCACCCCCTTCCCTCTCTGCCCAGTCCATCCGCATTCAGGGCAGCATCCCCAGTCAGTTCAAGGACAACCCTTCGCACCTCACGTCCCACCAGCACGTCCCCATTCTGGTGGGTGAAAGCCTTCTTGACAGCCCCAGCTGGGAAACCAGGCTGATGCTGGGACAAAGGGGTCCCTCACTGGAGCGCAGGTCTCTGACAGCTTCTCTCACAGATCCAGCGCTGGTCCCAGCTCTGTGCGTTATACCCCGACGGAAACGGCCAAAACAGCCAAGGACGCACTGCTTTTGGCCAAAATGTATTTTTTATTTACTCTAAAAAAGACTCATCTTCTGAGGTACAGTATCCCTGTTGGAACTGGTGACAGGGACACCAGAAGGGGTTAGGCTGAGGTGAGTCGAGAGAAATCGAATTGTCCACTGAAGAGGTATCGTTGGTGAAAGAGCAGCTGGGACAAGCGGGCAGAGGTGAGGGGTCTGCGCTTGCGCTCCTGTACAGCTGCGTGAGCTCTGCCACAAAAGGCCACGGTGATGGGCTGGAGCTGTTGTTGAAAGTCCCATTTTCTTGAGCAACCTCAACTTTTCTTGTTCCTGCTCCTGACTCTGCTTTGCCTTTATCTCTAGTTGGATCTTCACTTTTCCAGGCAGAGTCAGTATCAGCTTGTCCCAGTGCTGCTTCATCTCCCTGGCTCCTTCTGTAGAAATGGGTTTCAGAAAAGACTACTCATTGATAGGAATTAAGAGGCCAGGTAAAAAAAATCTTACAGCAGAAACCCCAGCAGAGTACTGCCAGCAGCTGCCTTGGCACTCCAGGATACTCTAACTGCAAATACCCCATTGCCAACTGCAGCAATAACTAACTCTGGGGAAAAGCCAACTCACGGGTCTCTCTTCCTCAGCCGTGAAATGACTATGCAAGATCCAACTAGCCCAGACAGCACCACAGCCAAGGCTACTGCAGTCACTGGGATATAGTACTTGTGCAGCAATTCGTGACCAGCAGCCTCAGACCTTCTCCCAGCATCTGCCCCTGCAGGAGAAAAGACAACGCCACACGTTACTGTGCTCTGCGCTATGGATAGTCTCACAGTGTGCTTCACATGCCCAAGAGATTTGTTTTTCAGTGGTTGGTGCCTCTGGCTCTGGTGTCTTAGCGCCAGAGGACAAGAAGGATCGCTTAAACTTCTCGGGGAGAAGAGCCCACGTGCCAGCGAGCAGTTGCACCAGCACTACCTGTCTGTTCCTCCGGGCTGCAGGCCAGGGCTGTGTGCTGGGGACCTGCAGTTCAACCAACGAACGGCACTGCGGGGGTGGAGCAGAAACGCTCCTGTTTTCCCAAGCGGACATCTCCTGAGCACTCCCCTTCAGGACGTCCCAGAGCCTGAAAGATGGGAGCCAGCCCACGGGCTATTGCCTTGCTCCTGCAGTGCCACCTGCTTGTCACCCCCGGCCCCGATGCACACGCTGCGGGGAAGGCTTGCCCCGGGAGAGCGTGGCGCAGGGCTGGGTTGTAGCCCTCAAATGGCCTCATGCCCAAAAGGGCAAAGTTCCTAAATTCCTGGGAACTGGGTGCGGCAGGAGGTGAGCCCTCTATAACACCTCTTTTCTGATGCCACTGGTGGATGAGGGGTCAATGCGATGCTACTACCAGAAGAGAAGATCACGGCTACCCAGGACGGAGTGACCCAAGCCAGAATGACCAGAGCTTGGGGTGCCCGGAGCAAAACAGGTACGTGATTTGAATCTGTGTTCTGGGGTGCTGCTTCCTTCTAGAAATGCAGATTTAGAGGGACAGTGGGGACTCTTCAAAGAGCCCTTAGTTCTAACTGATGTCATGGCTATGTTGCCACCTTGGGCTTTTCCATCACCTGGGGCGCGGTACTCATTTTCCAGTGGCGTTCTCTTTTCTGTAGCCTCAGGAAACACACAAGGGCATGTTATTTGGCCATGTTTGGAAGGTCTAACTAACCACAAGGCTGCTCTGGGCTGGAGAGGGGACTGTTTCTTCCCAGCTCGTTGCTCCTTCACATCCCCGGTGGGAAAAGAAAGGCTTTTTGGGTGCGCCTGGCACAGCTTGGGAGCAAACCACTGCTGCTGGAGAGGCTGCAGAGAAGGGGCAAACAGAGGGAGAGAAACAGCTGCCCTGCCCTCAGTGTCCTGACCTGAAGCCATTCCTGTGGGCAAAGAGCTCCCAAAACGTGCAGTACTGTTTTAGAAGTCTCTCTTCTTTTCAAGAAACCCATCTGTCTTTGGGACACAAGGAGCTCGGGAAAGAGATGAGTAAAAACACAAAGGAGAGGTTGCAAAAGAGTGTTGACTTTTTAAATTGTTTGCAATGGTCCTTCACTGGAATGGGGGAGAAGGGTTTTACAGTTGGCCATGGCTCTGAGATCAGCCCAGCATGGTCCTGGAAGCAGGGCCATCTGAGGGACCTTCTTTCAGGACCTCTTCCATCCAAGGGACCTTTTTCATGGCCGCTATGGAAAGGAACCTGCTTGCTGGGGCAAGGGAGGGCAACCAGACGCTTGGAGCAATGTTGTGAAGAACTGAAAGTCCCTGGAGGGGAAAGGAGAAGATGCGAGCGCAGCTCGGGAGGCATGGAGGGCACCTATGGCAGGGGCAGTGGAGGCCACCTGAGCTTTCACCCAGGGCCATAAGGGACCAGGGAAGGAAAGAGAGCAAGGCTGAGCCCAGCTCTGCTGGGCTGGACTTTCTACTTCCACTTGGGGCTCTTGACTCCCAATTTACCCAATTTATATCCTATTTATATCTCTACTTAGGAAATCCTCCAAGTAGGTGCCCCATGTGGCCATCCCATGGGCCAAGAAGGTCCATCTCCAGTCCCAGCACTATGACACTCATCACGTAGCCTCCTGTTTCCTGGCATTTTCCTCCTTGCCCAAATCCATCCTATTCAACCCAGGAACCAAACCGTCCTTACGGGAAGCTTCTGCTTAGGACCCCCTCCAGCATCTGGGGCAAGGGTCCCTAAAAATTCAAGCCTGACCTTGAGTGAAGGTTGTTCCTGAGGGGAACAGTGTGATGAGTGTCTGTAAAGCTGAATTTCACTCTGCAGGGGCAGATCTTTCTGCACCGTTTGCAAGAGATCTGAGAGTGCCAGGCTGGGAATTTGAATATCTTGTTGAAGTGCCAAACTTGAGAGATCTACCCGGAACCAGGAGCTCAGTGTTGGGGTGAGATGTGTCTCACCGGGGAGTCTGTAGTGTCACCCTGTCCAGCTGAGCTCGTCAAATCAGGACATCAAGCAGTTTCCAGCCCAACCCCATGCTCACAGCAGGGCCCATCAGGCTGCTCAAGGACATGCCTGGTTGAGGTATGAATACCATCCAAGTCTTGCCCCTTGGGCTACAAGGTCTGTGCACACTTTGGGTAAAAAAGCCCTCCTCTTTAAGGCCCAAATCATCATTTTTGAGGCCCAACCCTCATGTTTAGGGTACAAAGCCTCCTTTTGAGAGCCCAAAGCTGCATCTTAAAGGCACAAAAACCTATTTAAGGGCCCCAAAGCCTCATTTTAGTCTCTAAAGACTCATTTTTAAGAGCCAAACACTCATTTTCAAGATGCAAGCCTCATTTTTAGGGCCCAAAGCCTCCTTTTGGGGGTCCAGAAAGTCACTTTTAAGGTCCAAAACCTCAGTTTTAGGATACAAACCCTCATCTGTAAGTTCCAAACCCCACTTCAAAGGTGGAAGGTTCAAAGATGCATTTTCAGGGCCCAGAGCATCATTTTTGTGCTCCAAAGTCTGATTTGGAAGGTCCAAACTCTCTTTACAGAGTCCAAATCTGAATTTCTAGGGTCCAAAGCCTCATTTTTACTATCCAAAGTGTTAGCCTTCCAAAGCCTCCCATTATGCTCCAAAAATGCCTTTTTTCAGGGTCCAAAGCTGCTTTTTGAGTATCCAGTCAGGCATTTTTAGGGTCCGAGCCACATCCGGACTGTCCAAAGCCTCATTTGGGGGGGTCCAAAGTTCCAGGGTTTGCGCTTTTAAGGTTCAAAGATGCATTTTCAGGGCCCAGAGCATCATTTTTGTGCTCCAAAGTCTGATTTGGAAGGTCCAAAGCCTCATTTGTAGAGTCCAAAGCTGCATTTCTAGGGTCCAAAATCTTCATTTGCCTTCCAAATGCTCATTTTAGGCTCCAAACCCCTCGTTTTCAGGGTGCAAAGGCTTAGTTTTAGTTTGCAGAGTCTAATGTTCAGGGTCCAAAGCATCAGTTTTCGATTCCAGACAGGCATTTTTAGGGTCCAAACCACATGTGGAGTGTCCAAGCCCTTATTTGGAGGGTCCAAAGTTCCAGGGTTCATGCTTTTAAGGTTCAAAGATGCATTTTCAGGGCCCAGAGCATCATTTTGAAGCCCCAAAGTCTGATTTGGAAGGTCCAAAGCCTCATTGGTCGACTCCAAAGCCACATTTCTAGGGTCCAAGCCTCATTTTTACCTTCTAAAGCCTCATTTTAGGCAACAAACCCCTCATTTTGAGAGTGTAAAGGCTCATTTTATCTTCAACAGTCGCATATTCAGGGTCCCATGCCATTTTTTAGCGTCCAGACAGGCATTTTTAGGGTGCAAGGCACATCTGGAGTGTCCAAGCCCTCATTTGGAGGGTCCAAAGTTCCAGGGTTCACGCTTTTAAGGTTCAAAGATGCATTTTCAGGGCCCAGAGCATCATTTTTGTGCCCCAAAGTCTGATTTGGAAGGTCCAACTCTCTTTACAGAGTCCAAATCTGAATTTCTAGGGTCCAAAGCCTCATTTTTACTATCCAAAGTGTTAGCCTTCCAAAGCCTCCCATTATGCTCCAAAAATGCCTTTTTTCAGGGTCCAAAGCTGCTTTTTGAGTATCCAGTCAGGCATTTTTAGGGTCCGAGCCACATCCGGACTGTCCAAAGCCTCATTTGGGGGGGTCCAAAGTTCCAGGGCTTGCGCTTTTAAGGTTCAAAGATGCGTTTTCAGGGCCCAGAGCATCATTTTTGTGCTCCAAAGTCTGATTTGGAAGGTCCAAAGCCTCATTTGTAGAGTCCAAAGCTGCATTTCTAGGGTCCAAAATCTTCATTTGCCTTCCAAATGCTCATTTTAGGCTCCAAACCCCTCGTTTTCAGGGTGCAAAGGCTTAGTTTTAGTTTGCAGAGTCTAATGTTCAGGGTCCAAAGCATCAGTTTTCGATTCCAGACAGGCATTTTTAGGGTCCAAACCACATGTGGAGTGTCCAAGCCCTTATTTGGAGGGTCCAAAGTTCCAGGGTTCATGCTTTTAAGGTTCAAAGATGCATTTTCAGGGCCCAGAGCATCATTTTTGTGCTCCGAAGTCTGATTTGGAAGGTCCAAAGCCTCATTGGTCGACTCCAAAGCCACATTTCTAGGGTCCAAGCCTCATTTTTACCTTCTAAAGCCTCATTTTAGGCAACAAACCCCTCATTTTGAGAGTGTAAACGCTCATTTTATCTTCAACAGTCGCATTTTCAGGGTCCAATGCCATTTTTTAGCGTCCAGACAGGCATTTTTAGGGTGCAAGGCACATCTGGAGTGTCCAAGCCCTCATTTGGAGGGTCCAAAGTTCCAGGGTTCACGCTTTTAAGGTTCAAAGATGCATTTTCAGGGCCCAGAGCATCATTTTTGTGCCCCAAAGTCTGATTTGGAAGGTCCAAAGCCTCATTGGTCGACTCCAAATCTGAATTTCTAGGGTCCAAAGCCTCATTTTTACTTTCTAGAGCCTCATTTTAGGCAACAAACCCCTCATTTTGAGAGTGTAAAGGCTCATTTTATCTTCAACCGTCGCATTTTCAGGGTCCCATGCCATTTTTTAGTGTCCAGACAGGCATTTTTAGGGTGCAAGGCACATCTGGAGTGTCCAAGCCCTCATTTGGAGGGTCCAAAGTTCCAGGGTTCACGCTTTTAAGGTTCAAAGATGCATTTTCAGGGCCCAGAGCATCATTTTTGTGCCCCAAAGTCTGATTTGGAAGGTCCAACTCTCTTTACAGAGTCCAAATCTGAATTTCTAGGGTCCAAAGCCTCATTTTTACTATCCAAAGTGTTAGCCTTCCAAAGCCTCCCATTATGCTCCAAAAATGCCTTTTTTCAGGGTCCAAAGCTGCTTTTTGAGTATCCAGTCAGGCATTTTTAGGGTCCGAGCCACATCCGGACTGTCCAAAGCCTCATTTGGAGGGGTCCAAAGTTCCAGGGTTTGCGCTTTTAAGGTTCAAAGATGCGTTTTCAGGGCCCAGAGCATCATTTTTGTGCTCCAAAGTCTGATTTGGAAGGTCCAAAGCCTCATTTGTAGAGTCCAAAGCTGCATTTCTAGGGTCCAAAATCTTCATTTGCCTTCCAAATGCTCATTTTAGGCTCCAAACCCCTCGTTTTCAGGGTGCAAAGGCTTAGTTTTAGTTTGCAGAGTCTAATGTTCAGGGTCCAAAGCATCAGTTTTCGATTCCAGACAGGCATTTTTAGGGTCCAAACCACATGTGGAGTGTCCAAGCCCTTATTTGGAGGGTCCAAAGTTCCAGGGTTCATGCTTTTAAGGTTCAAAGATGCATTTTCAGGGCCCAGAGCATCATTTTGAAGCCCCAAAGTCTGATTTGGAAGGTCCAAAGCCTCATTGGTCGACTCCAAAGCCACATTTCTAGGGTCCAAGCCTCATTTTTACCTTCTAAAGCCTCATTTTAGGCAACAAACCCCTCATTTTGAGAGTGTAAAGGCTCATTTTATCTTCAACAGTCGCATTTTCAGGGTCCAATGCCATTTTTTAGCGTCCAGACAGGCATTTTTAGGGTGCAAGGCACATCTGGAGTGTCCAAGCCCTCATTTGGAGGGTCCAAAGTTCCAGGGTTCACGCTTTTAAGGTTCAAAGATGCATTTTCAGGGCCCAGAGCATCATTTTTGTGCCCCAAAGTCTGATTTGGAAGGTCCAAAGCCTCATTGGTCGACTCCAAAGCCACATTTCTAGGGTCCAAGCCTCATTTTTACTTTCTAGAGCCTCATTTTAGGCAACAAACCCCTCATTTTGAGAGTGTAAAGGCTCATTTTATCTTCAACCGTCGCATTTTCAGGGTCCCATGCCATTTTTTAGTGTCCAGACAGGCATTTTTAGGGTGCAAGGCACATCTGGAGTGTCCAAGCCCTCATTTGGAGGGTCCAAAGTTCCAGGGTTCACGCTTTTAAGGTTCAAAGATGCATTTTCAGGGCCCAGAGCATCATTTTTGTGCCCCAAAGTCTGATTTGGAAGGTCCAACTCTCTTTACAGAGTCCAAATCTGAATTTCTAGGGTCCAAAGCCTCATTTTTACTATCCAAAGTGTTAGCCTTCCAAAGCCTCCCATTATGCTCCAAAAATGCCTTTTTTCAGGGTCCAAAGCTGCTTTTTGAGTATCCAGTCAGGCATTTTTAGGGTCCGAGCCACATCCGGACTGTCCAAAGCCTCATTTGGAGGGGTCCAAAGTTCCAGGGTTTGCGCTTTTAAGGTTCAAAGATGCGTTTTCAGGGCCCAGAGCATCATTTTTGTGCTCCAAAGTCTGATTTGGAAGGTCCAAAGCCTCATTTGTAGAGTCCAAAGCTGCATTTCTAGGGTCCAAAATCTTCATTTGCCTTCCAAATGCTCATTTTAGGCTCCAAACCCCTCGTTTTCAGGGTGCAAAGGCTTAGTTTTAGTTTGCAGAGTCTAATGTTCAGGGTCCAAAGCATCAGTTTTCGATTCCAGACAGGCATTTTTAGGGTCCAAACCACATGTGGAGTGTCCAAGCCCTTATTTGGAGGGTCCAAAGTTCCAGGGTTCATGCTTTTAAGGTTCAAAGATGCATTTTCAGGGCCCAGAGCATCATTTTGAAGCCCCAAAGTCTGATTTGGAAGGTCCAAAGCCTCATTGGTCGACTCCAAAGCCACATTTCTAGGGTCCAAGCCTCATTTTTACCTTCTAAAGCCTCATTTTAGGCAACAAACCCCTCATTTTGAGAGTGTAAAGGCTCATTTTATCTTCAACAGTCGCATTTTCAGGGTCCAATGCCATTTTTTAGCGTCCAGACAGGCATTTTTAGGGTGCAAGGCACATCTGGAGTGTCCAAGCCCTCATTTGGAGGGTCCAAAGTTCCAGGGTTCACGCTTTTAAGGTTCAAAGATGCATTTTCAGGGCCCAGAGCATCATTTTTGTGCCCCAAAGTCTGATTTGGAAGGTCCAAAGCCTCATTGGTCGACTCCAAAGCCACATTTCTAGGGTCCAAGCCTCATTTTTACTTTCTAAAGCCTCATTTTAGGCAACAAACCCCTCATTTTGAGAGTGTAAAGGCTCATTTTATCTTCAACAGTCGCATTTTCAGGGTCCAATGCCATATTTTAGCATCCAGACAGGCATTTTTAGGGTGCAAGGCACATCTGGAGTGTCCAAGCCCTCATTTGGAGGGTCCAAAGTTGCAGGGTTCACGCTTTTAAAGTTCAAAGATGCATTTTCAGGGCCCAGAGCATCATTTTTATGCCCCAAAGTCTGATTTGGAAGGTCCAACTCTCTTTACAGAGTCCAAATCTGAATTTCTAGGGTCCAAAGCCTCATTTTTACTATCCAAAGTGTTAGCCTTCCAAAGCCTCCCATTATGCTCCAAAAATGCCTTTTTTCAGGGTCCAAAGCTGCTTTTTGAGTATCCAGTCAGGCATTTTTAGGGTCCGAGCCACATCCGGACTGTCCAAAGCCTCATTTGGAGGGGTCCAAAGTTGCAGGGCTTGCGCTTTTAAGGTTCAAAGATGCATTTTCAGGGCCCAGAGCATCATTTTTGTGCTCCAAAGTCTGATTTGGAAGGTCCAAAGCCTCATTTGTAGAGTCCAAAGCTGCATTTCTAGGGTCCAAAATCTTCATTTGCCTTCCAAATGCTCATTTTAGGCTCCAAACCCCTCGTTTTCAGGGTGCAAAGGCTTAGTTTTAGTTTGCAGAGTCTAATGTTCAGGGTCCAAAGCATCAGTTTTCGATTCCAGACAGGCATTTTTAGGGTCCAAACCACATGTGGAGTGTCCAAGCCCTTATTTGGAGGGTCCAAAGTTCCAGGGTTCATGCTTTTAAGGTTCAAAGATGCATTTTCAGGGCCCAGAGCATCATTTTGAAGCCCCAAAGTCTGATTTGGAAGGTCCAAAGCCTCATTGGTCGACTCCAAAGCCACATTTCTAGGGTCCAAGCCTCATTTTTACTTTCTAAAGCCTCATTTTAGGCAACAAACCCCTCATTTTGAGAGTGTAAAGGCTCATTTTATCTTCAACAGTCGGATTTTCAGGGTCCAATGCCATTTTTTAGCGTCCAGACAGGCATTTTTAGGGTGCAAGGCACATCTGGAGTGTCCAAGCCCTCATTTGGAGGGTCCAAAGTTCCAAGGTTCACGCTTTTAAGGTTCAAAGATGCATTTTCAGGGCCCAGAGCATCATTTTTGTGCTCCAAAGTCTGATTTGGAAGGTCCAAAGCCTCATTTGTAGAGTCCAAAGCTGCATTTCTAGGGTCCAAAATCTTCATTTGCCTTCCAAATGCTCATTTTAGGCTCCAAACCCCTCGTTTTCAGGGTGCAAAGGCTTAGTTTTAGTTTGCAGAGTCTAATGTTCAGGGTCCAAAGCATCAGTTTTCGATTCCAGACAGGCATTTTTAGGGTCCAAACCACATGTGGAGTGTCCAAGCCCTTATTTGGAGGGTCCAAAGTTCCAGGGTTCATGCTTTTAAGGTTCAAAGATGCATTTTCAGGGCCCAGAGCATCATTTTGAAGCCCCAAAGTCTGATTTGGAAGGTCCAAAGCCTCATTGGTCGACTCCAAAGCCACATTTCTAGGGTCCAAGCCTCATTTTTACCTTCTAAAGCCTCATTTTAGGCAACAAACCCCTCATTTTGAGAGTGTAAAGGCTCATTTTATCTTCAACAGTCGCATTTTCAGGGTCCAATGCCATTTTTTAGCGTCCAGACAGGCATTTTTAGGGTGCAAGGCACATCTGGAGTGTCCAAGCCCTCATTTGGAGGGTCCAAAGTTCCAAGGTTCACGCTTTTAAAGTTCAAAGATGCATTTTCAGGGCCCAGAGCATCATTTTTGTGCTCCAAAGTCTGATTTGGAAGGTCCAAAGCCTCATTTGTAGAGTCCAAAGCTGCATTTCTAGGGTCCAAAATCTTCATTTGCCTTCCAAATGCTCATTTTAGGCTCCAAACCCCTCGTTTTCAGGGTGCAAAGGCTTAGTTTTAGTTTGCAGAGTCTAATGTTCAGGGTCCAAAGCATCAGTTTTCGATTCCAGACAGGCATTTTTAGGGTCCAAACCACATGTGGAGTGTCCAAGCCCTTATTTGGAGGGTCCAAAGTTCCAGGGTTCATGCTTTTAAGGTTCAAAGATGCATTTTCAGGGCCCAGAGCATCATTTTTGTGCTCCGAAGTCTGATTTGGAAGGTCCAAAGCCTCATTGGTCGACTCCAAAGCCACATTTCTAGGGTCCAAGCCTCATTTTTACTTTCTAAAGCCTCATTTTAGGCAACAAACCCCTCATTTTGAGAGTGTAAAGGCTCATTTTATCTTCAACAGTCGCATTTTCAGGGTCCAATGCCATTTTTTAGCATCCAGACAGGCATTTTTAGGGTGCAAGGCACATCTGGAGTGTCCAAGCCCTCATTTGGAGGGTCCAAAGTTCCAGGGTTCACGCTTTTAAGGTTCAAAGATGCATTTTCAGGGCCCAGAGCATCATTTTTGTGCCCCAAAGTCTGATTTGGAAGGTCCAACTCTCTTTACAGAGTCCAAATCTGAATTTCTAGGGTCCAAAGCCTCATTTTTACTATCCAAAGTGTTAGCCTTCCAAAGCCTCCCATTATGCTCCAAAAATGCCTTTTTTCAGGGTCCAAAGCTGCTTTTTGAGTATCCAGTCAGGCATTTTTAGGGTCCGAGCCACATCCGGACTGTCCAAAGCCTCATTTGGGGGGGTCCAAAGTTCCAGGGTTTGCGCTTTTAAGGTTCAAAGATGCGTTTTCAGGGCCCAGAGCATCATTTTTGTGCTCCAAAGTCTGATTTGGAAGGTCCAAAGCCTCATTTGTAGAGTCCAAAGCTGCATTTCTAGGGTCCAAAATCTTCATTTGCCTTCCAAATGCTCATTTTAGGCTCCAAACCCCTCGTTTTCAGGGTGCAAAGGCTTAGTTTTAGTTTGCAGAGTCTAATGTTCAGGGTCCAAAGCATCAGTTTTCGATTCCAGACAGGCATTTTTAGGGTCCAAACCACATGTGGAGTGTCCAAGCCCTTATTTGGAGGGTCCAAAGTTCCAGGGTTCATGCTTTTAAGGTTCAAAGATGCATTTTCAGGGCCCAGAGCATCATTTTGAAGCCCCAAAGTCTGATTTGGAAGGTCCAAAGCCTCATTGGTCGACTCCAAAGCCACATTTCTAGGGTCCAAGCCTCATTTTTACCTTCTAAAGCCTCATTTTAGGCAACAAACCCCTCATTTTGAGAGTGTAAAGGCTCATTTTATCTTCAACAGTCGCATTTTCAGGGTCCAATGCCATTTTTTAGCGTCCAGACAGGCATTTTTAGGGTGCAAGGCACATCTGGAGTGTCCAAGCCCTCATTTGGAGGGTCCAAAGTTCCAAGGTTCACGCTTTTAAGGTTCAAAGATGCATTTTCAGGGCCCAGAGCATCATTTTTGTGCTCCAAAGTCTGATTTGGAAGGTCCAAAGCCTCATTTGTAGAGTCCAAAGCTGCATTTCTAGGGTCCAAAATCTTCATTTGCCTTCCAAATGCTCATTTTAGGCTCCAAACCCCTCGTTTTCAGGGTGCAAAGGCTTAGTTTTAGTTTGCAGAGTCTAATGTTCAGGGTCCAAAGCATCAGTTTTCGATTCCAGACAGGCATTTTTAGGGTCCAAACCACATGTGGAGTGTCCAAGCCCTTATTTGGAGGGTCCAAAGTTCCAGGGTTCATGCTTTTAAGGTTCAAAGATGCATTTTCAGGGCCCAGAGCATCATTTTTGTGCTCCGAAGTCTGATTTGGAAGGTCCAAAGCCTCATTGGTCGACTCCAAAGCCACATTTCTAGGGTCCAAGCCTCATTTTTACTTTCTAAAGCCTCATTTTAGGCAACAAACCCCTCATTTTGAGAGTGTAAAGGCTCATTTTATCTTCAACAGTCGCATTTTCAGGGTCCAATGCCATTTTTTAGCATCCAGACAGGCATTTTTAGGGTGCAAGGCACATCTGGAGTGTCCAAGCCCTCATTTGGAGGGTCCAAAGTTCCAGGGTTCACGCTTTTAAGGTTCAAAGATGCATTTTCAGGGCCCAGAGCATCATTTTTGTGCCCCAAAGTCTGATTTGGAAGGTCCAACTCTCTTTACAGAGTCCAAATCTGAATTTCTAGGGTCCAAAGCCTCATTTTTACTATCCAAAGTGTTAGCCTTCCAAAGCCTCCCATTATGCTCCAAAAATGCCTTTTTTCAGGGTCCAAAGCTGCTTTTTGAGTATCCAGACAGGCATTTTTAGGGTCCGAGCCACATCCGGACTGTCCAAAGCCTCATTTGGGGGGGTCCAAAGTTCCAGGGCTTGCGCTTTTAAGGTTCAAAGATGCGTTTTCAGGGCCCAGAGCATCATTTTTGTGCTCCAAAGTCTGATTTGGAAGGTCCAAAGCCTCATTTGTAGAGTCCAAAGCTGCATTTCTAGGGTCCAAAATCTTCACTTGCCTTCCAAATGCTCATTTTAGGCTCCAAACCCCTCGTTTTCAGGGTGCAAAGGCTTAGTTTTAGTTTGCAGAGTCTAATGTTCAGGGTCCAAAGCATCAGTTTTCGATTCCAGACAGGCATTTTTAGGGTCCAAACCACATGTGGAGTGTCCAAGCCCTTATTTGGAGGGTCCAAAGTTCCAGGGTTCATGCTTTTAAGGTTCAAAGATGCATTTTCAGGGCCCAGAGCATCATTTTTGTGCTCCGAAGTCTGATTTGGAAGGTCCAAAGCCTCATTGGTCGACTCCAAAGCCACATTTCTAGGGTCCAAGCCTCATTTTTACTTTCTAAAGCCTCATTTTAGGCAACAAACCCCTCATTTTGAGAGTGTAAAGGCTCATTTTATCTTCAACAGTCGCATTTTCAGGGTCCCATGCCATTTTTTAGCGTCCAGACAGGCATTTTTAGGGTGCAAGGCACATCTGGAGTGTCCAAGCCCTCATTTGGAGGGTCCAAAGTTCCAGGGTTCACGCTTTTAAAGTTCAAAGATGCATTTTCAGGGCCCAGAGCATCATTTTTGTGCCCCAAAGTCTGATTTGGAAGGTCCAACTCTCTTTACAGAGTCCAAATCTGAATTTCTAGGGTCCAAAGCCTCATTTTTACTATCCAAAGTGTTAGCCTTCCAAAGCCTCCCATTATGCTCCAAAAATGCCTTTTTTCAGGGTCCAAAGCTGCTTTTTGAGTATCCAGTCAGGCATTTTTAGGGTCCGAGCCACATCCGGACTGTCCAAAGCCTCATTTGGGGGGGTCCAAAGTTCCAGGGCTTGCGCTTTTAAGGTTCAAAGATGCGTTTTCAGGGCCCAGAGCATCATTTTTGTGCTCCAAAGTCTGATTTGGAAGGTCCAAAGCCTCATTTGTAGAGTCCAAAGCTGCATTTCTAGGGTCCAAAATCTTCACTTGCCTTCCAAATGCTCATTTTAGGCTCCAAACCCCTCGTTTTCAGGGTGCAAAGGCTTAGTTTTAGTTTGCAGAGTCTAATGTTCAGGGTCCAAAGCATCAGTTTTCGATTCCAGACAGGCATTTTTAGGGTCCAAACCACATGTGGAGTGTCCAAGCCCTTATTTGGAGGGTCCAAAGTTCCAGGGTTCATGCTTTTAAGGTTCAAAGATGCATTTTCAGGGCCCAGAGCATCATTTTGAAGCCCCAAAGTCTGATTTGGAAGGTCCAAAGCCTCATTGGTCGACTCCAAAGCCACATTTCTAGGGTCCAAGCCTCATTTTTACCTTCTAAAGCCTCATTTTAGGCAACAAACCCCTCATTTTGAGAGTGTAAAGGCTCATTTTATCTTCAACAGTCGCATTTTCAGGGTCCAATGCCATTTTTTAGCGTCCAGACAGGCATTTTTAGGGTGCAAGGCACATCTGGAGTGTCCAAGCCCTCATTTGGAGGGTCCAAAGTTCCAGGGTTCACGCTTTTAAAGTTCAAAGATGCATTTTCAGGGCCCAGAGCATCATTTTTGTGCTCCAAAGTCTGATTTGGAAGGTCCAAAGCCTCATTTGTAGAGTCCAAAGCTGCATTTCTAGGGTCCAAAATCTTCATTTGCCTTCCAAATGCTCATTTTAGGCTCCAAACCCCTCGTTTTCAGGGTGCAAAGGCTTAGTTTTAGTTTGCAGAGTCTAATGTTCAGGGTCCAAAGCATCAGTTTTCGATTCCAGACAGGCATTTTTAGGGTCCAAACCACATGTGGAGTGTCCAAGCCCTTATTTGGAGGGTCCAAAGTTCCAGGGTTCATGCTTTTAAGGTTCAAAGATGCATTTTCAGGGCCCAGAGCATCATTTTGAAGCCCCAAAGTCTGATTTGGAAGGTCCAAAGCCTCATTGGTCGACTCCAAAGCCACATTTCTAGGGTCCAAGCCTCATTTTTACTTTCTAGAGCCTCATTTTAGGCAACAAACCCCTCATTTTGAGAGTGTAAAGGCTCATTTTATCTTCAACCGTCGCATTTTCAGGGTCCCATGCCATTTTTTAGCATCCAGACAGGCATTTTTAGGGTGCAAGGCACATCTGGAGTGTCCAAGCCCTCATTTGGAGGGTCCAAAGTTCCAGGGTTCACGCTTTTAAGGTTCAAAGATGCATTTTCAGGGCCCAGAGCATCATTTTTGTGCCCCAAAGTCTGATTTGGAAGGTCCAACTCTCTTTACAGAGTCCAAATCTGAATTTCTAGGGTCCAAAGCCTCATTTTTACTATCCAAAGTGTTAGCCTTCCAAAGCCTCCCATTATGCTCCAAAAATGCCTTTTTTCAGGGTCCAAAGCTGCTTTTTGAGTATCCAGACAGGCATTTTTAGGGTCCGAGCCACATCCGGACTGTCCAAAGCCTCATTTGGGGGGGTCCAAAGTTCCAGGGCTTGCGCTTTTAAGGTTCAAAGATGCGTTTTCAGGGCCCAGAGCATCATTTTTGTGCTCCAAAGTCTGATTTGGAAGGTCCAAAGCCTCATTTGTAGAGTCCAAAGCTGCATTTCTAGGGTCCAAAATCTTCACTTGCCTTCCAAATGCTCATTTTAGGCTCCAAACCCCTCGTTTTCAGGGTGCAAAGGCTTAGTTTTAGTTTGCAGAGTCTAATGTTCAGGGTCCAAAGCATCAGTTTTCGATTCCAGACAGGCATTTTTAGGGTCCAAACCACATGTGGAGTGTCCAAGCCCTTATTTGGAGGGTCCAAAGTTCCAGGGTTCATGCTTTTAAGGTTCAAAGATGCATTTTCAGGGCCCAGAGCATCATTTTTGTGCTCCGAAGTCTGATTTGGAAGGTCCAAAGCCTCATTGGTCGACTCCAAAGCCACATTTCTAGGGTCCAAGCCTCATTTTTACTTTCTAAAGCCTCATTTTAGGCAACAAACCCCTCATTTTGAGAGTGTAAAGGCTCATTTTATCTTCAACAGTCGCATTTTCAGGGTCCCATGCCATTTTTTAGCGTCCAGACAGGCATTTTTAGGGTGCAAGGCACATCTGGAGTGTCCAAGCCCTCATTTGGAGGGTCCAAAGTTCCAGGGTTCACGCTTTTAAAGTTCAAAGATGCATTTTCAGGGCCCAGAGCATCATTTTTGTGCCCCAAAGTCTGATTTGGAAGGTCCAACTCTCTTTACAGAGTCCAAATCTGAATTTCTAGGGTCCAAAGCCTCATTTTTACTATCCAAAGTGTTAGCCTTCCAAAGCCTCCCATTATGCTCCAAAAATGCCTTTTTTCAGGGTCCAAAGCTGCTTTTTGAGTATCCAGTCAGGCATTTTTAGGGTCCGAGCCACATCCGGACTGTCCAAAGCCTCATTTGGGGGGGTCCAAAGTTCCAGGGTTTGCGCTTTTAAGGTTCAAAGATGCGTTTTCAGGGCCCAGAGCATCATTTTTGTGCTCCAAAGTCTGATTTGGAAGGTCCAAAGCCTCATTTGTAGAGTCCAAAGCTGCATTTCTAGGGTCCAAAATCTTCACTTGCCTTCCAAATGCTCATTTTAGGCTCCAAACCCCTCGTTTTCAGGGTGCAAAGGCTTAGTTTTAGTTTGCAGAGTCTAATGTTCAGGGTCCAAAGCATCAGTTTTCGATTCCAGACAGGCATTTTTAGGGTCCAAACCACATGTGGAGTGTCCAAGCCCTTATTTGGAGGGTCCAAAGTTCCAGGGTTCATGCTTTTAAGGTTCAAAGATGCATTTTCAGGGCCCAGAGCATCATTTTGAAGCCCCAAAGTCTGATTTGGAAGGTCCAAAGCCTCATTGGTCGACTCCAAAGCCACATTTCTAGGGTCCAAGCCTCATTTTTACCTTCTAAAGCCTCATTTTAGGCAACAAACCCCTCATTTTGAGAGTGTAAAGGCTCATTTTATCTTCAACAGTCGCATTTTCAGGGTCCAATGCCATTTTTTAGCGTCCAGACAGGCATTTTTAGGGTGCAAGGCACATCTGGAGTGTCCAAGCCCTCATTTGGAGGGTCCAAAGTTCCAGGGTTCACGCTTTTAAGGTTCAAAGATGCATTTTCAGGGCCCAGAGCATCATTTTTGTGCTCCAAAGTCTGATTTGGAAGGTCCAAAGCCTCATTTGTAGAGTCCAAAGCTGCATTTCTAGGGTCCAAAATCTTCATTTGCCTTCCAAATGCTCATTTTAGGCTCCAAACCCCTCGTTTTCAGGGTGCAAAGGCTTAGTTTTAGTTTGCAGAGTCTAATGTTCAGGGTCCAAAGCATCAGTTTTCGATTCCAGACAGGCATTTTTAGGGTCCAAACCACATGTGGAGTGTCCAAGCCCTTATTTGGAGGGTCCAAAGTTCCAGGGTTCATGCTTTTAAGGTTCAAAGATGCATTTTCAGGGCCCAGAGCATCATTTTGAAGCCCCAAAGTCTGATTTGGAAGGTCCAAAGCCTCATTGGTCGACTCCAAAGCCACATTTCTAGGGTCCAAGCCTCATTTTTACTTTCTAGAGCCTCATTTTAGGCAACAAACCCCTCATTTTGAGAGTGTAAAGGCTCATTTTATCTTCAGCCGTCGCATTTTCAGGGTCCCATGCCATTTTTTAGCATCCAGACAGGCATTTTTAGGGTGCAAGGCACATCTGGAGTGTCCAAGCCCTCATTTGGAGGGTCCAAAGTTCCAGGGTTCACGCTTTTAAGGTTCAAAGATGCATTTTCAGGGCCCAGAGCATCATTTTTGTGCCCCAAAGTCTGATTTGGAAGGTCCAACTCTCTTTACAGAGTCCAAATCTGAATTTCTAGGGTCCAAAGCCTCATTTTTACTATCCAAAGTGTTAGCCTTCCAAAGCCTCCCATTATGCTCCAAAAATGCCTTTTTTCAGGGTCCAAAGCTGCTTTTTGAGTATCCAGACAGGCATTTTTAGGGTCCGAGCCACATCCGGACTGTCCAAAGCCTCATTTGGGGGGGTCCAAAGTTCCAGGGCTTGCGCTTTTAAGGTTCAAAGATGCGTTTTCAGGGCCCAGAGCATCATTTTTGTGCTCCAAAGTCTGATTTGGAAGGTCCAAAGCCTCATTTGTAGAGTCCAAAGCTGCATTTCTAGGGTCCAAAATCTTCATTTGCCTTCCAAATGCTCATTTTAGGCTCCAAACCCCTCGTTTTCAGGGTGCAAAGGCTTAGTTTTAGTTTGCAGAGTCTAATGTTCAGGGTCCAAAGCATCAGTTTTCGATTCCAGACAGGCATTTTTAGGGTCCAAACCACATGTGGAGTGTCCAAGCCCTTATTTGGAGGGTCCAAAGTTCCAGGGTTCATGCTTTTAAGGTTCAAAGATGCATTTTCAGGGCCCAGAGCATCATTTTGAAGCCCCAAAGTCTGATTTGGAAGGTCCAAAGCCTCATTGGTCGACTCCAAAGCCACATTTCTAGGGTCCAAGCCTCATTTTTACCTTCTAAAGCCTCATTTTAGGCAACAAACCCCTCATTTTGAGAGTGTAAAGGCTCATTTTATCTTCAACAGTCGCATTTTCAGGGTCCAATGCCATTTTTTAGCGTCCAGACAGGCATTTTTAGGGTGCAAGGCACATCTGGAGTGTCCAAGCCCTCATTTGGAGGGTCCAAAGTTCCAGGGTTCACGCTTTTAAGGTTCAAAGATGCATTTTCAGGGCCCAGAGCATCATTTTTGTGCCCCAAAGTCTGATTTGGAAGGTCCAAAGCCTCATTGGTCGACTCCAAATCTGAATTTCTAGGGTCCAAAGCCTCATTTTTACTTTCTAGAGCCTCATTTTAGGCAACAAACCCCTCATTTTGAGAGTGTAAAGGCTCATTTTATCTTCAACCGTCGCATTTTCAGGGTCCCATGCCATTTTTTAGTGTCCAGACAGGCATTTTTAGGGTGCAAGGCACATCTGGAGTGTCCAAGCCCTCATTTGGAGGGTCCAAAGTTCCAGGGTTCACGCTTTTAAGGTTCAAAGATGCATTTTCAGGGCCCAGAGCATCATTTTTGTGCCCCAAAGTCTGATTTGGAAGGTCCAACTCTCTTTACAGAGTCCAAATCTGAATTTCTAGGGTCCAAAGCCTCATTTTTACTATCCAAAGTGTTAGCCTTCCAAAGCCTCCCATTATGCTCCAAAAATGCCTTTTTTCAGGGTCCAAAGCTGCTTTTTGAGTATCCAGACAGGCATTTTTAGGGTCCGAGCCACATCCGGACTGTCCAAAGCCTCATTTGGGGGGGTCCAAAGTTCCAGGGCTTGCGCTTTTAAGGTTCAAAGATGCGTTTTCAGGGCCCAGAGCATCATTTTTGTGCTCCAAAGTCTGATTTGGAAGGTCCAAAGCCTCATTTGTAGAGTCCAAAGCTGCATTTCTAGGGTCCAAAATCTTCATTTGCCTTCCAAATGCTCATTTTAGGCTCCAAACCCCTCGTTTTCAGGGTGCAAAGGCTTAGTTTTAGTTTGCAGAGTCTAATGTTCAGGGTCCAAAGCATCAGTTTTCGATTCCAGACAGGCATTTTTAGGGTCCAAACCACATGTGGAGTGTCCAAGCCCTTATTTGGAGGGTCCAAAGTTCCAGGGTTCATGCTTTTAAGGTTCAAAGATGCATTTTCAGGGCCCAGAGCATCATTTTGAAGCCCCAAAGTCTGATTTGGAAGGTCCAAAGCCTCATTGGTCGACTCCAAAGCCACATTTCTAGGGTCCAAGCCTCATTTTTACCTTCTAAAGCCTCATTTTAGGCAACAAACCCCTCATTTTGAGAGTGTAAAGGCTCATTTTATTTTCAACAGTCGCATTTTCAGGGTCCAATGCCATTTTTTAGCGTCCAGACAGGCATTTTTAGGGTGCAAGGCACATCTGGAGTGTCCAAGCCCTCATTTGGAGGGTCCAAAGTTCCAGGGTTCACGCTTTTAAGGTTCAAAGATGCATTTTCAGGGCCCAGAGCATCATTTTTGTGCCCCAAAGTCTGATTTGGAAGGTCCAACTCTCTTTACAGAGTCCAAATCTGAATTTCTAGGGTCCAAAGCCTCATTTTTACTATCCAAAGTGTTAGCCTTCCAAAGCCTCCCATTATGCTCCAAAAATGCCTTTTTTCAGGGTCCAAAGCTGCTTTTTGAGTATCCAGTCAGGCATTTTTAGGGTCCGAGCCACATCCGGACTGTCCAAAGCCTCATTTGGAGGGGTCCAAAGTTCCAGGGTTTGCGCTTTTAAGGTTCAAAGATGCATTTTCAGGGCCCAGAGCATCATTTTTGTGCTCCAAAGTCTGATTTGGAAGGTCCAAAGCCTCATTTGTAGAGTCCAAAGCTGCATTTCTAGGGTCCAAAATCTTCATTTGCCTTCCAAATGCTCATTTTAGGCTCCAAACCCCTCGTTTTCAGGGTGCAAAGGCTTAGTTTTAGTTTGCAGAGTCTAATGTTCAGGGTCCAAAGCATCAGTTTTCGATTCCAGACAGGCATTTTTAGGGTCCAAACCACATGTGGAGTGTCCAAGCCCTTATTTGGAGGGTCCAAAGTTCCAGGGTTCATGCTTTTAAGGTTCAAAGATGCATTTTCAGGGCCCAGAGCATCATTTTGAAGCCCCAAAGTCTGATTTGGAAGGTCCAAAGCCTCATTGGTCGACTCCAAAGCCACATTTCTAGGGTCCAAGCCTCATTTTTACTTTCTAAAGCCTCATTTTAGGCAACAAACCCCTCATTTTGAGAGTGTAAACGCTCATTTTATCTTCAACAGTCGCATTTTCAGGGTCCAATGCCATTTTTTAGTGTCCAGACAGGCATTTTTAGGGTGCAAGGCACATCTGGAGTGTCCAAGCCCTCATTTGGAGGGTCCAAAGTTCCAGGGTTCACGCTTTTAAGGTTCAAAGATGCATTTTCAGGGCCCAGAGCATCATTTTTATGCCCCAAAGTCTGATTTGGAAGGTCCAACTCTCTTTACAGAGTCCAAATCTGAATTTCTAGGGTCCAAAGCCTCATTTTTACTATCCAAAGTGTTAGCCTTCCAAAGCCTCCCATTATGCTCTAAAAATGCCTTTTTTCAGGGTCCAAAGCTGCTTTTTGAGTATCCAGTCAGGCATTTTTAGGGTCCGAGCCACATCCGGACTGTCCAAAGCCTCATTTGGGGGGGTCCAAAGTTCCAGGGTTTGCGCTTTTAAGGTTCAAAGATGCGTTTTCAGGGCCCAGAGCATCATTTTTGTGCTCCAAAGTCTGATTTGGAAGGTCCAAAGCCTCATTTGTAGAGTCCAAAGCTGCATTTCTAGGGTCCAAAATCTTCATTTGCCTTCCAAATGCTCATTTTAGGCTCCAAACCCCTCGTTTTCAGGGTGCAAAGGCTTAGTTTTAGTTTGCAGAGTCTAATGTTCAGGGTCCAAAGCATCAGTTTTCGATTCCAGACAGGCATTTTTAGGGTCCAAACCACATGTGGAGTGTCCAAGCCCTTATTTGGAGGGTCCAAAGTTCCAGGGTTCATGCTTTTAAGGTTCAAAGATGCATTTTCAGGGCCCAGAGCATCATTTTGAAGCCCCAAAGTCTGATTTGGAAGGTCCAAAGCCTCATTGGTCGACTCCAAAGCCACATTTCTAGGGTCCAAGCCTCATTTTTACTTTCTAAAGCCTCATTTTAGGCAACAAACCCCTCATTTTTAGACTGTAAAGGCTCATTTTATCTTCAACAGTCGCATTTTCAGGGTCCAATGCCATTTTTTAGTGTCCAGACAGGCATTTTTAGGGTGCAAGGCACATCTGGAGTGTCCAAGCCCTCATTTGGAGGGTCCAAAGTTCCAAGGTTCACGCTTTTAAGGTTCAACGATGCATTTTCAGGGCCCAGAGCATCATTTTTGTGCTCCAAAGTCTGATTTGGAAGGTCCAAAGCCTCATTTGTAGAGTCCAAAGCTGCATTTCTAGGGTCCAAAATCTTCATTTGCCTTCCAAATGCTCATTTTAGGCTCCAAACCCCTCGTTTTCAGGGTGCAAAGGCTTAGTTTTAGTTTGCAGAGTCTAATGTTCAGGGTCCAAAGCATCAGTTTTCGATTCCAGACAGGCATTTTTAGGGTCCAAACCACATGTGGAGTGTCCAAGCCCTTATTTGGAGGGTCCAAAGTTCCAGGGTTCATGCTTTTAAGGTTCAAAGATGCATTTTCAGGGCCCAGAGCATCATTTTTGTGCTCCGAAGTCTGATTTGGAAGGTCCAAAGCCTCATTGGTCGACTCCAAAGCCACATTTCTAGGGTCCAAGCCTCATTTTTACTTTCTAAAGCCTCATTTTAGGCAACAAACCCCTCATTTTGAGAGTGTAAAGGCTCATTTTATCTTCAACAGTCGCATTTTCAGGGTCCAATGCCATTTTTTTAGCATCCAGACAGGCATTTTTAGGGTGCAAGGCACATCTGGAGTGTCCAAGCCCTCATTTGGAGGGTCCAAAGTTCCAGGGTTCACGCTTTTAAAGTTCAAAGATGCATTTTCAGGGCCCAGAGCATCATTTTTGTGCCCCAAAGTCTGATTTGGAAGGTCCAACTCTCTTTACAGAGTCCAAATCTGAATTTCTAGGGTCCAAAGCCTCATTTTTACTATCCAAAGTGTTAGCCTTCCAAAGCCTCCCATTATGCTCCAAAAATGCCTTTTTTCAGGGTCCAAAGCTGCTTTTTGAGTATCCAGTCAGGCATTTTTAGGGTCCGAGCCACACCTGGACTGTCCAAAGCCTCATTTGAGGGGGTCCAAAGTTCCAGGGTTTGCGCTTTTAAGGTTCAAAGATGCATTTTCAGGGCCCAGAGCATCATTTTTGTGCTCCAAAGTCTGATTTGGAAGGTCCAAAGCCTCATTTGTAGAGTCCAAAGCTGCATTTCTAGGGTCCAAAATCTTCATTTGCCTTCCAAATGCTCATTTTAGGCTCCAAACCCCTCGTTTTCAGGGTGCAAAGGCTTAGTTTTAGTTTGCAGAGTCTAATGTTCAGGGTCCAAAGCATCAGTTTTCGATTCCAGACAGGCATTTTTAGGGTCCAAACCACATGTGGAGTGTCCAAGCCCTTATTTGGAGGGTCCAAAGTTCCAGGGTTCATGCTTTTAAGGTTCAAAGATGCATTTTCAGGGCCCAGAGCATCATTTTTGTGCTCCAAAGTCTGATTTGGAAGGTCCAAAGCCTCATTGGTCGACTCCAAAGCCACATTTCTAGGGTCCAAGCCTCATTTTTACTTTCTAAAGCCTCATTTTAGGCAACAAACCCCTCATTTTGAGAGTGTAAAGGCTCATTTTATCTTCAACAGTCGCATTTTCAGGGTCCAATGCCATTTTTTAGCATCCAGACAGGCATTTTTAGGGTGCAAGGCACATCTGGAGTGTCCAAGCCCTCATTTGGAGGGTCCAAAGTTCCAGGGTTCACGCTTTTAAAGTTCAAAGATGCATTTTCAGGGCCCAGAGCATCATTTTTGTGCCCCAAAGTCTGATTTGGAAGGTCCAACTCTCTTTACAGAGTCCAAATCTGAATTTCTAGGGTCCAAAGCCTCATTTTTACTATCCAAAGTGTTAGCCTTCCAAAGCCTCCCATTATGCTCCAAAAATGCCTTTTTTCAGGGTCCAAAGCTGCTTTTTGAGTATCCAGTCAGGCATTTTTAGGGTCCGAGCCACATCCGGACTGTCCAAAGCCTCATTTGGAGGGTCCAAAGTTCCAGGGTTCACGCTTTTAAGGTTCAAAGATGCATTTTCAGGGCCCAGAGCATCATTTTTGTGCTCCAAAGTCTGATTTGGAAGGTCCAAAGCCTCATTTGTAGAGTCCAAAGCTGCATTTCTAGGGTCCAAAATCTTCATTTGCCTTCCAAATGCTCATTTTAGGCTCCAAACCCCTCGTTTTCAGGGTGCAAAGGCTTAGTTTTAGTTTGCAGAGTCTAATGTTCAGGGTCCAAAGCATCAGTTTTCGATTCCAGACAGGCATTTTTAGGGTCCAAACCACATGTGGAGTGTCCAAGCCCTTATTTGGAGGGTCCAAAGTTCCAGGGTTCACGCTTTTAAGGTTCCAAGATGCATTTTCAGGGCCCAGAGCATCATTTTGAAGCCCCAAAGTCTGATCTGGAAGGTCCAAAGCCTCATTGGTCGACTCCAAAGCCACATTTCTAGGGTCCAAGCCTCATTTTTACTTTCTAAAGCCTCATTTTAGGCAACAAACCCCTCATTTTGAGAGTGTAAAGGCTCATTTTATCTTCAACCGTCGCATTTTCAGGGTCCAATGCCATTTTTTAGCGTCCAGACAGGCATTTTTAGGGTGCAAGGCACATCTGGAGTGTCCAAGCCCTCATTTGGAGGGTCCAAAGTTCCAGGGTTCACGCTTTTAAGGTTCAAAGATGCATTTTCAGGGCCCAGAGCATCATTTTTGTGCTCCAAAGTCTGATTTGGAAGGTCCAAAGCCTCATTTGTAGAGTCCAAAGCTGCATTTCTAGGGTCCAAAATCTTCATTTGCCTTCCAAATGCTCATTTTAGGCTCCAAACCCCTCGTTTTCAGGGTGCAAAGGCTTAGTTTTAGTTTGCAGAGTCTAATGTTCAGGGTCCAAAGCATCAGTTTTCGATTCCAGACAGGCATTTTTAGGGTCCAAACCACATGTGGAGTGTCCAAGCCCTTATTTGGAGGGTCCAAAGTTCCAGGGTTCATGCTTTTAAGGTTCAAAGATGCATTTTCAGGGCCCAGAGCATCATTTTTGTGCTCCAAAGTCTGATTTGGAAGGTCCAAAGCCTCATTGGTCGACTCCAAAGCCACATTTCTAGGGTCCAAGCCTCATTTTTACTTTCTAAAGCCTCATTTTAGGCAACAAACCCCTCATTTTGAGAGTGTAAAGGCTCATTTTATCTTCAACAGTCGCATTTTCAGGGTCCAATGCCATTTTTTAGCATCCAGACAGGCATTTTTAGGGTGCAAGGCACATCTGGAGTGTCCAAGCCCTCATTTGGAGGGTCCAAAGTTCCAGGGTTCACGCTTTTAAAGTTCAAAGATGCATTTTCAGGGCCCAGAGCATCATTTTTGTGCCCCAAAGTCTGATTTGGAAGGTCCAACTCTCTTTACAGAGTCCAAATCTGAATTTCTAGGGTCCAAAGCCTCATTTTTACTATCCAAAGTGTTAGCCTTCCAAAGCCTCCCATTATGCTCCAAAAATGCCTTTTTTCAGGGTCCAAAGCTGCTTTTTGAGTATCCAGTCAGGCATTTTTAGGGTCCGAGCCACACCTGGACTGTCCAAAGCCTCATTTGAGGGGGTCCAAAGTTCCAGGGTTTGCGCTTTTAAGGTTCAAAGATGCATTTTCAGGGCCCAGAGCATCATTTTTGTGCTCCAAAGTCTGATTTGGAAGGTCCAAAGCCTCATTTGTAGAGTCCAAAGCTGCATTTCTAGGGTCCAAAATCTTCATTTGCCTTCCAAATGCTCATTTTAGGCTCCAAACCCCTCGTTTTCAGGGTGCAAAGGCTTAGTTTTAGTTTGCAGAGTCTAATGTTCAGGGTCCAAAGCATCAGTTTTCGATTCCAGACAGGCATTTTTAGGGTCCAAACCACATGTGGAGTGTCCAAGCCCTTATTTGGAGGGTCCAAAGTTCCAGGGTTCATGCTTTTAAGGTTCAAAGATGCATTTTCAGGGCCCAGAGCATCATTTTTGTGCTCCAAAGTCTGATTTGGAAGGTCCAAAGCCTCATTGGTCGACTCCAAAGCCACATTTCTAGGGTCCAAGCCTCATTTTTACTTTCTAAAGCCTCATTTTAGGCAACAAACCCCTCATTTTGAGAGTGTAAAGGCTCATTTTATCTTCAACAGTCGCATTTTCAGGGTCCAATGCCATTTTTTAGCATCCAGACAGGCATTTTTAGGGTGCAAGGCACATCTGGAGTGTCCAAGCCCTCATTTGGAGGGTCCAAAGTTCCAGGGTTCACGCTTTTAAAGTTCAAAGATGCATTTTCAGGGCCCAGAGCATCATTTTTGTGCCCCAAAGTCTGATTTGGAAGGTCCAACTCTCTTTACAGAGTCCAAATCTGAATTTCTAGGGTCCAAAGCCTCATTTTTACTATCCAAAGTGTTAGCCTTCCAAAGCCTCCCATTATGCTCCAAAAATGCCTTTTTTCAGGGTCCAAAGCTGCTTTTTGAGTATCCAGTCAGGCATTTTTAGGGTCCGAGCCACATCCGGACTGTCCAAAGCCTCATTTGGAGGGTCCAAAGTTCCAGGGTTCACGCTTTTAAGGTTCAAAGATGCATTTTCAGGGCCCAGAGCATCATTTTTGTGCTCCAAAGTCTGATTTGGAAGGTCCAAAGCCTCATTTGTAGAGTCCAAAGCTGCATTTCTAGGGTCCAAAATCTTCATTTGCCTTCCAAATGCTCATTTTAGGCTCCAAACCCCTCGTTTTCAGGGTGCAAAGGCTTAGTTTTAGTTTGCAGAGTCTAATGTTCAGGGTCCAAAGCATCAGTTTTCGATTCCAGACAGGCATTTTTAGGGTCCAAACCACATGTGGAGTGTCCAAGCCCTTATTTGGAGGGTCCAAAGTTCCAGGGTTCACGCTTTTAAGGTTCCAAGATGCATTTTCAGGGCCCAGAGCATCATTTTGAAGCCCCAAAGTCTGATCTGGAAGGTCCAAAGCCTCATTGGTCGACTCCAAAGCCACATTTCTAGGGTCCAAGCCTCATTTTTACTTTCTAAAGCCTCATTTTAGGCAACAAACCCCTCATTTTGAGAGTGTAAAGGCTCATTTTATCTTCAACCGTCGCATTTTCAGGGTCCAATGCCATTTTTTAGCGTCCAGACAGGCATTTTTAGGGTGCAAGGCACATCTGGAGTGTCCAAGCCCTCATTTGGAGGGTCCAAAGTTCCAGGGTTCACGCTTTTAAGGTTCAAAGATGCATTTTCAGGGCCCAGAGCATCATTTTTGTGCTCCAAAGTCTGATTTGGAAGGTCCAAAGCCTCATTTGTAGAGTCCAAAGCTGCATTTCTAGGGTCCAAAATCTTCATTTGCCTTCCAAATGCTCATTTTAGGCTCCAAACCCCTCGTTTTCAGGGTGCAAAGGCTTAGTTTTAGTTTGCAGAGTCTAATGTTCAGGGTCCAAAGCATCAGTTTTCGATTCCAGACAGGCATTTTTAGGGTCCAAACCACATGTGGAGTGTCCAAGCCCTTATTTGGAGGGTCCAAAGTTCCAGGGTTCATGCTTTTAAGGTTCAAAGATGCATTTTCAGGGCCCAGAGCATCATTTTTGTGCTCCGAAGTCTGATTTGGAAGGTCCAAAGCCTCATTGGTCGACTCCAAAGCCACATTTCTAGGGTCCAAGCCTCATTTTTACTTTCTAAAGCCTCATTTTAGGCAACAAACCCCTCATTTTGAGAGTGTAAAGGCTCATTTTATCTTCAACAGTCGCATTTTCAGGGTCCAATGCCATTTTTTAGCATCCAGACAGGCATTTTTAGGGTGCAAGGCACATCTGGAGTGTCCAAGCCCTCATTTGGAGGGTCCAAAGTTCCAGGGTTCACGCTTTTAAAGTTCAAAGATGCATTTTCAGGGCCCAGAGCATCATTTTTGTGCCCCAAAGTCTGATTTGGAAGGTCCAACTCTCTTTACAGAGTCCAAATCTGAATTTCTAGGGTCCAAAGCCTCATTTTTACTATCCAAAGTGTTAGCCTTCCAAAGCCTCCCATTATGCTCCAAAAATGCCTTTTTTCAGGGTCCAAAGCTGCTTTTTGAGTATCCAGTCAGGCATTTTTAGGGTGCGAGCCACACCTGGACTGTCCAAAGCCTCATTTGAGGGGGTCCAAAGTTCCAGGGTTTGCGCTTTTAAGGTTCAAAGATGCGTTTTCAGGGCCCAGAGCATCATTTTTGTGCTCCAAAGTCTGATTTGGAAGGTCCAAAGCCTCATTTGTAGAGTCCAAAGCTGCATTTCTAGGGTCCAAAATCTTCATTTGCCTTCCAAATGCTCATTTTAGGCTCCAAACCCCTCATTTTCAGGGTGCAAAGGCTTAGTTTTAGTTTGCAGAGTCTAATGTTCAGGGTCCAAAGCATCAGTTTTCGATTCCAGACAGGCATTTTTAGGGTCCAAACCACATGTGGAGTGTCCAAGCCCTTATTTGGAGGGTCCAAAGTTCCAGGGTTCATGCTTTTAAGGTTCCAAGATGCATTTTCAGGGCCCAGAGCATCATTTTGAAGCCCCAAAGTCTGATTTGGAAGGTCCAAAGCCTCATTGGTCGACTCCAAAGCCACATTTCTAGGGTCCAAGCCTCATTTTTACTTTCTAAAGCCTCATTTTAGGCAACAAACCCCTCATTTTGAGAGTGTAAAGGCTCATTTTATCTTCAACAGTCGCATTTTCAGGGTCCAATGCCATTTATTAGCGTCCAGACAGGCATTTTTAGGGTGCAAGGCACATCTGGAGTGTCCAAGCCCTCATTTGGAGGGTCCAAAGTTCCAGGGTTCACGCTTTTAAGGTTCAAAGATGCATTTTCAGGGCCCAGAGCATCATTTTTGTGCCCCAAAGTCTGATTTGGAAGGTCCAACTCTCTTTACAGAGTCCAAATCTGAATTTCTAGGGTCCAAAGCCTCATTTTTACTATCCAAAGTGTTAGCCTTCCAAAGCCTCCCATTATGCTCCAAAAATGCCTTTTTTCAGGGTCCAAAGCTGCTTTTTGAGTATCCAGTCAGGCATTTTTAGGGTCCGAGCCACATCCGGACTGTCCAAAGCCTCATTTGGGGGGGTCCAAAGTTCCAGGGCTTGCGCTTTTAAGGTTCAAAGATGCGTTTTCAGGGCCCAGAGCATCATTTTTGTGCTCCAAAGTCTGATTTGGAAGGTCCAAAGCCTCATTTGTAGAGTCCAAAGCTGCATTTCTAGGGTCCAAAATCTTCATTTGCCTTCCAAATGCTCATTTTAGGCTCCAAACCCCTCGTTTTCAGGGTGCAAAGGCTTAGTTTTAGTTTGCAGAGTCTAATGTTCAGGGTCCAAAGCATCAGTTTTTGATTCCAGACAGGCATTTTTAGGGTCCAAACCACATGTGGAGTGTCCAAGCCCTTATTTGGAGGGTCCAAAGTTCCAGGGTTCATGCTTTTAAGGTTCAAAGATGCATTTTCAGGGCCCAGAGCATCATTTTGAAGCCCCAAAGTCTGATTTGGAAGGTCCAAAGCCTCATTGGTCGACTCCAAAGCCACATTTCTAGGGTCCAAGCCTCATTTTTACTTTCTAAAGCCTCATTTTAGGCAACAAACCCCTCATTTTGAGAGTGTAAGTCTCATTTTATCTTCAACAGTCGCATTTTCAGGGTCCAATGCCATTTTTTAGCGTCCAGACAGGCATTTTTAGGGTGCAAGGCACATCTGGAGTGTCCAAGCCCTCATTTGGAGGGTCCAAAGTTCCAGGGTTCACGCTTTTAAAGTTCAAAGATGCATTTTCAGGGCCCAGAGCATCATTTTTATGCCCCAAAGTCTGATTTGGAAGGTCCAACTCTCTTTACAGAGTCCAAATCTGAATTTCTAGGTTCCAAAGCCTCATTTTTACTATCCAAAGTGTTAGCCTTCCAAAGCCTCCCATTATGCTCCAAAAATGCCTTTTTTCAGGGTCCAAAGCTGCTTTTTGAGTATCCAGTCAGGCATTTTTAGGGTCCGAGCCACATCCGGACTGTCCAAAGCCTCATTTGGGGGGGTCCAAAGTTCCAGGGTTTGCGCTTTTAAGGTTCAAAGATGCGTTTTCAGGGCCCAGAGCATCATTTTTGTGCTCCAAAGTCTGATTTGGAAGGTCCAAAGCCTCATTTGTAGAGTCCAAAGCTGCATTTCTAGGGTCCAAAATCTTCATTTGCCTTCCAAATGCTCATTTTAGGCTCCAAACCCCTCGTTTTCAGGGTGCAAAGGCTTAGTTTTAGTTTGCAGAGTCTAATGTTCAGGGTCCAAAGCATCAGTTTTCGATTCCAGACAGGCATTTTTAGGGTCCAAACCACATGTGGAGTGTCCAAGCCCTTATTTGGAGGGTCCAAAGTTCCAGGGTTCATGCTTTTAAGGTTCAAAGATGCATTTTCAGGGCCCAGAGCATCATTTTGAAGCCCCAAAGTCTGATTTGGAAGGTCCAAAGCCTCATTGGTCGACTCCAAAGCCACATTTCTAGGGTCCAAGCCTCATTTTTACTTTCTAAAGCCTCATTTTAGGCAACAAACCCCTCATTTTTAGAGTGTAAAGGCTCATTTTATTTTCAACAGTCGCATTTTCAGGGTCCAATGCCATTTATTAGCGTCCAGACAGGCATTTTTAGGGTGCAAGGCACATCTGGAGTGTCCAAGCCCTCATTTGGAGGGTCCAAAGTTCCAGGGTTCACGCTTTTAAGGTTCAACGATGCATTTTCAGGGCCCAGAGCATCATTTTTATGCCCCAAAGTCTGATTTGGAAGGTCCAACTCTCTTTACAGAGTCCAAATCTGAATTTCTAGGGTCCAAAGCCTCATTTTTACTATCCAAAGTGTTAGCCTTCCAAAGCCTCCCATTATGCTCCAAAAATGCCTTTTTTCAGGGTCCAAAGCTGCTTTTTGAGTATCCAGTCAGGCATTTTTAGGGTCCGAGCCACATCTGGACTGTCCAAAGCCTCATTTGGAGGGGTCCAAAGTTCCAGGGCTTGCGCTTTTAAGGTTCAAAGATGCATTTTCAGGGCCCAGAGCATCATTTTTGTGCTCCAAAGTCTGATTTGGAAGGTCCAAAGCCTCGTTTGTAGAGTCCAAAGCTGCATTTCTAGGGTCCAAAATCTTCATTTGCCTTCCAAATGCTCATTTTAGGCTCCAAACCCCTCGTTTTCAGGGTGCAAAGGCTTAGTTTTAGTTTGCAGAGTCTAATGTTCAGGGTCCAAAGCATCAGTTTTCGATTCCAGACAGGCATTTTTAGGGTCCAAACCACATGTGGAGTGTCCAAGCCCTTATTTGGAGGGTCCAAAGTTCCAGGGTTCATGCTTTTAAGGTTCAAAGATGCATTTTCAGGGCCCAGAGCATCATTTTGAAGCCCCAAAGTCTGATTTGGAAGGTCCAAAGCCTCATTGGTCGACTCCAAAGCCACATTTCTAGGGTCCAAGCCTCATTTTTACTTTCTAAAGCCTCATTTTAGGCAACAAACCCCTCATTTTGAGAGTGTAAGTCTCATTTTATCTTCAACAGTCGCATTTTCAGGGTCCAATGCCATTTTTTAGCATCCAGACAGGCATTTTTAGGGTGCAAGGCACATCTGGAGTGTCCAAGCCCTCATTTGGAGGGTCCAAAGTTCCAGGGTTCACGCTTTTAAGGTTCAAAGATGCATTTTCAGGGCCCAGAGCATCATTTTTGTGCCCCAAAGTCTGATTTGGAAGGTCCAACTCTCTTTACAGAGTCCAAATCTGAATTTCTAGGGTCCAAAGCCTCATTTTTACTATCCAAAGTGTTAGCCTTCCAAAGCCTCCCATTATGCTCCAAAAATGCCTTTTTTCAGGGTCCAAAGCTGCTTTTTGAGTATCCAGTCAGGCATTTTTAGGGTCCGAGCCACATCCGGACTGTCCAAAGCCTCATTTGGGGGGGTCCAAAGTTCCAGGGCTTGCGCTTTTAAGGTTCAAAGATGCATTTTCAGGGCCCAGAGCATCATTTTTGTGCTCCAAAGTCTGATTTGGAAGGTCCAAAGCCTCATTTGTAGAGTCCAAAGCTGCATTTCTAGGGTCCAAAATCTTCATTTGCCTTCCAAATGCTCATTTTAGGCTCCAAACCCCTCGTTTTCAGGGTGCAAAGGCTTAGTTTTAGTTTGCAGAGTCTAATGTTCAGGGTCCAAAGCATCAGTTTTCGATTCCAGACAGGCATTTTTAGGGTCCAAACCACATGTGGAGTGTCCAAGCCCTTATTTGGAGGGTCCAAAGTTCCAGGGTTCATGCTTTTAAGGTTCAAAGATGCATTTTCAGGGCCCAGAGCATCATTTTGAAGCCCCAAAGTCTGATTTGGAAGGTCCAAAGCCTCATTGGTCGACTCCAAAGCCACATTTCTAGGGTCCAAGCCTCATTTTTACTTTCTAAAGCCTCATTTTAGGCAACAAACCCCTCATTTTGAGAGTGTAAAGGCTCATTTTATCTTCAACCGTCGCATTTTCAGGGTCCAATGCCATTTTTTAGCGTCCAGACAGGCATTTTTAGGGTGCAAGGCACATCTGGAGTGTCCAAGCCCTCATTTGGAGGGTCCAAAGTTCCAGGGTTCACGCTTTTAAGGTTCAAAGATGCATTTTCAGGGCCCAGAGCATCATTTTTGTGCCCCAAAGTCTGATTTGGAAGGTCCAACTCTCTTTACAGAGTCCAAATCTGAATTTCTAGGGTCCAAAGCCTCATTTTTACTATCCAAAGTGTTAGCCTTCCAAAGCCTCCCATTATGCTCCAAAAATGCCTTTTTTCAGGGTCCAAAGCTGCTTTTTGAGTATCCAGTCAGGCATTTTTAGGGTCCGAGCCACATCCGGACTGTCCAAAGCCTCATTTGGGGGGGTCCAAAGTTCCAGGGCTTGCGCTTTTAAGGTTCAAAGATGCATTTTCAGGGCCCAGAGCATCATTTTTGTGCTCCAAAGTCTGATTTGGAAGGTCCAAAGCCTCATTTGTAGAGTCCAAAGCTGCATTTCTAGGGTCCAAAATCTTCATTTGCCTTCCAAATGCTCATTTTAGGCTCCAAACCCCTCGTTTTCAGGGTGCAAAGGCTTAGTTTTAGTTTGCAGAGTCTAATGTTCAGGGTCCAAAGCATCAGTTTTCGATTCCAGACAGGCATTTTTAGGGTCCAAACCACATGTGGAGTGTCCAAGCCCTTATTTGGAGGGTCCAAAGTTCCAGGGTTCATGCTTTTAAGGTTCAAAGATGCATTTTCAGGGCCCAGAGCATCATTTTGAAGCCCCAAAGTCTGATTTGGAAGGTCCAAAGCCTCATTGGTCGACTCCAAAGCCACATTTCTAGGGTCCAAGCCTCATTTTTACTTTCTAAAGCCTCATTTTAGGCAACAAACCCCTCATTTTGAGAGTGTAAAGGCTCATTTTATCTTCAACCGTCGCATTTTCAGGGTCCAATGCCATTTTTTAGCGTCCAGACAGGCATTTTTAGGGTGCAAGGCACATCTGGAGTGTCCAAGCCCTCATTTGGAGGGTCCAAAGTTCCAGGGTTCACGCTTTTAAGGTTCAAAGATGCATTTTCAGGGCCCAGAGCATCATTTTTGTGCCCCAAAGTCTGATTTGGAAGGTCCAACTCTCTTTACAGAGTCCAAATCTGAATTTCTAGGGTCCAAAGCCTCATTTTTACTATCCAAAGTGTTAGCCTTCCAAAGCCTCCCATTATGCTCCAAAAATGCCTTTTTTCAGGGTCCAAAGCTGCTTTTTGAGTATCCAGTCAGGCATTTTTAGGGTCCGAGCCACATCCGGACTGTCCAAAGCCTCATTTGGGGGGGTCCAAAGTTCCAGGGCTTGCGCTTTTAAGGTTCAAAGATGCATTTTCAGGGCCCAGAGCATCATTTTTGTGCTCCAAAGTCTGATTTGGAAGGTCCAAAGCCTCATTTGTAGAGTCCAAAGCTGCATTTCTAGGGTCCAAAATCTTCATTTGCCTTCCAAATGCTCATTTTAGGCTCCAAACCCCTCGTTTTCAGGGTGCAAAGGCTTAGTTTTAGTTTGCAGAGTCTAATGTTCAGGGTCCAAAGCATCAGTTTTCGATTCCAGACAGGCATTTTTAGGGTCCAAACCACATGTGGAGTGTCCAAGCCCTTATTTGGAGGGTCCAAAGTTCCAGGGTTCATGCTTTTAAGGTTCAAAGATGCATTTTCAGGGCCCAGAGCATCATTTTGAAGCCCCAAAGTCTGATTTGGAAGGTCCAAAGCCTCATTGGTCGACTCCAAAGCCACATTTCTAGGGTCCAAGCCTCATTTTTACTTTCTAAAGCCTCATTTTAGGCAACAAACCCCTCATTTTGAGAGTGTAAGTCTCATTTTATCTTCAACAGTCGCATTTTCAGGGTCCAATGCCATTTTTTAGCATCCAGACAGGCATTTTTAGGGTGCAAGGCACATCTGGAGTGTCCAAGCCCTCATTTGGAGGGTCCAAAGTTCCAGGGTTCACGCTTTTAAGGTTCAAAGATGCATTTTCAGGGCCCAGAGCATCATTTTTGTGCCCCAAAGTCTGATTTGGAAGGTCCAACTCTCTTTACAGAGTCCAAATCTGAATTTCTAGGGTCCAAAGCCTCATTTTTACTATCCAAAGTGTTAGCCTTCCAAAGCCTCCCATTATGCTCCAAAAATGCCTTTTTTCAGGGTCCAAAGCTGCTTTTTGAGTATCCAGTCAGGCATTTTTAGGGTCCGAGCCACATCCGGACTGTCCAAAGCCTCATTTGGGGGGGTCCAAAGTTCCAGGGCTTGCGCTTTTAAGGTTCAAAGATGCATTTTCAGGGCCCAGAGCATCATTTTTGTGCTCCAAAGTCTGATTTGGAAGGTCCAAAGCCTCATTTGTAGAGTCCAAAGCTGCATTTCTAGGGTCCAAAATCTTCATTTGCCTTCCAAATGCTCATTTTAGGCTCCAAACCCCTCGTTTTCAGGGTGCAAAGGCTTAGTTTTAGTTTGCAGAGTCTAATGTTCAGGGTCCAAAGCATCAGTTTTCGATTCCAGACAGGCATTTTTAGGGTCCAAACCACATGTGGAGTGTCCAAGCCCTTATTTGGAGGGTCCAAAGTTCCAGGGTTCATGCTTTTAAGGTTCAAAGATGCATTTTCAGGGCCCAGAGCATCATTTTGAAGCCCCAAAGTCTGATTTGGAAGGTCCAAAGCCTCATTGGTCGACTCCAAAGCCACATTTCTAGGGTCCAAGCCTCATTTTTACTTTCTAAAGCCTCATTTTAGGCAACAAACCCCTCATTTTGAGAGTGTAAAGGCTCATTTTATCTTCAACCGTCGCATTTTCAGGGTCCAATGCCATTTTTTAGCGTCCAGACAGGCATTTTTAGGGTGCAAGGCACATCTGGAGTGTCCAAGCCCTCATTTGGAGGGTCCAAAGTTCCAGGGTTCACGCTTTTAAGGTTCAAAGATGCATTTTCAGGGCCCAGAGCATCATTTTTGTGCCCCAAAGTCTGATTTGGAAGGTCCAACTCTCTTTACAGAGTCCAAATCTGAATTTCTAGGGTCCAAAGCCTCATTTTTACTATCCAAAGTGTTAGCCTTCCAAAGCCTCCCATTATGCTCCAAAAATGCCTTTTTTCAGGGTCCAAAGCTGCTTTTTGAGTATCCAGTCAGGCATTTTTAGGGTCCGAGCCACATCCGGACTGTCCAAAGCCTCATTTGGGGGGGTCCAAAGTTCCAGGGCTTGCGCTTTTAAGGTTCAAAGATGCATTTTCAGGGCCCAGAGCATCATTTTTGTGCTCCAAAGTCTGATTTGGAAGGTCCAAAGCCTCATTTGTAGAGTCCAAAGCTGCATTTCTAGGGTCCAAAATCTTCATTTGCCTTCCAAATGCTCATTTTAGGCTCCAAACCCCTCGTTTTCAGGGTGCAAAGGCTTAGTTTTAGTTTGCAGAGTCTAATGTTCAGGGTCCAAAGCATCAGTTTTCGATTCCAGACAGGCATTTTTAGGGTCCAAACCACATGTGGAGTGTCCAAGCCCTTATTTGGAGGGTCCAAAGTTCCAGGGTTCATGCTTTTAAGGTTCAAAGATGCATTTTCAGGGCCCAGAGCATCATTTTGAAGCCCCAAAGTCTGATTTGGAAGGTCCAAAGCCTCATTGGTCGACTCCAAAGCCACATTTCTAGGGTCCAAGCCTCATTTTTACTTTCTAAAGCCTCATTTTAGGCAACAAACCCCTCATTTTGAGAGTGTAAGTCTCATTTTATCTTCAACAGTCGCATTTTCAGGGTCCAATGCCATTTTTTAGCATCCAGACAGGCATTTTTAGGGTGCAAGGCACATCTGGAGTGTCCAAGCCCTCATTTGGAGGGTCCAAAGTTCCAGGGTTCACGCTTTTAAGGTTCAAAGATGCATTTTCAGGGCCCAGAGCATCATTTTTGTGCCCCAAAGTCTGATTTGGAAGGTCCAACTCTCTTTACAGAGTCCAAATCTGAATTTCTAGGGTCCAAAGCCTCATTTTTACTATCCAAAGTGTTAGCCTTCCAAAGCCTCCCATTATGCTCCAAAAATGCCTTTTTTCAGGGTCCAAAGCTGCTTTTTGAGTATCCAGTCAGGCATTTTTAGGGTCCGAGCCACATCCGGACTGTCCAAAGCCTCATTTGGAGGGTCCAAAGTTCCAAGGTTCACGCTTTTAAGGTTCAAAGATGCATTTTCAGGGCCCAGAGCATCATTTTTGTGCTCCAAAGTCTGATCTGGAAGGTCCAAAGCCTCATTTGTAGAGTCCAAAGCTGCATTTCTAGGGTCCAAAATCTTCATTTGCCTTCCAAATGCTCATTTTAGGCTCCAAACCCCTCGTTTTCAGGGTGCAAAGGCTTAGTTTTAGTTTGCAGAGTCTAATGTTCAGGGTCCAAAGCATCAGTTTTCGATTCCAGACAGGCATTTTTAGGGTCCAAACCACATGTGGAGTGTCCAAGCCCTTATTTGGAGGGTCCAAAGTTCCAGGGTTCATGCTTTTAAGGTTCAAAGATGCATTTTCAGGGCCCAGAGCATCATTTTGAAGCCCCAAAGTCTGATTTGGAAGGTCCAAAGCCTCATTGGTCGACTCCAAAGCCACATTTCTAGGGTCCAAGCCTCATTTTTACTTTCTAAAGCCTCATTTTAGGCAACAAACCCCTCATTTTGAGAGTGTAAGTCTCATTTTATATTCAACAGTCGCATTTTCAGGGTCCAATGCCATTTTTTAGCATCCAGACAGGCATTTTTAGGGTGCAAGGCACATCTGGAGTGTCCAAGCCCTCATTTGGAGGGTCCAAAGTTCCAGGGTTCACGCTTTTAAGGTTCAAAGATGCATTTTCAGGGCCCAGAGCATCATTTTTGTGCCCCAAAGTCTGATTTGGAAGGTCCAACTCTCTTTACAGAGTCCAAATCTGAATTTCTAGGGTCCAAAGCCTCATTTTTACTATCCAAAGTGTTAGCCTTCCAAAGCCTCCCATTATGCTCCAAAAATGCCTTTTTTCAGGGTCCAAAGCTGCTTTTTGAGTATCCAGTCAGGCATTTTTAGGGTCCGAGCCACATCCGGACTGTCCAAAGCCTCATTTGGGGGGGTCCAAAGTTCCAGGGCTTGCGCTTTTAAGGTTCAAAGATGCATTTTCAGGGCCCAGAGCATCATTTTTGTGCTCCAAAGTCTGATTTGGAAGGTCCAAAGCCTCATTTGTAGAGTCCAAAGCTGCATTTCTAGGGTCCAAAATCTTCATTTGCCTTCCAAATGCTCATTTTAGGCTCTAAACCCCTCGTTTTCAGGGTGCAAAGGCTTAGTTTTAGTTTGCAGAGTCTAATGTTCAGGGTCCAAAGCATCAGTTTTCGATTCCAGACAGGCATTTTTAGGGTCCAAACCACATGTGGAGTGTCCAAGCCCTTATTTGGAGGGTCCAAAGTTCCAGGGTTCATGCTTTTAAGGTTCAAAGATGCATTTTCAGGGCCCAGAGCATCATTTTGAAGCCCCAAAGTCTGATTTGGAAGGTCCAAAGCCTCATTGGTCGACTCCAAAGCCACATTTCTAGGGTCCAAGCCTCATTTTTACTTTCTAAAGCCTCATTTTAGGCAACAAACCCCTCATTTTGAGAGTGTAAAGGCTCATTTTATCTTCAACAGTCGCATTTTCAGGGTCCAATGCCATTTTTTAGTGTCCAGACAGGCATTTTTAGGGTGCAAGGCACATCTGGAGTGTCCAAGCCCTCATTTGGAGGGTCCAAAGTTGCAGGGTTCACGCTTTTAAAGTTCAAAGATGCATTTTCAGGGCCCAGAGCATCATTTTTGTGCCCCAAAGTCTGATTTGGAAGGTCCAACTCTCTTTACAGAGTCCAAATCTGAATTTCTAGGGTCCAAAGCCTCATTTTTACTATCCAAAGTGTTAGCCTTCCAAAGCCTCCCATTATGCTCCAAAAATGCCTTTTTTCAGGGTCCAAAGCTGCTTTTTGAGTATCCAGTCAGGCATTTTTAGGGTCTGAGCCACATCCGGACTGTCCAAAGCCTCATTTGGAGGGGTCCAAAGTTCCAGGGCTTGCGCTTTTAAGGTTCAAAGATGCATTTTCAGGGCCCAGAGCATCATTTTTGTGCTCCAAAGTCTGATTTGGAAGGTCCAAAGCCTCATTTGTAGAGTCCAAAGCTGCATTTCTAGGGTCCAAAATCTTCATTTGCCTTCCAAATGCTCATTTTAGGCTCCAAACCCCTCGTTTTCAGGGTGCAAAGGCTTAGTTTTAGTTTGCAGAGTCTAATGTTCAGGGTCCAAAGCATCAGTTTTCGATTCCAGACAGGCATTTTTAGGGTCCAAACCACATGTGGAGTGTCCAAGCCCTTATTTGGAGGGTCCAAAGTTCCAGGGTTCATGCTTTTAAGGTTCAAAGATGCATTTTCAGGGCCCAGAGCATCATTTTGAAGCCCCAAAGTCTGATTTGGAAGGTCCAAAGCCTCATTGGTTGAGTCCAAAGCCACATTTCTAGGGTCCAAGCCTCATTTTTACTTTCTAAAGCCTCATTTTAGGCAACAAACCCCTCATTTTGAGAGTGTTAACGCTCATTTTATCTTCAACAGTCGCATTTTCAGGGTCCAATGCCATTTTTTAGCGTCCAGACAGGCATTTTTAGGGTGCAAGGCACATCTGGAGTGTCCAAGCCCTCATTTGGAGGGTCCAAAGTTCCAGGGTTCACGCTTTTAAGGTTCAAAGATGCATTTTCAGGGCCCAGAGCATCATTTTTATGCCCCAAAGTCTGATTTGGAAGGTCCAACTCTCTTTACAGAGTCCAAATCTGAATTTCTAGGGTCCAAAGCCTCATTTTTACTATCCAAAGTGTTAGCCTTCCAAAGCCTCCCATTATGCTCCAAAAATGCCTTTTTTCAGGGTCCAAAGCTGCTTTTTGAGTATCCAGACAGGCATTTTTAGGGTCCGAGCCACATCCGGACTGTCCAAAGCCTCATTTGGGGGGGTCCAAAGTTCCAGGGCTTGCGCTTTTAAGGTTCAAAGATGCGTTTTCAGGGCCCAGAGCATCATTTTTGTGCTCCAAAGTCTGATTTGGAAGGTCCAAAGCCTCATTTGTAGAGTCCAAAGCTGCATTTCTAGGGTCCAAAATCTTCATTTGCCTTCCAAATGCTCATTTTAGGCTCCAAACCCCTCGTTTTCAGGGTGCAAAGGCTTAGTTTTAGTTTGCAGAGTCTAATGTTCAGGGTCCAAAGCATCAGTTTTCGATTCCAGACAGGCATTTTTAGGGTCCAAACCACATGTGGAGTGTCCAAGCCCTTATTTGGAGGGTCCAAAGTTCCAGGGTTCATGCTTTTAAGGTTCAAAGATGCATTTTCAGGGCCCAGAGCATCATTTTTGTGCTCCGAAGTCTGATTTGGAAGGTCCAAAGCCTCATTGGTCGACTCCAAAGCCACATTTCTAGGGTCCAAGCCTCATTTTTACTTTCTAAAGCCTCATTTTAGGCAACAAACCCCTCATTTTGAGAGTGTAAAGGCTCATTTTATCTTCAACAGTCGCATTTTCAGGGTCCAATGCCATTTTTTAGCATCCAGACAGGCATTTTTAGGGTGCAAGGCACATCTGGAGTGTCCAAGCCCTCATTTGGAGGGTCCAAAGTTCCAGGGTTCACGCTTTTAAGGTTCAAAGATGCATTTTCAGGGCCCAGAGCATCATTTTTGTGCCCCAAAGTCTGATTTGGAAGGTCCAACTCTCTTTACAGAGTCCAAATCTGAATTTCTAGGGTCCAAAGCCTCATTTTTACTATCCAAAGTGTTAGCCTTCCAAAGCCTCCCATTATGCTCCAAAAATGCCTTTTTTCAGGGTCCAAAGCTGCTTTTTGAGTATCCAGTCAGGCATTTTTAGGGTCCGAGCCACACCTGGACTGTCCAAAGCCTCATTTGGAGGGGTCCAAAGTTCCAGGGTTTGCGCTTTTAAGGTTCAAAGATGCGTTTTCAGGGCCCAGAGCATCATTTTTGTGCTCCAAAGTCTGATTTGGAAGGTCCAAAGCCTCATTTGTAGAGTCCAAAGCTGCATTTCTAGGGTCCAAAATCTTCATTTGCCTTCCAAATGCTCATTTTAGGCTCCAAACCCCTCGTTTTCAGGGTGCAAAGGCTTAGTTTTAGTTTGCAGAGTCTAATGTTCAGGGTCCAAAGCATCAGTTTTCGATTCCAGACAGGCATTTTTAGGGTCCAAACCACATGTGGAGTGTCCAAGCCCTTATTTGGAGGGTCCAAAGTTCCAGGGTTCATGCTTTTAAGGTTCCAAGATGCATTTTCAGGGCCCAGAGCATCATTTTGAAGCCCCAAAGTCTGATTTGGAAGGTCCAAAGCCTCATTGGTCGACTCCAAAGCCACATTTCTAGGGTCCAAGCCTCATTTTTACTTTCTAAAGCCTCATTTTAGGCAACAAACCCCTCATTTTGAGAGTGTAAGTCTCATTTTATCTTCAACCGTCGCATTTTCAGGGTCCAATGCCATTTTTTAGCGTCCAGACAGGCATTTTTAGGGTGCAAGGCACATCTGGAGTGTCCAAGCCCTCATTTGGAGGGTCCAAAGTTCCAGGGTTCACGCTTTTAAAGTTCAAAGATGCATTTTCAGGGCCCAGAGCATCATTTTTATGCCCCAAAGTCTGATTTGGAAGGTCCAACTCTCTTTACAGAGTCCAAATCTGAATTTCTAGGGTCCAAAGCCTCATTTTTACTATCCAAAGTGTTAGCCTTCCAAAGCCTCCCATTATGCTCCAAAAATGCCTTTTTTCAGGGTCCAAAGCTGCTTTTTGAGTATCCAGTCAGGCATTTTTAGGGTCCGAGCCACATCCGGACTGTCCAAAGCCTCATTTGGGGGGGTCCAAAGTTCCAGGGTTTGCGCTTTTAAGGTTCAAAGATGCATTTTCAGGGCCCAGAGCATCATTTTTATGCTCCAAAGTCTGATTTGGAAGGTCCAAAGCCTCATTTGTAGAGTCCAAAGCTGCATTTCTAGGGTCCAAAATCTTCATTTGCCTTCCAAATGCTCAGTTTAGGCTCCAAACCCCTCGTTTTCAGGGTGCAAAGGCTTAGTTTTAGTTTGCAGAGTCTAATGTTCAGGGTCCAAAGCATCAGTTTTCGATTCCAGACAGGCATTTTTAGGGTCCAAACCACATGTGGAGTGTCCAAGCCCTTATTTGGAGGGTCCAAAGTTCCAGGGTTCATGCTTTTAAGGTTCAAAGATGCATTTTCAGGGCCCAGAGCATCATTTTGAAGCCCCAAAGTCTGATTTGGAAGGTCCAAAGCCTCATTGGTCGACTCCAAAGCCACATTTCTAGGGTCCAAGCCTCATTTTTACTTTCTAAAGCCTCATTTTAGGCAACAAACCCCTCATTTTGAGAGTGTAAAGGCTCATTTTATCTTCAACCGTCGCATTTTCAGGGTCCAATGCCATTTTTTAGCGTCCAGACAGGCATTTTTAGGGTGCAAGGCACATCTGGAGTGTCCAAGCCCTCATTTGGAGGGTCCAAAGTTCCAGGGTTCACGCTTTTAAGGTTCAAAGATGCATTTTCAGGGCCCAGAGCATCATTTTTGTGCCCCAAAGTCTGATTTGGAAGGTCCAACTCTCTTTACAGAGTCCAAATCTGAATTTCTAGGGTCCAAAGCCTCATTTTTACTATCCAAAGTGTTAGCCTTCCAAAGCCTCCCATTATGCTCCAAAAATGCCTTTTTTCAGGGTCCAAAGCTGCTTTTTGAGTATCCAGTCAGGCATTTTTAGGGTCCGAGCCACATCCGGACTGTCCAAAGCCTCATTTGGGGGGGTCCAAAGTTCCAGGGCTTGCGCTTTTAAGGTTCAAAGATGCATTTTCAGGGCCCAGAGCATCATTTTTGTGCTCCAAAGTCTGATTTGGAAGGTCCAAAGCCTCATTTGTAGAGTCCAAAGCTGCATTTCTAGGGTCCAAAATCTTCATTTGCCTTCCAAATGCTCATTTTAGGCTCCAAACCCCTCGTTTTCAGGGTGCAAAGGCTTAGTTTTAGTTTGCAGAGTCTAATGTTCAGGGTCCAAAGCATCAGTTTTCGATTCCAGACAGGCATTTTTAGGGTCCAAACCACATGTGGAGTGTCCAAGCCCTTATTTGGAGGGTCCAAAGTTCCAGGGTTCATGCTTTTAAGGTTCCAAGATGCATTTTCAGGGCCCAGAGCATCATTTTGAAGCCCCAAAGTCTGATTTGGAAGGTCCAAAGCCTCATTGGTCGACTCCAAAGCCACATTTCTAGGGTCCAAGCCTCATTTTTACTTTCTAAAGCCTCATTTTAGGCAACAAACCCCTCATTTTGAGAGTGTAAAGGCTCATTTTATCTTCAACCGTCGCATTTTCAGGGTCCAATGCCATTTTTTAGCGTCCAGACAGGCATTTTTAGGGTGCAAGGCACATCTGGAGTGTCCAAGCCCTCATTTGGAGGGTCCAAAGTTCCAGGGTTCACGCTTTTAAGGTTCAAAGATGCATTTTCAGGGCCCAGAGCATCATTTTTGTGCCCCAAAGTCCGATTTGGAAGGTCCAACTCTCTTTACAGAGTCCAAATCTGAATTTCTAGGGTCCAAAGCCTCATTTTTACTATCCAAAGTGTTAGCCTTCCAAAGCCTCCCATTATGCTCCAAAAATGCCTTTTTTCAGGGTCCAAAGCTGCTTTTTGAGTATCCAGTCAGGCATTTTTAGGGTCCGAGCCACATCCGGACTGTCCAAAGCCTCATTTGGGGGGGTCCAAAGTTCCAGGGCTTGCGCTTTTAAGGTTCAAAGATGCATTTTCAGGGCCCAGAGCATCATTTTTGTGCTCCAAAGTCTGATTTGGAAGGTCCAAAGCCTCATTTGTAGAGTCCAAAGCTGCATTTCTAGGGTCCAAAATCTTCATTTGCCTTCCAAATGCTCATTTTAGGCTCCAAACCCCTCGTTTTCAGGGTGCAAAGGCTTAGTTTTAGTTTGCAGAGTCTAATGTTCAGGGTCCAAAGCATCAGTTTTCGATTCCAGACAGGCATTTTTAGGGTCCAAACCACATGTGGAGTGTCCAAGCCCTTATTTGGAGGGTCCAAAGTTCCAGGGTTCATGCTTTTAAGGTTCAAAGATGCATTTTCAGGGCCCAGAGCATCATTTTGAAGCCCCAAAGTCTGATTTGGAAGGTCCAAAGCCTCATTGGTCGACTCCAAAGCCACATTTCTAGGGTCCAAGCCTCATTTTTACTTTCTAAAGCCTCATTTTAGGCAACAAACCCCTCATTTTGAGAGTGTAAGTCTCATTTTATCTTCAACAGTCGCATTTTCAGGGTCCAATGCCATTTTTTAGCATCCAGACAGGCATTTTTAGGGTGCAAGGCACATCTGGAGTGTCCAAGCCCTCATTTGGAGGGTCCAAAGTTACAGGGTTCACGCTTTTAAGGTTCAAAGATGCATTTTCAGGGCCCAGAGCATCATTTTTGTGCCCCAAAGTCTGATTTGGAAGGTCCAACTCTCTTTACAGAGTCCAAATCTGAATTTCTAGGGTCCAAAGCCTCATTTTTACTATCCAAAGTGTTAGCCTTCCAAAGCCTCCCATTATGCTCCAAAAATGCCTTTTTTCAGGGTCCAAAGCTGCTTTTTGAGTATCCAGTCAGGCATTTTTAGGGTCCGAGCCACATCCGGACTGTCCAAAGCCTCATTTGGAGGGGTCCAAAGTTCCAGGGCTTGCGCTTTTAAGGTTCAAAGATGCATTTTCAGGGCCCAGAGCATCATTTTTGTGCTCCAAAGTCTGATTTGGAAGGTCCAAAGCCTCATTTGTAGAGTCCAAAGCTGCATTTCTAGGGTCCAAAATCTTCATTTGCCTTCCAAATGCTCATTTTAGGCTCCAAACCCCTCGTTTTCAGGGTGCAAAGGCTTAGTTTTAGTTTGCAGAGTCTAATGTTCAGGGTCCAAAGCATCAGTTTTCGATTCCAGACAGGCATTTTTAGGGTCCAAACCACATGTGGAGTGTCCAAGCCCTTATTTGGAGGGTCCAAAGTTCCAGGGTTCATGCTTTTAAGGTTCAAAGATGCATTTTCAGGGCCCAGAGCATCATTTTGAAGCCCCAAAGTCTGATTTGGAAGGTCCAAAGCCTCATTGGTCGACTCCAAAGCCACATTTCTAGGGTCCAAGCCTCATTTTTACTTTCTAAAGCCTCATTTTAGGCAACAAACCCCTCATTTTGAGAGTGTAAGTCTCATTTTATCTTCAACAGTCGCATTTTCAGGGTCCAATGCCATTTTTTAGCATCCAGACAGGCATTTTTAGGGTGCAAGGCACATCTGGAGTGTCCAAGCCCTCATTTGGAGGGTCCAAAGTTCCAGGGTTCACGCTTTTAAGGTTCAAAGATGCATTTTCAGGGCCCAGAGCATCATTTTTGTGCCCCAAAGTCTGATTTGGAAGGTCCAACTCTCTTTACAGAGTCCAAATCTGAATTTCTAGGGTCCAAAGCCTCATTTTTACTATCCAAAGTGTTAGCCTTCCAAAGCCTCCCATTATGCTCCAAAAATGCCTTTTTTCAGGGTCCAAAGCTGCTTTTTGAGTATCCAGTCAGGCATTTTTAGGGTCCGAGCCACATCCGGACTGTCCAAAGCCTCATTTGGGGGGGTCCAAAGTTCCAGGGCTTGCGCTTTTAAGGTTCAAAGATGCATTTTCAGGGCCCAGAGCATCATTTTTGTGCTCCAAAGTCTGATTTGGAAGGTCCAAAGCCTCATTTGTAGAGTCCAAAGCTGCATTTCTAGGGTCCAAAATCTTCATTTGCCTTCCAAATGCTCATTTTAGGCTCCAAACCCCTCGTTTTCAGGGTGCAAAGGCTTAGTTTTAGTTTGCAGAGTCTAATGTTCAGGGTCCAAAGCATCAGTTTTCGATTCCAGACAGGCATTTTTAGGGTCCAAACCACATGTGGAGTGTCCAAGCCCTTATTTGGAGGGTCCAAAGTTCCAGGGTTCATGCTTTTAAGGTTCAAAGATGCATTTTCAGGGCCCAGAGCATCATTTTGAAGCCCCAAAGTCTGATTTGGAAGGTCCAAAGCCTCATTGGTCGACTCCAAAGCCACATTTCTAGGGTCCAAGCCTCATTTTTACTTTCTAAAGCCTCATTTTAGGCAACAAACCCCTCATTTTGAGAGTGTAAAGGCTCATTTTATCTTCAACAGTCGCATTTTCAGGGTCCAATGCCATTTTTTAGCGTCCAGACAGGCATTTTTAGGGTGCAAGGCACATCTGGAGTGTCCAAGCCCTCATTTGGAGGGTCCAAAGTTGCAGGGTTCACGCTTTTAAGGTTCAAAGATGCATTTTCAGGGCCCAGAGCATCATTTTTGTGCCCCAAAGTCTGATTTGGAAGGTCCAACTCTCTTTACAGAGTCCAAATCTGAATTTCTAGGGTCCAAAGCCTCATTTTTACTATCCAAAGTGTTAGCCTTCCAAAGCCTCCCATTATGCTCCAAAAATGCCTTTTTTCAGGGTCCAAAGCTGCTTTTTGAGTATCCAGTCAGGCATTTTTAGGGTCCGAGCCACATCCGGACTGTCCAAAGCCTCATTTGGAGGGGTCCAAAGTTCCAGGGCTTGCGCTTTTAAGGTTCAAAGATGCATTTTCAGGGCCCAGAGCATCATTTTTGTGCTCCAAAGTCTGATTTGGAAGGTCCAAAGCCTCATTTGTAGAGTCCAAAGCTGCATTTCTAGGGTCCAAAATCTTCATTTGCCTTCCAAATGCTCATTTTAGGCTCCAAACCCCTCGTTTTCAGGGTGCAAAGGCTTAGTTTTAGTTTGCAGAGTCTAATGTTCAGGGTCCAAAGCATCAGTTTTCGATTCCAGACAGGCATTTTTAGGGTCCAAACCACATGTGGAGTGTCCAAGCCCTTATTTGGAGGGTCCAAAGTTCCAGGGTTCATGCTTTTAAGGTTCAAAGATGCATTTTCAGGGCCCAGAGCATCATTTTGAAGCCCCAAAGTCTGATTTGGAAGGTCCAAAGCCTCATTGGTTGAGTCCAAAGCCACATTTCTAGGGTCCAAGCCTCATTTTTACTTTCTAAAGCCTCATTTTAGGCAACAAACCCCTCATTTTGAGAGTGTAAAGGCTCATTTTATCTTCAACAGTCGCATTTTCAGGGTCCAATGCCATTTTTTAGCGTCCAGACAGGCATTTTTAGGGTGCAAGGCACATCTGGAGTGTCCAAGCCCTCATTTGGAGGGTCCAAAGTTCCAGGGTTCACGCTTTTAAGGTTCAAAGATGCATTTTCAGGGCCCAGAGCATCATTTTTATGCCCCAAAGTCTGATTTGGAAGGTCCAACTCTCTTTACAGAGTCCAAATCTGAATTTCTAGGGTCCAAAGCCTCATTTTTACTATCCAAAGTGTTAGCCTTCCAAAGCCTCCCATTATGCTCCAAAAATGCCTTTTTTCAGGGTCCAAAGCTGCTTTTTGAGTATCCAGACAGGCATTTTTAGGGTCCGAGCCACATCCGGACTGTCCAAAGCCTCATTTGGGGGGGTCCAAAGTTCCAGGGCTTGCGCTTTTAAGGTTCAAAGATGCATTTTCAGGGCCCAGAGCATCATTTTTGTGCTCCAAAGTCTGATTTGGAAGGTCCAAAGCCTCATTTGTAGAGTCCAAAGCTGCATTTCTAGGGTCCAAAATCTTCATTTGCCTTCCAAATGCTCATTTTAGGCTCCAAACCCCTCGTTTTCAGGGTGCAAAGGCTTAGTTTTAGTTTGCAGAGTCTAATGTTCAGGGTCCAAAGCATCAGTTTTCGATTCCAGACAGGCATTTTTAGGGTCCAAACCACATGTGGAGTGTCCAAGCCCTTATTTGGAGGGTCCAAAGTTCCAGGGTTCATGCTTTTAAGGTTCCAAGATGCATTTTCAGGGCCCAGAGCATCATTTTGAAGCCCCAAAGTCTGATTTGGAAGGTCCAAAGCCTCATTGGTCGACTCCAAAGCCACATTTCTAGGGTCCAAGCCTCATTTTTACCTTCTAAAGCCTCATTTTAGGCAACAAACCCCTCATTTTTAGACTGTAAAGGCTCATTTTATCTTCAACAGTCGCATTTTCAGGGTCCAATGCCATTTTTTAGCGTCCAGACAGGCATTTTTAGGGTGCAAGGCACATCTGGAGTGTCCAAGCCCTCATTTGGAGGGTCCAAAGTTCCAAGGTTCACGCTTTTAAGGTTCAAAGATGCATTTTCAGGGCCCAGAGCATCATTTTTGTGCTCCAAAGTCTGATTTGGAAGGTCCAAAGCCTCATTTGTAGAGTCCAAAGCTGCATTTCTAGGGTCCAAAATCTTCATTTGCCTTCCAAATGCTCATTTTAGGCTCCAAACCCCTCGTTTTCAGGGTGCAAAGGCTTAGTTTTAGTTTGCAGAGTCTAATGTTCAGGGTCCAAAGCATCAGTTTTCGATTCCAGACAGGCATTTTTAGGGTCCAAACCACATGTGGAGTGTCCAAGCCCTTATTTGGAGGGTCCAAAGTTCCAGGGTTCATGCTTTTAAGGTTCAAAGATGCATTTTCAGGGCCCAGAGCATCATTTTTGTGCTCCAAAGTCTGATTTGGAAGGTCCAAAGCCTCATTGGTCGACTCCAAAGCCACATTTCTAGGGTCCAAGCCTCATTTTTACTTTCTAAAGCCTCATTTTAGGCAACAAACCCCTCATTTTGAGAGTGTAAAGGCTCATTTTATCTTCAACAGTCGCATTTTCAGGGTCCAATGCCATTTTTTAGCATCCAGACAGGCATTTTTAGGGTGCAAGGCACATCTGGAGTGTCCAAGCCCTCATTTGGAGGGTCCAAAGTTCCAGGGTTCACGCTTTTAAGGTTCAAAGATGCATTTTCAGGGCCCAGAGCATCATTTTTGTGCCCCAAAGTCTGATTTGGAAGGTCCAACTCTCTTTACAGAGTCCAAATCTGAATTTCTAGGGTCCAAAGCCTCATTTTTACTATCCAAAGTGTTAGCCTTCCAAAGCCTCCCATTATGCTCCAAAAATGCCTTTTTTCAGGGTCCAAAGCTGCTTTTTGAGTATCCAGTCAGGCATTTTTAGGGTCCGAGCCACACCTGGACTGTCCAAAGCCTCATTTGGAGGGGTCCAAAGTTCCAGGGTTTGCGCTTTTAAGGTTCAAAGATGCGTTTTCAGGGCCCAGAGCATCATTTTTGTGCTCCAAAGTCTGATTTGGAAGGTCCAAAGACTCATTTGTAGAGTCCAAAGCCACATTTCTAGGGTCCAAGCCTCATTTTTACCTTCTAAAGCCTCATTTTAGGCAACAAACCCCTCATTTTTAGACTGTAAAGGCTCATTTTATCTTCAACAGTCGCATTTTCAGGGTCCAATGCCATTTTTTAGCGTCCAGACAGGCATTTTTAGGGTGCAAGGCACATCTGGAGTGTCCAAGCCCTCATTTGGAGGGTCCAAAGTTCCAAGGTTCACGCTTTTAAGGTTCAAAGATGCATTTTCAGGGCCCAGAGCATCATTTTTGTGCTCCAAAGTCTGATTTGGAAGGTCCAAAGCCTCATTTGTAGAGTCCAAAGCTGCATTTCTAGGGTCCAAAATCTTCATTTGCCTTCCAAATGCTCATTTTAGGCTCCAAACCCCTCGTTTTCAGGGTGCAAAGGCTTAGTTTTAGTTTGCAGAGTCTAATGTTCAGGGTCCAAAGCATCAGTTTTCGATTCCAGACAGGCATTTTTAGGGTCCAAACCACATGTGGAGTGTCCAAGCCCTTATTTGGAGGGTCCAAAGTTCCAGGGTTCATGCTTTTAAGGTTCAAAGATGCATTTTCAGGGCCCAGAGCATCATTTTTGTGCTCCGAAGTCTGATTTGGAAGGTCCAAAGCCTCATTGGTCGACTCCAAAGCCACATTTCTAGGGTCCAAGCCTCATTTTTACTTTCTAAAGCCTCATTTTAGGCAACAAACCCCTCATTTTGAGAGTGTAAAGGCTCATTTTATCTTCAACAGTCGCATTTTCAGGGTCCAATGCCATTTTTTAGCATCCAGACAGGCATTTTTAGGGTGCAAGGCACATCTGGAGTGTCCAAGCCCTCATTTGGAGGGTCCAAAGTTCCAGGGTTCACGCTTTTAAGGTTCAAAGATGCATTTTCAGGGCCCAGAGCATCATTTTTGTGCCCCAAAGTCTGATTTGGAAGGTCCAACTCTCTTTACAGAGTCCAAATCTGAATTTCTAGGGTCCAAAGCCTCATTTTTACTATCCAAAGTGTTAGCCTTCCAAAGCCTCCCATTATGCTCCAAAAATGCCTTTTTTCAGGGTCCAAAGCTGCTTTTTGAGTATCCAGTCAGGCATTTTTAGGGTCCGAGCCACACCTGGACTGTCCAAAGCCTCATTTGGAGGGGTCCAAAGTTCCAGGGTTTGCGCTTTTAAGGTTCAAAGATGCGTTTTCAGGGCCCAGAGCATCATTTTTGTGCTCCAAAGTCTGATTTGGAAGGTCCAAAGCCTCATTTGTAGAGTCCAAAGCTGCATTTCTAGGGTCCAAAATCTTCATTTGCCTTCCAAATGCTCATTTTAGGCTCCAAACCCCTCGTTTTCAGGGTGCAAAGGCTTAGTTTTAGTTTGCAGAGTCTAATGTTCAGGGTCCAAAGCATCAGTTTTCGATTCCAGACAGGCATTTTTAGGGTCCAAACCACATGTGGAGTGTCCAAGCCCTTATTTGGAGGGTCCAAAGTTCCAGGGTTCATGCTTTTAAGGTTCAAAGATGCATTTTCAGGGCCCAGAGCATCATTTTGAAGCCCCAAAGTCTGATTTGGAAGGTCCAAAGCCTCATTGGTCGACTCCAAAGCCACATTTCTAGGGTCCAAGCCTCATTTTTACTTTCTAAAGCCTCATTTTAGGCAACAAACCCCTCATTTTGAGAGTGTAAAGGCTCATTTTATCTTCAACAGTCGCATTTCAGGGTCCAATGCCATTTTTTAGCGTCCAGACAGGCATTTTTAGGGTGCAAGGCACATCTGGAGTGTCCAAGCCCTCATTTGGAGGGTCCAAAGTTCCAGGGTTCACGCTTTTAAGGTTCCAAGATGCATTTTCAGGGCCCAGAGCATCATTTTTATGCCCCAAAGTCTGATTTGGAAGGTCCAACTCTCTTTACAGAGTCCAAATCTGAATTTCTAGGGTCCAAAGCCTCATTTTTACTATCCAAAGTGTTAGCCTTCCAAAGCCTCCCATTATGCTCCAAAAATGCCTTTTTTCAGGGTCCAAAGCTGCTTTTTGAGTATCCAGTCAGGCATTTTTAGGGTCCGAGCCACATCCGGACTGTCCAAAGCCTCATTTGAGGGGGTCCAAAGTTCCAGGGTTTGCGCTTTTAAGGTTCAAAGATGCGTTTTCAGGGCCCAGAGCATCATTTTTGTGCTCCAAAGTCTGATTTGGAAGGTCCAAAGCCTCATTTGTAGAGTCCAAAGCTGCATTTCTAGGGTCCAAAATCTTCATTTGCCTTCCAAATGCTCATTTTAGGCTCCAAACCCCTCGTTTTCAGGGTGCAAAGGCTTAGTTTTAGTTTGCAGAGTCTAATGTTCAGGGTCCAAAGCATCAGTTTTCGATTCCAGACAGGCATTTTTAGGGTCCAAACCACATGTGGAGTGTCCAAGCCCTTATTTGGAGGGTCCAAAGTTCCAGGGTTCATGCTTTTAAGGTTCAAAGATGCATTTTCAGGGCCCAGAGCATCATTTTTGTGCTCCAAAGTCTGATTTGGAAGGTCCAAAGCCTCATTGGTCGACTCCAAAGCCACATTTCTAGGGTCCAAGCCTCATTTTTACTTTCTAAAGCCTCATTTTAGGCAACAAACCCCTCATTTTGAGAGTGTAAAGGCTCATTTTATCTTCAACAGTCGCATTTTCAGGGTCCCATGCCATTTTTTAGCGTCCAGACAGGCATTTTTAGGGTGCAAGGCACATCTGGAGTGTCCAAGCCCTCATTTGGAGGGTCCAAAGTTCCAGGGTTCACGCTTTTAAAGTTCAAAGATGCATTTTCAGGGCCCAGAGCATCATTTTTGTGCCCCAAAGTCTGATTTGGAAGGTCCAACTCTCTTTACAGAGTCCAAATCTGAATTTCTAGGGTCCAAAGCCTCATTTTTACTATCCAAAGTGTTAGCCTTCCAAAGCCTCCCATTATGCTCCAAAAATGCCTTTTTTCAGGGTCCAAAGCTGCTTTTTGAGTATCCAGTCAGGCATTTTTAGGGTCCGAGCCACATCCGGACTGTCCAAAGCCTCATTTGGGGGGGTCCAAAGTTCCAGGGCTTGCGCTTTTAAGGTTCAAAGATGCGTTTTCAGGGCCCAGAGCATCATTTTTGTGCTCCAAAGTCTGATTTGGAAGGTCCAAAGCCTCATTTGTAGAGTCCAAAGCTGCATTTCTAGGGTCCAAAATCTTCATTTGCCTTCCAAATGCTCATTTTAGGCTCCAAACCCCTCGTTTTCAGGGTGCAAAGGCTTAGTTTTAGTTTGCAGAGTCTAATGTTCAGGGTCCAAAGCATCAGTTTTTGATTCCAGACAGGCATTTTTAGGGTCCAAACCACATGTGGAGTGTCCAAGCCCTTATTTGGAGGGTCCAAAGTTCCAGGGTTCATGCTTTTAAGGTTCAAAGATGCATTTTCAGGGCCCAGAGCATCATTTTGAAGCCCCAAAGTCTGATTTGGAAGGTCCAAAGCCTCATTGGTCGACTCCAAAGCCACATTTCTAGGGTCCAAGCCTCATTTTTACCTTCTAAAGCCTCATTTTAGGCAACAAACCCCTCATTTTTAGACTGTAAAGGCTCATTTTATCTTCAACAGTCGCATTTTCAGGGTCCAATGCCATTTTTTAGCGTCCAGACAGGCATTTTTAGGGTGCAAGGCACATCTGGAGTGTCCAAGCCCTCATTTGGAGGGTCCAAAGTTCCAGGGTTCACGCTTTTAAGGTTCAAAGATGCATTTTCAGGGCCCAGAGCATCATTTTTGTGCTCCAAAGTCTGATTTGGAAGGTCCAAAGCCTCATTTGTAGAGTCCAAAGCTGCATTTCTAGGGTCCAAAATCTTCATTTGCCTTCCAAATGCTCATTTTAGGCTCCAAACCCCTCGTTTTCAGGGTGCAAAGGCTTAGTTTTAGTTTGCAGAGTCTAATGTTCAGGGTCCAAAGCATCAGTTTTCGATTCCAGACAGGCATTTTTAGGGTCCAAACCACATGTGGAGTGTCCAAGCCCTTATTTGGAGGGTCCAAAGTTCCAGGGTTCATGCTTTTAAGGTTCAAAGATGCATTTTCAGGGCCCAGAGCATCATTTTTGTGCTCCGAAGTCTGATTTGGAAGGTCCAAAGCCTCATTGGTCGACTCCAAAGCCACATTTCTAGGGTCCAAGCCTCATTTTTACTTTCTAAAGCCTCATTTTAGGCAACAAACCCCTCATTTTGAGAGTGTAAAGGCTCATTTTATCTTCAACAGTCGCATTTTCAGGGTCCAATGCCATTTTTTAGCATCCAGACAGGCATTTTTAGGGTGCAAGGCACATCTGGAGTGTCCAAGCCCTCATTTGGAGGGTCCAAAGTTCCAGGGTTCACGCTTTTAAGGTTCAAAGATGCATTTTCAGGGCCCAGAGCATCATTTTTGTGCCCCAAAGTCTGATTTGGAAGGTCCAACTCTCTTTACAGAGTCCAAATCTGAATTTCTAGGGTCCAAAGCCTCATTTTTACTATCCAAAGTGTTAGCCTTCCAAAGCCTCCCATTATGCTCCAAAAATGCCTTTTTTCAGGGTCCAAAGCTGCTTTTTGAGTATCCAGTCAGGCATTTTTAGGGTCCGAGCCACACCTGGACTGTCCAAAGCCTCATTTGGAGGGGTCCAAAGTTCCAGGGTTTGCGCTTTTAAGGTTCAAAGATGCGTTTTCAGGGCCCAGAGCATCATTTTTGTGCTCCAAAGTCTGATTTGGAAGGTCCAAAGACTCATTTGTAGAGTCCAAAGCCACATTTCTAGGGTCCAAGCCTCATTTTTACCTTCTAAAGCCTCATTTTAGGCAACAAACCCCTCATTTTGAGAGTGTAAAGGCTCATTTTATCTTCAACAGTCGCATTTTCAGGGTCCAATGCCATTTTTTAGCGTCCAGACAGGCATTTTTAGGGTGCAAGGCACATCTGGAGTGTCCAAGCCCTCATTTGGAGGGTCCAAAGTTCCAAGGTTCACGCTTTTAAGGTTCAAAGATGCATTTTCAGGGCCCAGAGCATCATTTTTGTGCTCCAAAGTCTGATTTGGAAGGTCCAAAGCCTCATTTGTAGAGTCCAAAGCTGCATTTCTAGGGTCCAAAATCTTCATTTGCCTTCCAAATGCTCATTTTAGGCTCCAAACCCCTCGTTTTCAGGGTGCAAAGGCTTAGTTTTAGTTTGCAGAGTCTAATGTTCAGGGTCCAAAGCATCAGTTTTCGATTCCAGACAGGCATTTTTAGGGTCCAAACCACATGTGGAGTGTCCAAGCCCTTATTTGGAGGGTCCAAAGTTCCAGGGTTCATGCTTTTAAGGTTCAAAGATGCATTTTCAGGGCCCAGAGCATCATTTTTGTGCTCCGAAGTCTGATTTGGAAGGTCCAAAGCCTCATTGGTCGACTCCAAAGCCACATTTCTAGGGTCCAAGCCTCATTTTTACTTTCTAAAGCCTCATTTTAGGCAACAAACCCCTCATTTTGAGAGTGTAAAGGCTCATTTTATCTTCAACAGTCGCATTTTCAGGGTCCAATGCCATTTTTTAGCATCCAGACAGGCATTTTTAGGGTGCAAGGCACATCTGGAGTGTCCAAGCCCTCATTTGGAGGGTCCAAAGTTCCAGGGTTCACGCTTTTAAGGTTCAAAGATGCATTTTCAGGGCCCAGAGCATCATTTTTGTGCCCCAAAGTCTGATTTGGAAGGTCCAACTCTCTTTACAGAGTCCAAATCTGAATTTCTAGGGTCCAAAGCCTCATTTTTACTATCCAAAGTGTTAGCCTTCCAAAGCCTCCCATTATGCTCCAAAAATGCCTTTTTTCAGGGTCCAAAGCTGCTTTTTGAGTATCCAGTCAGGCATTTTTAGGGTCCGAGCCACACCTGGACTGTCCAAAGCCTCATTTGGAGGGGTCCAAAGTTCCAGGGTTTGCGCTTTTAAGGTTCAAAGATGCGTTTTCAGGGCCCAGAGCATCATTTTTGTGCTCCAAAGTCTGATTTGGAAGGTCCAAAGCCTCATTTGTAGAGTCCAAAGCTGCATTTCTAGGGTCCAAAATCTTCATTTGCCTTCCAAATGCTCATTTTAGGCTCCAAACCCCTCGTTTTCAGGGTGCAAAGGCTTAGTTTTAGTTTGCAGAGTCTAATGTTCAGGGTCCAAAGCATCAGTTTTCGATTCCAGACAGGCATTTTTAGGGTCCAAACCACATGTGGAGTGTCCAAGCCCTTATTTGGAGGGTCCAAAGTTCCAGGGTTCATGCTTTTAAGGTTCAAAGATGCATTTTCAGGGCCCAGAGCATCATTTTGAAGCCCCAAAGTCTGATTTGGAAGGTCCAAAGCCTCATTGGTCGACTCCAAAGCCACATTTCTAGGGTCCAAGCCTCATTTTTACTTTCTAAAGCCTCATTTTAGGCAACAAACCCCTCATTTTGAGAGTGTAAAGGCTCATTTTATCTTCAACCGTCGCATTTTCAGGGTCCAATGCCATTTTTTAGCGTCCAGACAGGCATTTTTAGGGTGCAAGGCACATCTGGAGTGTCCAAGCCCTCATTTGGAGGGTCCAAAGTTCCAGGGTTCACGCTTTTAAGGTTCCAAGATGCATTTTCAGGGCCCAGAGCATCATTTTTATGCCCCAAAGTCTGATTTGGAAGGTCCAACTCTCTTTACAGAGTCCAAATCTGAATTTCTAGGGTCCAAAGCCTCATTTTTACTATCCAAAGTGTTAGCCTTCCAAAGCCTCCCATTATGCTCCAAAAATGCCTTTTTTCAGGGTCCAAAGCTGCTTTTTGAGTATCCAGTCAGGCATTTTTAGGGTCCGAGCCACATCCGGACTGTCCAAAGCCTCATTTGAGGGGGTCCAAAGTTCCAGGGTTTGCGCTTTTAAGGTTCAAAGATGCGTTTTCAGGGCCCAGAGCATCATTTTTGTGCTCCAAAGTCTGATTTGGAAGGTCCAAAGCCTCATTTGTAGAGTCCAAAGCTGCATTTCTAGGGTCCAAAATCTTCATTTGCCTTCCAAATGCTCATTTTAGGCTCCAAACCCCTCGTTTTCAGGGTGCAAAGGCTTAGTTTTAGTTTGCAGAGTCTAATGTTCAGGGTCCAAAGCATCAGTTTTCGATTCCAGACAGGCATTTTTAGGGTCCAAACCACATGTGGAGTGTCCAAGCCCTTATTTGGAGGGTCCAAAGTTCCAGGGTTCATGCTTTTAAGGTTCAAAGATGCATTTTCAGGGCCCAGAGCATCATTTTTGTGCTCCAAAGTCTGATTTGGAAGGTCCAAAGCCTCATTGGTCGACTCCAAAGCCACATTTCTAGGGTCCAAGCCTCATTTTTACTTTCTAAAGCCTCATTTTAGGCAACAAACCCCTCATTTTGAGAGTGTAAAGGCTCATTTTATCTTCAACAGTCGCATTTTCAGGGTCCCATGCCATTTTTTAGCGTCCAGACAGGCATTTTTAGGGTGCAAGGCACATCTGGAGTGTCCAAGCCCTCATTTGGAGGGTCCAAAGTTCCAGGGTTCACGCTTTTAAAGTTCAAAGATGCATTTTCAGGGCCCAGAGCATCATTTTTGTGCCCCAAAGTCTGATTTGGAAGGTCCAACTCTCTTTACAGAGTCCAAATCTGAATTTCTAGGGTCCAAAGCCTCATTTTTACTATCCAAAGTGTTAGCCTTCCAAAGCCTCCCATTATGCTCCAAAAATGCCTTTTTTCAGGGTCCAAAGCTGCTTTTTGAGTATCCAGTCAGGCATTTTTAGGGTCCGAGCCACATCCGGACTGTCCAAAGCCTCATTTGGGGGGGTCCAAAGTTCCAGGGCTTGCGCTTTTAAGGTTCAAAGATGCGTTTTCAGGGCCCAGAGCATCATTTTTGTGCTCCAAAGTCTGATTTGGAAGGTCCAAAGCCTCATTTGTAGAGTCCAAAGCTGCATTTCTAGGGTCCAAAATCTTCATTTGCCTTCCAAATGCTCATTTTAGGCTCCAAACCCCTCGTTTTCAGGGTGCAAAGGCTTAGTTTTAGTTTGCAGAGTCTAATGTTCAGGGTCCAAAGCATCAGTTTTTGATTCCAGACAGGCATTTTTAGGGTCCAAACCACATGTGGAGTGTCCAAGCCCTTATTTGGAGGGTCCAAAGTTCCAGGGTTCATGCTTTTAAGGTTCAAAGATGCATTTTCAGGGCCCAGAGCATCATTTTGAAGCCCCAAAGTCTGATTTGGAAGGTCCAAAGCCTCATTGGTTGAGTCCAAAGCCACATTTCTAGGGTCCAAGCCTCATTTTTACCTTCTAAAGCCTCATTTTAGGCAACAAACCCCTCATTTTGAGAGTGTAAAGGCTCATTTTATCTTCAACAGTCGCATTTTCAGGGTCCAATGCCATTTTTTAGCGTCCAGACAGGCATTTTTAGGGTGCAAGGCACATCTGGAGTGTCCAAGCCCTCATTTGGAGGGTCCAAAGTTCCAGGGCTTGCGCTTTTAAGGTTCAAAGATGCATTTTCAGGGCCCAGAGCATCATTTTTGTGCTCCAAAGTCTGATTTGGAAGGTCCAAAGCCTCATTTGTAGAGTCCAAAGCTGCATTTCTAGGGTCCAAAATCTTCATTTGCCTTCCAAATGCTCATTTTAGGCTCCAAACCCCTCGTTTTCAGGGTGCAAAGGCTTAGTTTTAGTTTGCAGAGTCTAATGTTCAGGGTCCAAAGCATCAGTTTTCGATTCCAGACAGGCATTTTTAGGGTCCAAACCACATGTGGAGTGTCCAAGCCCTTATTTGGAGGGTCCAAAGTTCCAGGGTTCATGCTTTTAAGGTTCAAAGATGCATTTTCAGGGCCCAGAGCATCATTTTTGTGCTCCGAAGTCTGATTTGGAAGGTCCAAAGCCTCATTGGTCGACTCCAAAGCCACATTTCTAGGGTCCAAGCCTCATTTTTACTTTCTAAAGCCTCATTTTAGGCAACAAACCCCTCATTTTGAGAGTGTAAAGGCTCATTTTATCTTCAACAGTCGCATTTTCAGGGTCCAATGCCATTTTTTAGCGTCCAGACAGGCATTTTTAGGGTGCAAGGCACATCTGGAGTGTCCAAGCCCTCATTTGGAGGGTCCAAAGTTCCAGGGTTCACGCTTTTAAGGTTCAAAGATGCATTTTCAGGGCCCAGAGCATCATTTTTGTGCCCCAAAGTCTGATTTGGAAGGTCCAACTCTCTTTACAGAGTCCAAATCTGAATTTCTAGGGTCCAAAGCCTCATTTTTACTATCCAAAGTGTTAGCCTTCCAAAGCCTCCCATTATGCTCCAAAAATGCCTTTTTTCAGGGTCCAAAGCTGCTTTTTGAGTATCCAGTCAGGCATTTTTAGGGTCCGAGCCACATCTGGACTGTCAAAGCCTCATTTGGAGGGGTCCAAAGTTCCAGGGCTTGCGCTTTTAAGGTTCAAAGATGCATTTTCAGGGCCCAGAGCATCATTTTTGTGCTCCAAAGTCTGATTTGGAAGGTCCAAAGCCTCATTTGTAGAGTCCAAAGCTGCATTTCTAGGGTCCAAAATCTTCATTTGCCTTCCAAATGCTCATTTTAGGCTCCAAACCCCTCGTTTTCAGGGTGCAAAGGCTTAGTTTTAGTTTGCAGAGTCTAATGTTCAGGGTCCAAAGCATCAGTTTTCGATTCCAGACAGGCATTTTTAGGGTCCAAACCACATGTGGAGTGTCCAAGCCCTTATTTGGAGGGTCCAAAGTTCCAGGGTTCATGCTTTTAAGGTTCAAAGATGCATTTTCAGGGCCCAGAGCATCATTTTGAAGCCCCAAAGTCTGATTTGGAAGGTCCAAAGCCTCATTGGTCGACTCCAAAGCCACATTTCTAGGGTCCAAAGCCTCATTTTTACCTTCTAAAGCCTCATTTTAGGCAACAAACCCCTCATTTTGAGAGTGTAAAGGCTCATTTTATCTTCAACCGTCGCATTTTCAGGGTCCAATGCCATTTTTTAGCGTCCAGACAGGCATTTTTAGGGTGCAAGGCACATCTGGAGTGTCCAAGCCCTCATTTGGAGGGTCCAAAGTTCCAGGGTTCACGCTTTTAAAGTTCAAAGATGCATTTTCAGGGCCCAGAGCATCATTTTTATGCCCCAAAGTCTGATTTGGAAGGTCCAACTCTCTTTACAGAGTCCAAATCTGAATTTCTAGGGTCCAAAGCCTCATTTTTACTATCCAAAGTGTTAGCCTTCCAAAGCCTCCCATTATGCTCCAAAAATGCCTTTTTTCAGGGTCCAAAGCTGCTTTTTGAGTATCCAGTCAGGCATTTTTAGGGTCCGAGCCACATCTGGACTGTCCAAAGCCTCATTTGGAGGGGTCCAAAGTTCCAGGGTTTGCGCTTTTAAGGTTCAAAGATGCATTTTCAGGGCCCAGAGCATCATTTTTGTGCTCCAAAGTCTGATTTGGAAGGTCCAAAGCCTCATTTGTAGAGTCCAAAGCTGCATTTCTAGGGTCCAAAATCTTCATTTGCCTTCCAAATGCTCATTTTAGGCTCCAAACCCCTCGTTTTCAGGGTGCAAAGGCTTAGTTTTAGTTTGCAGAGTCTAATGTTCAGGGTCCAAAGCATCAGTTTTTGATTCCAGACAGGCATTTTTAGGGTCCAAACCACATGTGGAGTGTCCAAGCCCTTATTTGGAGGGTCCAAAGTTCCAGGGTTCATGCTTTTAAGGTTCCAAGATGCATTTTCAGGGCCCAGAGCATCATTTTGAAGCCCCAAAGTCTGATTTGGAAGGTCCAAAGCCTCATTGGTCGACTCCAAAGCCACATTTCTAGGGTCCAAAGCCTCATTTTTACCTTCTAAAGCCTCATTTTAGGCAACAAACCCCTCATTTTGAGAGTGTAAAGGCTCATTTTATCTTCAACCGTCGCATTTTCAGGGTCCAATGCCATTTTTTAGCATCCAGACAGGCATTTTTAGGGTGCAAGGCACATCTGGAGTGTCCAAGCCCTCATTTGGAGGGTCCAAAGTTCCAGGGTTCACGCTTTTAAAGTTCAAAGATGCATTTTCAGGGCCCAGAGCATCATTTTTATGCCCCAAAGTCTGATTTGGAAGGTCCAACTCTCTTTACAGAGTCCAAATCTGAATTTCTAGGGTCCAAAGCCTCATTTTTACTATCCAAAGTGTTAGCCTTCCAAAGCCTCCCATTATGCTCCAAAAATGCCTTTTTTCAGGGTCCAAAGCTGCTTTTTGAGTATCCAGTCAGGCATTTTTAGGGTCCGAGCCACATCTGGACTGTCCAAAGCCTCATTTGGAGGGGTCCAAAGTTCCAGGGTTTGCGCTTTTAAGGTTCAAAGATGCATTTTCAGGGCCCAGAGCATCATTTTTGTGCTCCAAAGTCTGATTTGGAAGGTCCAAAGCCTCATTTGTAGAGTCCAAAGCTGCATTTCTAGGGTCCAAAATCTTCATTTGCCTTCCAAATGCTCATTTTAGGCTCCAAACCCCTCGTTTTCAGGGTGCAAAGGCTTAGTTTTAGTTTGCAGAGTCTAATGTTCAGGGTCCAAAGCATCAGTTTTCGATTCCAGACAGGCATTTTTAGGGTCCAAACCACATGTGGAGTGTCCAAGCCCTTATTTGGAGGGTCCAAAGTTCCAGGGTTCATGCTTTTAAGGTTCAAAGATGCATTTTCAGGGCCCAGAGCATCATTTTTGTGCTCCGAAGTCTGATTTGGAAGGTCCAAAGCCTCATTGGTCGACTCCAAAGCCACATTTCTAGGGTCCAAGCCTCATTTTTACTTTCTAAAGCCTCATTTTAGGCAACAAACCCCTCATTTTGAGAGTGTAAAGGCTCATTTTATCTTCAACCGTCGCATTTTCAGGGTCCAATGCCATTTTTTAGCGTCCAGACAGGCATTTTTAGGGTGCAAGGCACATCTGGAGTGTCCAAGCCCTCATTTGGAGGGTCCAAAGTTCCAGGGTTCACGCTTTTAAGGTTCAAAGATGCATTTTCAGGGCCCAGAGCATCATTTTTGTGCCCCAAAGTCTGATTTGGAAGGTCCAACTCTCTTTACAGAGTCCAAATCTGAATTTCTAGGGTCCAAAGCCTCATTTTTACTATCCAAAGTGTTAGCCTTCCAAAGCCTCCCATTATGCTCCAAAAATGCCTTTTTTCAGGGTCCAAAGCTGCTTTTTGAGTATCCAGTCAGGCATTTTTAGGGTCCGAGCCACATCCGGACTGTCCAAAGCCTCATTTGGGGGGGTCCAAAGTTCCAGGGCTTGCGCTTTTAAGGTTCAAAGATGCATTTTCAGGGCCCAGAGCATCATTTTTGTGCTCCAAAGTCTGATTTGGAAGGTCCAAAGCCTCATTTGTAGAGTCCAAAGCTGCATTTCTAGGGTCCAAAATCTTCATTTGCCTTCCAAATGCTCATTTTAGGCTCCAAACCCCTCGTTTTCAGGGTGCAAAGGCTTAGTTTTAGTTTGCAGAGTCTAATGTTCAGGGTCCAAAGCATCAGTTTTCGATTCCAGACAGGCATTTTTAGGGTCCAAACCACATGTGGAGTGTCCAAGCCCTTATTTGGAGGGTCCAAAGTTCCAGGGTTCATGCTTTTAAGGTTCAAAGATGCATTTTCAGGGCCCAGAGCATCATTTTTGTGCTCCGAAGTCTGATTTGGAAGGTCCAAAGCCTCATTGGTCGACTCCAAAGCCACATTTCTAGGGTCCAAGCCTCATTTTTACTTTCTAAAGCCTCATTTTAGGCAACAAACCCCTCATTTTGAGAGTGTAAAGGCTCATTTTATCTTCAACCGTCGCATTTTCAGGGTCCAATGCCATTTTTTAGCATCCAGACAGGCATTTTTAGGGTGCAAGGCACATCTGGAGTGTCCAAGCCCTCATTTGGAGGGTCCAAAGTTCCAGGGTTCACGCTTTTAAAGTTCAAAGATGCATTTTCAGGGCCCAGAGCATCATTTTTATGCCCCAAAGTCTGATTTGGAAGGTCCAACTCTCTTTACAGAGTCCAAATCTGAATTTCTAGGGTCCAAAGCCTCATTTTTACTATCCAAAGTGTTAGCCTTCCAAAGCCTCCCATTATGCTCCAAAAATGCCTTTTTTCAGGGTCCAAAGCTGCTTTTTGAGTATCCAGTCAGGCATTTTTAGGGTCCGAGCCACATCTGGACTGTCCAAAGCCTCATTTGGAGGGGTCCAAAGTTCCAGGGTTTGCGCTTTTAAGGTTCAAAGATGCATTTTCAGGGCCCAGAGCATCATTTTTGTGCTCCAAAGTCTGATTTGGAAGGTCCAAAGCCTCATTTGTAGAGTCCAAAGCTGCATTTCTAGGGTCCAAAATCTTCATTTGCCTTCCAAATGCTCATTTTAGGCTCCAAACCCCTCGTTTTCAGGGTGCAAAGGCTTAGTTTTAGTTTGCAGAGTCTAATGTTCAGGGTCCAAAGCATCAGTTTTCGATTCCAGACAGGCATTTTTAGGGTCCAAACCACATGTGGAGTGTCCAAGCCCTTATTTGGAGGGTCCAAAGTTCCAGGGTTCATGCTTTTAAGGTTCAAAGATGCATTTTCAGGGCCCAGAGCATCATTTTGAAGCCCCAAAGTCTGATCTGGAAGGTCCAAAGCCTCATTGGTCGACTCCAAAGCCACATTTCTAGGGTCCAAGCCTCATTTTTACTTTCTAAAGCCTCATTTTAGGCAACAAACCCCTCATTTTGAGAGTGTAAAGGCTCATTTTATCTTCAACCGTCGCATTTTCAGGGTCCAATGCCATTTTTTAGCGTCCAGACAGGCATTTTTAGGGTGCAAGGCACATCTGGAGTGTCCAAGCCCTCATTTGGAGGGTCCAAAGTTCCAGGGTTCACGCTTTTAAGGTTCAAAGATGCATTTTCAGGGCCCAGAGCATCATTTTTGTGCCCCAAAGTCTGATTTGGAAGGTCCAACTCTCTTTACAGAGTCCAAATCTGAATTTCTAGGGTCCAAAGCCTCATTTTTACTATCCAAAGTGTTAGCCTTCCAAAGCCTCCCATTATGCTCCAAAAATGCCTTTTTTCAGGGTCCAAAGCTGCTTTTTGAGTATCCAGTCAGGCATTTTTAGGGTCCGAGCCACATCCGGACTGTCCAAAGCCTCATTTGGGGGGGTCCAAAGTTCCAGGGCTTGCGCTTTTAAGGTTCAAAGATGCATTTTCAGGGCCCAGAGCATCATTTTTGTGCTCCAAAGTCTGATTTGGAAGGTCCAAAGCCTCATTTGTAGAGTCCAAAGCTGCATTTCTAGGGTCCAAAATCTTCATTTGCCTTCCAAATGCTCATTTTAGGCTCCAAACCCCTCGTTTTCAGGGTGCAAAGGCTTAGTTTTAGTTTGCAGAGTCTAATGTTCAGGGTCCAAAGCATCAGTTTTCGATTCCAGACAGGCATTTTTAGGGTCCAAACCACATGTGGAGTGTCCAAGCCCTTATTTGGAGGGTCCAAAGTTCCAGGGTTCATGCTTTTAAGGTTCAAAGATGCATTTTCAGGGCCCAGAGCATCATTTTGAAGCCCCAAAGTCTGATTTGGAAGGTCCAAAGCCTCATTGGTCGACTCCAAAGCCACATTTCTAGGGTCCAAGCCTCATTTTTACTTTCTAAAGCCTCATTTTAGGCAACAAACCCCTCATTTTGAGAGTGTAAAGGCTCATTTTATCTTCAACAGTCGCATTTTCAGGGTCCAATGCCATTTTTTAGCATCCAGACAGGCATTTTTAGGGTGCAAGGCACATCTGGAGTGTCCAAGCCCTCATTTGGAGGGTCCAAAGTTCCAGGGTTCACGCTTTTAAGGTTCAAAGATGCATTTTCAGGGCCCAGAGCATCATTTTTGTGCCCCAAAGTCTGATTTGGAAGGTCCAACTCTCTTTACAGAGTCCAAATCTGAATTTCTAGGGTCCAAAGCCTCATTTTTACTATCCAAAGTGTTAGCCTTCCAAAGCCTCCCATTATGCTCCAAAAATGCCTTTTTTCAGGGTCCAAAGCTGCTTTTTGAGTATCCAGTCAGGCATTTTTAGGGTCCGAGCCACATCTGGACTGTCAAAGCCTCATTTGGAGGGGTCCAAAGTTCCAGGGCTTGCGCTTTTAAGGTTCAAAGATGCATTTTCAGGGCCCAGAGCATCATTTTTGTGCTCCAAAGTCTGATTTGGAAGGTCCAAAGCCTCATTTGTAGAGTCCAAAGCTGCATTTCTAGGGTCCAAAATCTTCATTTGCCTTCCAAATGCTCATTTTAGGCTCCAAACCCCTCGTTTTCAGGGTGCAAAGGCTTAGTTTTAGTTTGCAGAGTCTAATGTTCAGGGTCCAAAGCATCAGTTTTCGATTCCAGACAGGCATTTTTAGGGTCCAAACCACATGTGGAGTGTCCAAGCCCTTATTTGGAGGGTCCAAAGTTCCAGGGTTCATGCTTTTAAGGTTCAAAGATGCATTTTCAGGGCCCAGAGCATCATTTTGAAGCCCCAAAGTCTGATTTGGAAGGTCCAAAGCCTCATTGGTTGAGTCCAAAGCCACATTTCTAGGGTCCAAAGCCTCATTTTTACCTTCTAAAGCCTCATTTTAGGCAACAAACCCCTCATTTTGAGAGTGTAAAGGCTCATTTTATCTTCAACCGTCGCATTTTCAGGGTCCAATGCCATTTTTTAGCGTCCAGACAGGCATTTTTAGGGTGCAAGGCACATCTGGAGTGTCCAAGCCCTCATTTGGAGGGTCCAAAGTTCCAGGGTTCACGCTTTTAAAGTTCCAAGATGCATTTTCAGGGCCCAGAGCATCATTTTGAAGCCCCAAAGTCTGATTTGGAAGGTCCAAAGCCTCATTGGTCGACTCCAAAGCCACATTTCTAGGGTCCAAGCCTCATTTTTACTTTCTAAAGCCTCATTTTAGGCAACAAACCCCTCATTTTGAGAGTGTAAAGGCTCATTTTATCTTCAACAGTCGCATTTCAGGGTCCAATGCCATTTTTTAGCGTCCAGACAGGCATTTTTAGGGTGCAAGGCACATCTGGAGTGTCCAAGCCCTCATTTGGAGGGTCCAAAGTTCCAGGGTTCACGCTTTTAAGGTTCCAAGATGCATTTTCAGGGCCCAGAGCATCATTTTTATGCCCCAAAGTCTGATTTGGAAGGTCCAACTCTCTTTACAGAGTCCAAATCTGAATTTCTAGGGTCCAAAGCCTCATTTTTACTATCCAAAGTGTTAGCCTTCCAAAGCCTCCCATTATGCTCCAAAAATGCCTTTTTTCAGGGTCCAAAGCTGCTTTTTGAGTATCCAGTCAGGCATTTTTAGGGTCCGAGCCACATCTGGACTGTCCAAAGCCTCATTTGGGGGGGTCCAAAGTTCCAGGGTTTGCGCTTTTAAGGTTCAAAGATGCATTTTCAGGGCCCAGAGCATCATTTTTGTGCTCCAAAGTCTGATTTGGAAGGTCCAAAGCCTCATTTGTAGAGTCCAAAGCTGCATTTCTAGGGTCCAAAATCTTCATTTGCCTTCCAAATGCTCATTTTAGGCTTCAAACCCCTCGTTTTCAGGGTGCAAAGGCTTAGTTTTAGTTTGCAGAGTCTAATGTTCAGGGTCCAAAGCATCAGTTTTCGATTCCAGACAGGCATTTTTAGGGTCCAAACCACATGTGGAGTGTCCAAGCCCTTATTTGGAGGGTCCAAAGTTCCAGGGTTCATGCTTTTAAGGTTCAAAGATGCATTTTCAGGGCCCAGAGCATCATTTTGAAGCCCCAAAGTCTGATCTGGAAGGTCCAAAGCCTCATTGGTCGACTCCAAAGCCACATTTCTAGGGTCCAAAGCCTCATTTTTACCTTCTAAAGCCTCATTTTAGGCAACAAACCCCTCATTTTGAGAGTGTAAAGGCTCATTTTATCTTCAACCGTCGCATTTTCAGGGTCCAATGCCATTTTTTAGCGTCCAGACAGGCATTTTTAGGGTGCAAGGCACATCTGGAGTGTCCAAGCCCTCATTTGGAGGGTCCAAAGTTCCAGGGTTCACGCTTTTAAGGTTCAAAGATGCATTTTCAGGGCCCAGAGCATCATTTTTATGCCCCAAAGTCTGATTTGGAAGGTCCAACTCTCTTTACAGAGTCCAAATCTGAATTTCTAGGGTCCAAAGCCTCATTTTTACTATCCAAAGTGTTAGCCTTCCAAAGCCTCCCATTATGCTCCAAAAATGCCTTTTTTCAGGGTCCAAAGCTGCTTTTTGAGTATCCAGTCAGGCATTTTTAGGGTCCGAGCCACATCTGGATTGTCCAAAGCCTCATTTGGAGGGGTCCAAAGTTCCAGGGTTTGCGCTTTTAAGGTTCAAAGATGCATTTTCAGGGCCCAGAGCATCATTTTTGTGCTCCAAAGTCTGATTTGGAAGGTCCAAAGCCTCATTTGTAGAGTCCAAAGCTGCATTTCTAGGGTCCAAAATCTTCATTTGCCTTCCAAATGCTCATTTTAGGCTCCAAACCCCTCGTTTTCAGGGTGCAAAGGCTTAGTTTTAGTTTGCAGAGTCTAATGTTCAGGGTCCAAAGCATCAGTTTTCGATTCCAGACAGGCATTTTTAGGGTCCAAACCACATGTGGAGTGTCCAAGCCCTTATTTGGAGGGTCCAAAGTTCCAGGGTTCATGCTTTTAAGGTTCAAAGATGCATTTTCAGGGCCCAGAGCATCATTTTGAAGCCCCAAAGTCTGATCTGGAAGGTCCAAAGCCTCATTGGTCGACTCCAAAGCCACATTTCTAGGGTCCAAGCCTCATTTTTACTTTCTAAAGCCTCATTTTAGGCAACAAACCCCTCATTTTGAGAGTGTAAAGGCTCATTTTATCTTCAACCGTCGCATTTTCAGGGTCCAATGCCATTTTTTAGCGTCCAGACAGGCATTTTTAGGGTGCAAGGCACACCTGGAGTGTCCAAGCCCTCATTTGGAGGGTCCAAAGTTCCAGGGTTTGCGCTTTTAAGGTTCAAAGATGCATTTTCAGGGCCCAGAGCATCATTTTTGTGCCCCAAAGTCTGATTTGGAAGGTCCAACTCTCTTTACAGAGTCCAAATCTGAATTTCTAGGGTCCAAAGCCTCATTTTTACTATCCAAAGTGTTAGCCTTCCAAAGCCTCCCATTATGCTCCAAAAATGCCTTTTTTCAGGGTCCAAAGCTGCTTTTTGAGTATCCAGTCAGGCATTTTTAGGGTCCGAGCCACATCCGGACTGTCCAAAGCCTCATTTGGGGGGGTCCAAAGTTCCAGGGCTTGCGCTTTTAAGGTTCAAAGATGCATTTTCAGGGCCCAGAGCATCATTTTTGTGCTCCAAAGTCTGATTTGGAAGGTCCAAAGCCTCGTTTGTAGAGTCCAAAGCTGCATTTCTAGGGTCCAAAATCTTCATTTGCCTTCCAAATGCTCATTTTAGGCTCCAAACCCCTCGTTTTCAGGGTGCAAAGGCTTAGTTTTAGTTTGCAGAGTCTAATGTTCAGGGTCCAAAGCATCAGTTTTCGATTCCAGACAGGCATTTTTAGGGTCCAAACCACATGTGGAGTGTCCAAGCCCTTATTTGGAGGGTCCAAAGTTCCAGGGTTCATGCTTTTAAGGTTCAAAGATGCATTTTCAGGGCCCAGAGCATCATTTTGAAGCCCCAAAGTCTGATCTGGAAGGTCCAAAGCCTCATTGGTCGACTCCAAAGCCACATTTCTAGGGTCCAAAGCCTCATTTTTACCTTCTAAAGCCTCATTTTAGGCAACAAACCCCTCATTTTGAGAGTGTAAAGGCTCATTTTATCTTCAACCGTCGCATTTTCAGGGTCCAATGCCATTTTTTAGCGTCCAGACAGGCATTTTTAGGGTGCAAGGCACATCTGGAGTGTCCAAGCCCTCATTTGGAGGGTCCAAAGTTCCAGGGTTCGCGCTTTTAAAGTTCAAAGATGCATTTTCAGGGCCCAGAGCATCATTTTTATGCCCCAAAGTCTGATTTGGAAGGTCCAACTCTCTTTACAGAGTCCAAATCTGAATTTCTAGGGTCCAAAGCCTCATTTTTACTATCCAAAGTGTTAGCCTTCCAAAGCCTCCCATTATGCTCCAAAAATGCCTTTTTTCAGGGTCCAAAGCTGCTTTTTGAGTATCCAGTCAGGCATTTTTAGGGTCCGAGCCACATCTGGACTGTCCAAAGCCTCATTTGGAGGGGTCCAAAGTTCCAGGGTTTGCGCTTTTAAGGTTCAAAGATGCATTTTCAGGGCCCAGAGCATCATTTTTGTGCTCCAAAGTCTGATTTGGAAGGTCCAAAGCCTCATTTGTAGAGTCCAAAGCTGCATTTCTAGGGTCCAAAATCTTCATTTGCCTTCCAAATGCTCATTTTAGGCTCCAAACCCCTCGTTTTCAGGGTGCAAAGGCTTAGTTTTAGTTTGCAGAGTCTAATGTTCAGGGTCCAAAGCATCAGTTTTCGATTCCAGACAGGCATTTTTAGGGTCCAAACCACATGTGGAGTGTCCAAGCCCTTATTTGGAGGGTCCAAAGTTCCAGGGTTCATGCTTTTAAGGTTCAAAGATGCATTTTCAGGGCCCAGAGCATCATTTTTGTGCTCCGAAGTCTGATTTGGAAGGTCCAAAGCCTCATTGGTCGACTCCAAAGCCACATTTCTAGGGTCCAAGCCTCATTTTTACTTTCTAAAGCCTCATTTTAGGCAACAAACCCCTCATTTTGAGAGTGTAAAGGCTCATTTTATCTTCAACCGTCGCATTTTCAGGGTCCAATGCCATTTTTTAGCGTCCAGACAGGCATTTTTAGGGTGCAAGGCACATCTGGAGTGTCCAAGCCCTCATTTGGAGGGTCCAAAGTTCCAGGGTTCACGCTTTTAAGGTTCAAAGATGCATTTTCAGGGCCCAGAGCATCATTTTTGTGCCCCAAAGTCTGATTTGGAAGGTCCAACTCTCTTTACAGAGTCCAAATCTGAATTTCTAGGGTCCAAAGCCTCATTTTTACTATCCAAAGTGTTAGCCTTCCAAAGCCTCCCATTATGCTCCAAAAATGCCTTTTTTCAGGGTCCAAAGCTGCTTTTTGAGTATCCAGTCAGGCATTTTTAGGGTCCGAGCCACATCCGGACTGTCCAAAGCCTCATTTGGGGGGGTCCAAAGTTCCAGGGCTTGCGCTTTTAAGGTTCAAAGATGCATTTTCAGGGCCCAGAGCATCATTTTTGTGCTCCAAAGTCTGATTTGGAAGGTCCAAAGCCTCATTTGTAGAGTCCAAAGCTGCATTTCTAGGGTCCAAAATCTTCATTTGCCTTCCAAATGCTCATTTTAGGCTCCAAACCCCTCGTTTTCAGGGTGCAAAGGCTTAGTTTTAGTTTGCAGAGTCTAATGTTCAGGGTCCAAAGCATCAGTTTTCGATTCCAGACAGGCATTTTTAGGGTCCAAACCACATGTGGAGTGTCCAAGCCCTTATTTGGAGGGTCCAAAGTTCCAGGGTTCATGCTTTTAAGGTTCAAAGATGCATTTTCAGGGCCCAGAGCATCATTTTTGTGCTCCGAAGTCTGATTTGGAAGGTCCAAAGCCTCATTGGTCGACTCCAAAGCCACATTTCTAGGGTCCAAGCCTCATTTTTACTTTCTAAAGCCTCATTTTAGGCAACAAACCCCTCATTTTGAGAGTGTAAAGGCTCATTTTATCTTCAACCGTCGCATTTTCAGGGTCCAATGCCATTTTTTAGCATCCAGACAGGCATTTTTAGGGTGCAAGGCACATCTGGAGTGTCCAAGCCCTCATTTGGAGGGTCCAAAGTTCCAGGGTTCACGCTTTTAAAGTTCAAAGATGCATTTTCAGGGCCCAGAGCATCATTTTTATGCCCCAAAGTCTGATTTGGAAGGTCCAACTCTCTTTACAGAGTCCAAATCTGAATTTCTAGGGTCCAAAGCCTCATTTTTACTATCCAAAGTGTTAGCCTTCCAAAGCCTCCCATTATGCTCCAAAAATGCCTTTTTTCAGGGTCCAAAGCTGCTTTTTGAGTATCCAGTCAGGCATTTTTAGGGTCCGAGCCACATCTGGACTGTCCAAAGCCTCATTTGGAGGGGTCCAAAGTTCCAGGGTTTGCGCTTTTAAGGTTCAAAGATGCATTTTCAGGGCCCAGAGCATCATTTTTGTGCTCCAAAGTCTGATTTGGAAGGTCCAAAGCCTCATTTGTAGAGTCCAAAGCTGCATTTCTAGGGTCCAAAATCTTCATTTGCCTTCCAAATGCTCATTTTAGGCTCCAAACCCCTCGTTTTCAGGGTGCAAAGGCTTAGTTTTAGTTTGCAGAGTCTAATGTTCAGGGTCCAAAGCATCAGTTTTCGATTCCAGACAGGCATTTTTAGGGTCCAAACCACATGTGGAGTGTCCAAGCCCTTATTTGGAGGGTCCAAAGTTCCAGGGTTCATGCTTTTAAGGTTCAAAGATGCATTTTCAGGGCCCAGAGCATCATTTTGAAGCCCCAAAGTCTGATCTGGAAGGTCCAAAGCCTCATTGGTCGACTCCAAAGCCACATTTCTAGGGTCCAAGCCTCATTTTTACTTTCTAAAGCCTCATTTTAGGCAACAAACCCCTCATTTTGAGAGTGTAAAGGCTCATTTTATCTTCAACCGTCGCATTTTCAGGGTCCAATGCCATTTTTTAGCGTCCAGACAGGCATTTTTAGGGTGCAAGGCACATCTGGAGTGTCCAAGCCCTCATTTGGAGGGTCCAAAGTTCCAGGGTTCACGCTTTTAAGGTTCAAAGATGCATTTTCAGGGCCCAGAGCATCATTTTTGTGCCCCAAAGTCTGATTTGGAAGGTCCAACTCTCTTTACAGAGTCCAAATCTGAATTTCTAGGGTCCAAAGCCTCATTTTTACTATCCAAAGTGTTAGCCTTCCAAAGCCTCCCATTATGCTCCAAAAATGCCTTTTTTCAGGGTCCAAAGCTGCTTTTTGAGTATCCAGTCAGGCATTTTTAGGGTCCGAGCCACATCCGGACTGTCCAAAGCCTCATTTGGGGGGGTCCAAAGTTCCAGGGCTTGCGCTTTTAAGGTTCAAAGATGCATTTTCAGGGCCCAGAGCATCATTTTTGTGCTCCAAAGTCTGATTTGGAAGGTCCAAAGCCTCATTTGTAGAGTCCAAAGCTGCATTTCTAGGGTCCAAAATCTTCATTTGCCTTCCAAATGCTCATTTTAGGCTCCAAACCCCTCGTTTTCAGGGTGCAAAGGCTTAGTTTTAGTTTGCAGAGTCTAATGTTCAGGGTCCAAAGCATCAGTTTTCGATTCCAGACAGGCATTTTTAGGGTCCAAACCACATGTGGAGTGTCCAAGCCCTTATTTGGAGGGTCCAAAGTTCCAGGGTTCATGCTTTTAAGGTTCAAAGATGCATTTTCAGGGCCCAGAGCATCATTTTGAAGCCCCAAAGTCTGATTTGGAAGGTCCAAAGCCTCATTGGTCGACTCCAAAGCCACATTTCTAGGGTCCAAGCCTCATTTTTACTTTCTAAAGCCTCATTTTAGGCAACAAACCCCTCATTTTGAGAGTGTAAAGGCTCATTTTATCTTCAACAGTCGCATTTTCAGGGTCCAATGCCATTTTTTAGCATCCAGACAGGCATTTTTAGGGTGCAAGGCACATCTGGAGTGTCCAAGCCCTCATTTGGAGGGTCCAAAGTTCCAGGGTTCACGCTTTTAAGGTTCAAAGATGCATTTTCAGGGCCCAGAGCATCATTTTTGTGCCCCAAAGTCTGATTTGGAAGGTCCAACTCTCTTTACAGAGTCCAAATCTGAATTTCTAGGGTCCAAAGCCTCATTTTTACTATCCAAAGTGTTAGCCTTCCAAAGCCTCCCATTATGCTCCAAAAATGCCTTTTTTCAGGGTCCAAAGCTGCTTTTTGAGTATCCAGTCAGGCATTTTTAGGGTCCGAGCCACATCTGGACTGTCAAAGCCTCATTTGGAGGGGTCCAAAGTTCCAGGGCTTGCGCTTTTAAGGTTCAAAGATGCATTTTCAGGGCCCAGAGCATCATTTTTGTGCTCCAAAGTCTGATTTGGAAGGTCCAAAGCCTCATTTGTAGAGTCCAAAGCTGCATTTCTAGGGTCCAAAATCTTCATTTGCCTTCCAAATGCTCATTTTAGGCTCCAAACCCCTCGTTTTCAGGGTGCAAAGGCTTAGTTTTAGTTTGCAGAGTCTAATGTTCAGGGTCCAAAGCATCAGTTTTCGATTCCAGACAGGCATTTTTAGGGTCCAAACCACATGTGGAGTGTCCAAGCCCTTATTTGGAGGGTCCAAAGTTCCAGGGTTCATGCTTTTAAGGTTCAAAGATGCATTTTCAGGGCCCAGAGCATCATTTTGAAGCCCCAAAGTCTGATTTGGAAGGTCCAAAGCCTCATTGGTTGAGTCCAAAGCCACATTTCTAGGGTCCAAAGCCTCATTTTTACCTTCTAAAGCCTCATTTTAGGCAACAAACCCCTCATTTTGAGAGTGTAAAGGCTCATTTTATCTTCAACCGTCGCATTTTCAGGGTCCAATGCCATTTTTTAGCGTCCAGACAGGCATTTTTAGGGTGCAAGGCACATCTGGAGTGTCCAAGCCCTCATTTGGAGGGTCCAAAGTTCCAGGGTTCACGCTTTTAAAGTTCCAAGATGCATTTTCAGGGCCCAGAGCATCATTTTGAAGCCCCAAAGTCTGATTTGGAAGGTCCAAAGCCTCATTGGTCGACTCCAAAGCCACATTTCTAGGGTCCAAGCCTCATTTTTACTTTCTAAAGCCTCATTTTAGGCAACAAACCCCTCATTTTGAGAGTGTAAAGGCTCATTTTATCTTCAACAGTCGCATTTCAGGGTCCAATGCCATTTTTTAGCGTCCAGACAGGCATTTTTAGGGTGCAAGGCACATCTGGAGTGTCCAAGCCCTCATTTGGAGGGTCCAAAGTTCCAGGGTTCACGCTTTTAAGGTTCCAAGATGCATTTTCAGGGCCCAGAGCATCATTTTTATGCCCCAAAGTCTGATTTGGAAGGTCCAACTCTCTTTACAGAGTCCAAATCTGAATTTCTAGGGTCCAAAGCCTCATTTTTACTATCCAAAGTGTTAGCCTTCCAAAGCCTCCCATTATGCTCCAAAAATGCCTTTTTTCAGGGTCCAAAGCTGCTTTTTGAGTATCCAGTCAGGCATTTTTAGGGTCCGAGCCACATCTGGACTGTCCAAAGCCTCATTTGGGGGGGTCCAAAGTTCCAGGGTTTGCGCTTTTAAGGTTCAAAGATGCATTTTCAGGGCCCAGAGCATCATTTTTGTGCTCCAAAGTCTGATTTGGAAGGTCCAAAGCCTCATTTGTAGAGTCCAAAGCTGCATTTCTAGGGTCCAAAATCTTCATTTGCCTTCCAAATGCTCATTTTAGGCTTCAAACCCCTCGTTTTCAGGGTGCAAAGGCTTAGTTTTAGTTTGCAGAGTCTAATGTTCAGGGTCCAAAGCATCAGTTTTCGATTCCAGACAGGCATTTTTAGGGTCCAAACCACATGTGGAGTGTCCAAGCCCTTATTTGGAGGGTCCAAAGTTCCAGGGTTCATGCTTTTAAGGTTCAAAGATGCATTTTCAGGGCCCAGAGCATCATTTTGAAGCCCCAAAGTCTGATCTGGAAGGTCCAAAGCCTCATTGGTCGACTCCAAAGCCACATTTCTAGGGTCCAAAGCCTCATTTTTACCTTCTAAAGCCTCATTTTAGGCAACAAACCCCTCATTTTGAGAGTGTAAAGGCTCATTTTATCTTCAACCGTCGCATTTTCAGGGTCCAATGCCATTTTTTAGCGTCCAGACAGGCATTTTTAGGGTGCAAGGCACATCTGGAGTGTCCAAGCCCTCATTTGGAGGGTCCAAAGTTCCAGGGTTCACGCTTTTAAGGTTCAAAGATGCATTTTCAGGGCCCAGAGCATCATTTTTATGCCCCAAAGTCTGATTTGGAAGGTCCAACTCTCTTTACAGAGTCCAAATCTGAATTTCTAGGGTCCAAAGCCTCATTTTTACTATCCAAAGTGTTAGCCTTCCAAAGCCTCCCATTATGCTCCAAAAATGCCTTTTTTCAGGGTCCAAAGCTGCTTTTTGAGTATCCAGTCAGGCATTTTTAGGGTCCGAGCCACATCTGGATTGTCCAAAGCCTCATTTGGAGGGGTCCAAAGTTCCAGGGTTTGCGCTTTTAAGGTTCAAAGATGCATTTTCAGGGCCCAGAGCATCATTTTTGTGCTCCAAAGTCTGATTTGGAAGGTCCAAAGCCTCATTTGTAGAGTCCAAAGCTGCATTTCTAGGGTCCAAAATCTTCATTTGCCTTCCAAATGCTCATTTTAGGCTCCAAACCCCTCGTTTTCAGGGTGCAAAGGCTTAGTTTTAGTTTGCAGAGTCTAATGTTCAGGGTCCAAAGCATCAGTTTTCGATTCCAGACAGGCATTTTTAGGGTCCAAACCACATGTGGAGTGTCCAAGCCCTTATTTGGAGGGTCCAAAGTTCCAGGGTTCATGCTTTTAAGGTTCAAAGATGCATTTTCAGGGCCCAGAGCATCATTTTGAAGCCCCAAAGTCTGATCTGGAAGGTCCAAAGCCTCATTGGTCGACTCCAAAGCCACATTTCTAGGGTCCAAGCCTCATTTTTACTTTCTAAAGCCTCATTTTAGGCAACAAACCCCTCATTTTGAGAGTGTAAAGGCTCATTTTATCTTCAACCGTCGCATTTTCAGGGTCCAATGCCATTTTTTAGCGTCCAGACAGGCATTTTTAGGGTGCAAGGCACACCTGGAGTGTCCAAGCCCTCATTTGGAGGGTCCAAAGTTCCAGGGTTTGCGCTTTTAAGGTTCAAAGATGCATTTTCAGGGCCCAGAGCATCATTTTTGTGCCCCAAAGTCTGATTTGGAAGGTCCAACTCTCTTTACAGAGTCCAAATCTGAATTTCTAGGGTCCAAAGCCTCATTTTTACTATCCAAAGTGTTAGCCTTCCAAAGCCTCCCATTATGCTCCAAAAATGCCTTTTTTCAGGGTCCAAAGCTGCTTTTTGAGTATCCAGTCAGGCATTTTTAGGGTCCGAGCCACATCCGGACTGTCCAAAGCCTCATTTGGGGGGGTCCAAAGTTCCAGGGCTTGCGCTTTTAAGGTTCAAAGATGCATTTTCAGGGCCCAGAGCATCATTTTTGTGCTCCAAAGTCTGATTTGGAAGGTCCAAAGCCTCGTTTGTAGAGTCCAAAGCTGCATTTCTAGGGTCCAAAATCTTCATTTGCCTTCCAAATGCTCATTTTAGGCTCCAAACCCCTCGTTTTCAGGGTGCAAAGGCTTAGTTTTAGTTTGCAGAGTCTAATGTTCAGGGTCCAAAGCATCAGTTTTCGATTCCAGACAGGCATTTTTAGGGTCCAAACCACATGTGGAGTGTCCAAGCCCTTATTTGGAGGGTCCAAAGTTCCAGGGTTCATGCTTTTAAGGTTCAAAGATGCATTTTCAGGGCCCAGAGCATCATTTTGAAGCCCCAAAGTCTGATCTGGAAGGTCCAAAGCCTCATTGGTCGACTCCAAAGCCACATTTCTAGGGTCCAAAGCCTCATTTTTACCTTCTAAAGCCTCATTTTAGGCAACAAACCCCTCATTTTGAGAGTGTAAAGGCTCATTTTATCTTCAACCGTCGCATTTTCAGGGTCCAATGCCATTTTTTAGCGTCCAGACAGGCATTTTTAGGGTGCAAGGCACATCTGGAGTGTCCAAGCCCTCATTTGGAGGGTCCAAAGTTCCAGGGTTCGCGCTTTTAAAGTTCAAAGATGCATTTTCAGGGCCCAGAGCATCATTTTTATGCCCCAAAGTCTGATTTGGAAGGTCCAACTCTCTTTACAGAGTCCAAATCTGAATTTCTAGGGTCCAAAGCCTCATTTTTACTATCCAAAGTGTTAGCCTTCCAAAGCCTCCCATTATGCTCCAAAAATGCCTTTTTTCAGGGTCCAAAGCTGCTTTTTGAGTATCCAGTCAGGCATTTTTAGGGTCCGAGCCACATCTGGACTGTCCAAAGCCTCATTTGGAGGGGTCCAAAGTTCCAGGGTTTGCGCTTTTAAGGTTCAAAGATGCATTTTCAGGGCCCAGAGCATCATTTTTGTGCTCCAAAGTCTGATTTGGAAGGTCCAAAGCCTCATTTGTAGAGTCCAAAGCTGCATTTCTAGGGTCCAAAATCTTCATTTGCCTTCCAAATGCTCATTTTAGGCTCCAAACCCCTCGTTTTCAGGGTGCAAAGGCTTAGTTTTAGTTTGCAGAGTCTAATGTTCAGGGTCCAAAGCATCAGTTTTCGATTCCAGACAGGCATTTTTAGGATCCAAACCACATGTGGAGTGTCCAAGCCCTTATTTGGAGGGTCCAAAGTTCCAGGGTTCATGCTTTTAAGGTTCCAAGATGCATTTTCAGGGCCCAGAGCATCATTTTGAAGCCCCAAAGTCTGATTTGGAAGGTCCAAAGCCTCATTGGTCGACTCCAAAGCCACATTTCTAGGGTCCAAAGCCTCATTTTTACCTTCTAAAGCCTCATTTTAGGCAACAAACCCCTCATTTTGAGAGTGTAAAGGCTCATTTTATCTTCAACCGTCGCATTTTCAGGGTCCAATGCCATTTTTTAGCGTCCAGACAGGCATTTTTAGGGTGCAAGGCACACCTGGAGTGTCCAAGCCCTCATTTGGAGGGTCCAAAGTTCCAGGGTTTGCGCTTTTAAGGTTCAAAGATGCATTTTCAGGGCCCAGAGCATCATTTTTGTGCCCCAAAGTCTGATTTGGAAGGTCCAACTCTCTTTACAGAGTCCAAATCTGAATTTCTAGGGTCCAAAGCCTCATTTTTACTATCCAAAGTGTTAGCCTTCCAAAGCCTCCCATTATGCTCCAAAAATGCCTTTTTTCAGGGTCCAAAGCTGCTTTTTGAGTATCCAGTCAGGCATTTTTAGGGTCCGAGCCACATCCGGACTGTCCAAAGCCTCATTTGGAGGGGTCCAAAGTTCCAGGGCTTGCGCTTTTAAGGTTCAAAGATGCATTTTCAGGGCCCAGAGCATCATTTTTGTGCTCCAAAGTCTGATTTGGAAGGTCCAAAGCCTCATTTGTAGAGTCCAAAGCTGCATTTCTAGGGTCCAAAATCTTCATTTGCCTTCCAAATGCTCATTTTAGGCTCCAAACCCCTCGTTTTCAGGGTGCAAAGGCTTAGTTTTAGTTTGCAGAGTCTAATGTTCAGGGTCCAAAGCATCAGTTTTCGATTCCAGACAGGCATTTTTAGGGTCCAAACCACATGTGGAGTGTCCAAGCCCTTATTTGGAGGGTCCAAAGTTCCAGGGTTCACGCTTTTAAGGTTCAAAGATGCATTTTCAGGGCCCAGAGCATCATTTTGAAGCCCCAAAGTCTGATCTGGAAGGTCCAAAGCCTCATTGGTCGACTCCAAAGCCACATTTCTAGGGTCCAAGCCTCATTTTTACTTTCTAAAGCCTCATTTTAGGCAACAAACCCCTCATTTTGAGAGTGTAAAGGCTCATTTTATCTTCAACCGTCGCATTTTCAGGGTCCAATGCCATTTTTTAGCATCCAGACAGGCATTTTTAGGGTGCAAGGCACATCTGGAGTGTCCAAGCCCTCATTTGGAGGGTCCAAAGTTCCAGGGTTCGCGCTTTTAAAGTTCAAAGATGCATTTTCAGGGCCCAGAGCATCATTTTTATGCCCCAAAGTCTGATTTGGAAGGTCCAACTCTCTTTACAGAGTCCAAATCTGAATTTCTAGGGTCCAAAGCCTCATTTTTACTATCCAAAGTGTTAGCCTTCCAAAGCCTCCCATTATGCTCCAAAAATGCCTTTTTTCAGGGTCCAAAGCTGCTTTTTGAGTATCCAGTCAGGCATTTTTAGGGTCCGAGCCACATCCGGACTGTCCAAAGCCTCATTTGGAGGGGTCCAAAGTTCCAGGGCTTGCGCTTTTAAGGTTCAAAGATGCATTTTCAGGGCCCAGAGCATCATTTTTGTGCTCCAAAGTCTGATTTGGAAGGTCCAAAGCCTCGTTTGTAGAGTCCAAAGCTGCATTTCTAGGGTCCAAAATCTTCATTTGCCTTCCAAATGCTCATTTTAGGCTCCAAACCCCTCGTTTTCAGGGTGCAAAGGCTTAGTTTTAGTTTGCAGAGTCTAATGTTCAGGGTCCAAAGCATCAGTTTTCGATTCCAGACAGGCATTTTTAGGGTCCAAACCACATGTGGAGTGTCCAAGCCCTTATTTGGAGGGTCCAAAGTTCCAGGGTTCATGCTTTTAAGGTTCAAAGATGCATTTTCAGGGCCCAGAGCATCATTTTGAAGCCCCAAAGTCTGATCTGGAAGGTCCAAAGCCTCATTGGTCGACTCCAAAGCCACATTTCTAGGGTCCAAAGCCTCATTTTTACCTTCTAAAGCCTCATTTTAGGCAACAAACCCCTCATTTTGAGAGTGTAAAGGCTCATTTTATCTTCAACCGTCGCATTTTCAGGGTCCAATGCCATTTTTTAGCGTCCAGACAGGCATTTTTAGGGTGCAAGGCACATCTGGAGTGTCCAAGCCCTCATTTGGAGGGTCCAAAGTTCCAGGGTTCGCGCTTTTAAAGTTCAAAGATGCATTTTCAGGGCCCAGAGCATCATTTTTATGCCCCAAAGTCTGATTTGGAAGGTCCAACTCTCTTTACAGAGTCCAAATCTGAATTTCTAGGGTCCAAAGCCTCATTTTTACTATCCAAAGTGTTAGCCTTCCAAAGCCTCCCATTATGCTCCAAAAATGCCTTTTTTCAGGGTCCAAAGCTGCTTTTTGAGTATCCAGTCAGGCATTTTTAGGGTCCGAGCCACATCTGGACTGTCCAAAGCCTCATTTGGAGGGGTCCAAAGTTCCAGGGTTTGCGCTTTTAAGGTTCAAAGATGCATTTTCAGGGCCCAGAGCATCATTTTTGTGCTCCAAAGTCTGATTTGGAAGGTCCAAAGCCTCATTTGTAGAGTCCAAAGCTGCATTTCTAGGGTCCAAAATCTTCATTTGCCTTCCAAATGCTCATTTTAGGCTCCAAACCCCTCGTTTTCAGGGTGCAAAGGCTTAGTTTTAGTTTGCAGAGTCTAATGTTCAGGGTCCAAAGCATCAGTTTTCGATTCCAGACAGGCATTTTTAGGGTCCAAACCACATGTGGAGTGTCCAAGCCCTTATTTGGAGGGTCCAAAGTTCCAGGGTTCATGCTTTTAAGGTTCAAAGATGCATTTTCAGGGCCCAGAGCATCATTTTGAAGCCCCAAAGTCTGATCTGGAAGGTCCAAAGCCTCATTGGTCGACTCCAAAGCCACATTTCTAGGGTCCAAGCCTCATTTTTACTTTCTAAAGCCTCATTTTAGGCAACAAACCCCTCATTTTGAGAGTGTAAAGGCTCATTTTATCTTCAACCGTCGCATTTTCAGGGTCCAATGCCATTTTTTAGCGTCCAGACAGGCATTTTTAGGGTGCAAGGCACATCTGGAGTGTCCAAGCCCTCATTTGGAGGGTCCAAAGTTCCAGGGTTCACGCTTTTAAGGTTCAAAGATGCATTTTCAGGGCCCAGAGCATCATTTTTGTGCCCCAAAGTCTGATTTGGAAGGTCCAACTCTCTTTACAGAGTCCAAATCTGAATTTCTAGGGTCCAAAGCCTCATTTTTACTATCCAAAGTGTTAGCCTTCCAAAGCCTCCCATTATGCTCCAAAAATGCCTTTTTTCAGGGTCCAAAGCTGCTTTTTGAGTATCCAGTCAGGCATTTTTAGGGTCCGAGCCACATCCGGACTGTCCAAAGCCTCATTTGGAGGGTCCAAAGTTCCAAGGTTCACGCTTTTAAGGTTCAAAGATGCATTTTCAGGGCCCAGAGCATCATTTTTGTGCTCCAAAGTCTGATTTGGAAGGTCCAAAGCCTCGTTTGTAGAGTCCAAAGCTGCATTTCTAGGGTCCAAAATCTTCATTTGCCTTCCAAATGCTCATTTTAGGCTCCAAACCCCTCGTTTTCAGGGTGCAAAGGCTTAGTTTTAGTTTGCAGAGTCTAATGTTCAGGGTCCAAAGCATCAGTTTTCGATTCCAGACAGGCATTTTTAGGGTCCAAACCACATGTGGAGTGTCCAAGCCCTTATTTGGAGGGTCCAAAGTTCCAGGGTTCATGCTTTTAAGGTTCAAAGATGCATTTTCAGGGCCCAGAGCATCATTTTGAAGCCCCAAAGTCTGATCTGGAAGGTCCAAAGCCTCATTGGTCGACTCCAAAGCCACATTTCTAGGGTCCAAAGCCTCATTTTTACCTTCTAAAGCCTCATTTTAGGCAACAAACCCCTCATTTTGAGAGTGTAAAGGCTCATTTTATCTTCAACCGTCGCATTTTCAGGGTCCAATGCCATTTTTTAGCGTCCAGACAGGCATTTTTAGGGTGCAAGGCACATCTGGAGTGTCCAAGCCCTCATTTGGAGGGTCCAAAGTTCCAGGGTTCGCGCTTTTAAAGTTCAAAGATGCATTTTCAGGGCCCAGAGCATCATTTTTATGCCCCAAAGTCTGATTTGGAAGGTCCAACTCTCTTTACAGAGTCCAAATCTGAATTTCTAGGGTCCAAAGCCTCATTTTTACTATCCAAAGTGTTAGCCTTCCAAAGCCTCCCATTATGCTCCAAAAATGCCTTTTTTCAGGGTCCAAAGCTGCTTTTTGAGTATCCAGTCAGGCATTTTTAGGGTCCGAGCCACATCTGGACTGTCCAAAGCCTCATTTGGAGGGGTCCAAAGTTCCAGGGTTTGCGCTTTTAAGGTTCAAAGATGCATTTTCAGGGCCCAGAGCATCATTTTTGTGCTCCAAAGTCTGATTTGGAAGGTCCAAAGCCTCATTTGTAGAGTCCAAAGCTGCATTTCTAGGGTCCAAAATCTTCATTTGCCTTCCAAATGCTCATTTTAGGCTCCAAACCCCTCGTTTTCAGGGTGCAAAGGCTTAGTTTTAGTTTGCAGAGTCTAATGTTCAGGGTCCAAAGCATCAGTTTTCGATTCCAGACAGGCATTTTTAGGGTCCAAACCACATGTGGAGTGTCCAAGCCCTTATTTGGAGGGTCCAAAGTTCCAGGGTTCATGCTTTTAAGGTTCCAAGATGCATTTTCAGGGCCCAGAGCATCATTTTGAAGCCCCAAAGTCTGATTTGGAAGGTCCAAAGCCTCATTGGTCGACTCCAAAGCCACATTTCTAGGGTCCAAAGCCTCATTTTTACCTTCTAAAGCCTCATTTTAGGCAACAAACCCCTCATTTTGAGAGTGTAAAGGCTCATTTTATCTTCAACCGTCGCATTTTCAGGGTCCAATGCCATTTTTTAGCGTCCAGACAGGCATTTTTAGGGTGCAAGGCACACCTGGAGTGTCCAAGCCCTCATTTGGAGGGTCCAAAGTTCCAGGGTTTGCGCTTTTAAGGTTCAAAGATGCATTTTCAGGGCCCAGAGCATCATTTTTGTGCCCCAAAGTCTGATTTGGAAGGTCCAACTCTCTTTACAGAGTCCAAATCTGAATTTCTAGGGTCCAAAGCCTCATTTTTACTATCCAAAGTGTTAGCCTTCCAAAGCCTCCCATTATGCTCCAAAAATGCCTTTTTTCAGGGTCCAAAGCTGCTTTTTGAGTATCCAGTCAGGCATTTTTAGGGTCCGAGCCACATCCGGACTGTCCAAAGCCTCATTTGGAGGGGTCCAAAGTTCCAGGGCTTGCGCTTTTAAGGTTCAAAGATGCATTTTCAGGGCCCAGAGCATCATTTTTGTGCTCCAAAGTCTGATTTGGAAGGTCCAAAGCCTCATTTGTAGAGTCCAAAGCTGCATTTCTAGGGTCCAAAATCTTCATTTGCCTTCCAAATGCTCATTTTAGGCTCCAAACCCCTCGTTTTCAGGGTGCAAAGGCTTAGTTTTAGTTTGCAGAGTCTAATGTTCAGGGTCCAAAGCATCAGTTTTCGATTCCAGACAGGCATTTTTAGGGTCCAAACCACATGTGGAGTGTCCAAGCCCTTATTTGGAGGGTCCAAAGTTCCAGGGTTCACGCTTTTAAGGTTCAAAGATGCATTTTCAGGGCCCAGAGCATCATTTTGAAGCCCCAAAGTCTGATCTGGAAGGTCCAAAGCCTCATTGGTCGACTCCAAAGCCACATTTCTAGGGTCCAAGCCTCATTTTTACTTTCTAAAGCCTCATTTTAGGCAACAAACCCCTCATTTTGAGAGTGTAAAGGCTCATTTTATCTTCAACCGTCGCATTTTCAGGGTCCAATGCCATTTTTTAGCGTCCAGACAGGCATTTTTAGGGTGCAAGGCACATCTGGAGTGTCCAAGCCCTCATTTGGAGGGTCCAAAGTTCCAGGGTTCGCGCTTTTAAAGTTCAAAGATGCATTTTCAGGGCCCAGAGCATCATTTTTATGCCCCAAAGTCTGATTTGGAAGGTCCAACTCTCTTTACAGAGTCCAAATCTGAATTTCTAGGGTCCAAAGCCTCATTTTTACTATCCAAAGTGTTAGCCTTCCAAAGCCTCCCATTATGCTCCAAAAATGCCTTTTTTCAGGGTCCAAAGCTGCTTTTTGAGTATCCAGTCAGGCATTTTTAGGGTCCGAGCCACATCCGGACTGTCCAAAGCCTCATTTGGAGGGGTCCAAAGTTCCAGGGCTTGCGCTTTTAAGGTTCAAAGATGCATTTTCAGGGCCCAGAGCATCATTTTTGTGCTCCAAAGTCTGATTTGGAAGGTCCAAAGCCTCGTTTGTAGAGTCCAAAGCTGCATTTCTAGGGTCCAAAATCTTCATTTGCCTTCCAAATGCTCATTTTAGGCTCCAAACCCCTCGTTTTCAGGGTGCAAAGGCTTAGTTTTAGTTTGCAGAGTCTAATGTTCAGGGTCCAAAGCATCAGTTTTCGATTCCAGACAGGCATTTTTAGGGTCCAAACCACATGTGGAGTGTCCAAGCCCTTATTTGGAGGGTCCAAAGTTCCAGGGTTCATGCTTTTAAGGTTCAAAGATGCATTTTCAGGGCCCAGAGCATCATTTTGAAGCCCCAAAGTCTGATCTGGAAGGTCCAAAGCCTCATTGGTCGACTCCAAAGCCACATTTCTAGGGTCCAAAGCCTCATTTTTACCTTCTAAAGCCTCATTTTAGGCAACAAACCCCTCATTTTGAGAGTGTAAAGGCTCATTTTATCTTCAACCGTCGCATTTTCAGGGTCCAATGCCATTTTTTAGCGTCCAGACAGGCATTTTTAGGGTGCAAGGCACATCTGGAGTGTCCAAGCCCTCATTTGGAGGGTCCAAAGTTCCAGGGTTCGCGCTTTTAAAGTTCAAAGATGCATTTTCAGGGCCCAGAGCATCATTTTTATGCCCCAAAGTCTGATTTGGAAGGTCCAACTCTCTTTACAGAGTCCAAATCTGAATTTCTAGGGTCCAAAGCCTCATTTTTACTATCCAAAGTGTTAGCCTTCCAAAGCCTCCCATTATGCTCCAAAAATGCCTTTTTTCAGGGTCCAAAGCTGCTTTTTGAGTATCCAGTCAGGCATTTTTAGGGTCCGAGCCACATCTGGACTGTCCAAAGCCTCATTTGGAGGGGTCCAAAGTTCCAGGGTTTGCGCTTTTAAGGTTCAAAGATGCATTTTCAGGGCCCAGAGCATCATTTTTGTGCTCCAAAGTCTGATTTGGAAGGTCCAAAGCCTCATTTGTAGAGTCCAAAGCTGCATTTCTAGGGTCCAAAATCTTCATTTGCCTTCCAAATGCTCATTTTAGGCTCCAAACCCCTCGTTTTCAGGGTGCAAAGGCTTAGTTTTAGTTTGCAGAGTCTAATGTTCAGGGTCCAAAGCATCAGTTTTCGATTCCAGACAGGCATTTTTAGGGTCCAAACCACATGTGGAGTGTCCAAGCCCTTATTTGGAGGGTCCAAAGTTCCAGGGTTCATGCTTTTAAGGTTCAAAGATGCATTTTCAGGGCCCAGAGCATCATTTTGAAGCCCCAAAGTCTGATCTGGAAGGTCCAAAGCCTCATTGGTCGACTCCAAAGCCACATTTCTAGGGTCCAAGCCTCATTTTTACTTTCTAAAGCCTCATTTTAGGCAACAAACCCCTCATTTTGAGAGTGTAAAGGCTCATTTTATCTTCAACCGTCGCATTTTCAGGGTCCAATGCCATTTTTTAGCGTCCAGACAGGCATTTTTAGGGTGCAAGGCACATCTGGAGTGTCCAAGCCCTCATTTGGAGGGTCCAAAGTTCCAGGGTTCACGCTTTTAAGGTTCAAAGATGCATTTTCAGGGCCCAGAGCATCATTTTTGTGCCCCAAAGTCTGATTTGGAAGGTCCAACTCTCTTTACAGAGTCCAAATCTGAATTTCTAGGGTCCAAAGCCTCATTTTTACTATCCAAAGTGTTAGCCTTCCAAAGCCTCCCATTATGCTCCAAAAATGCCTTTTTTCAGGGTCCAAAGCTGCTTTTTGAGTATCCAGTCAGGCATTTTTAGGGTCCGAGCCACATCCGGACTGTCCAAAGCCTCATTTGGGGGGGTCCAAAGTTCCAGGGCTTGCGCTTTTAAGGTTCAAAGATGCATTTTCAGGGCCCAGAGCATCATTTTTGTGCTCCAAAGTCTGATTTGGAAGGTCCAAAGCCTCATTTGTAGAGTCCAAAGCTGCATTTCTAGGGTCCAAAATCTTCATTTGCCTTCCAAATGCTCATTTTAGGCTCCAAACCCCTCGTTTTCAGGGTGCAAAGGCTTAGTTTTAGTTTGCAGAGTCTAATGTTCAGGGTCCAAAGCATCAGTTTTCGATTCCAGACTGGCATTTTTAGGGTCCAAACCACATGTGGAGTGTCCAAGCCCTTATTTGGAGGGTCCAAAGTTCCAGGGTTCATGCTTTTAAGGTTCAAAGATGCATTTTCAGGGCCCAGAGCATCATTTTTGTGCTCCGAAGTCTGATTTGGAAGGTCCAAAGCCTCATTGGTCGACTCCAAAGCCACATTTCTAGGGTCCAAGCCTCATTTTTACTTTCTAAAGCCTCATTTTAGGCAACAAACCCCTCATTTTGAGAGTGTAAAGGCTCATTTTATCTTCAACAGTCGCATTTTCAGGGTCCAATGCCATTTTTTAGCATCCAGACAGGCATTTTTAGGGTGCAAGGCACATCTGGAGTGTCCAAGCCCTCATTTGGAGGGTCCAAAGTTCCAGGGTTCACGCTTTTAAGGTTCAAAGATGCATTTTCAGGGCCCAGAGCATCATTTTTGTGCCCCAAAGTCTGATTTGGAAGGTCCAACTCTCTTTACAGAGTCCAAATCTGAATTTCTAGGGTCCAAAGCCTCATTTTTACTATCCAAAGTGTTAGCCTTCCAAAGCCTCCCATTATGCTCCAAAAATGCCTTTTTTCAGGGTCCAAAGCTGCTTTTTGAGTATCCAGTCAGGCATTTTTAGGGTCCGAGCCACATCCGGACTGTCAAAGCCTCATTTGGAGGGGTCCAAAGTTCCAGGGCTTGCGCTTTTAAGGTTCAAAGATGCATTTTCAGGGCCCAGAGCATCATTTTTGTGCTCCAAAGTCTGATTTGGAAGGTCCAAAGCCTCATTTGTAGAGTCCAAAGCTGCATTTCTAGGGTCCAAAATCTTCATTTGCCTTCCAAATGCTCATTTTAGGCTCCAAACCCCTCGTTTTCAGGGTGCAAAGGCTTAGTTTTAGTTTGCAGAGTCTAATGTTCAGGGTCCAAAGCATCAGTTTTCGATTCCAGACAGGCATTTTTAGGGTCCAAACCACATGTGGAGTGTCCAAGCCCTTATTTGGAGGGTCCAAAGTTCCAGGGTTCATGCTTTTAAGGTTCAAAGATGCATTTTCAGGGCCCAGAGCATCATTTTGAAGCCCCAAAGTCTGATTTGGAAGGTCCAAAGCCTCATTGGTTGAGTCCAAAGCCACATTTCTAGGGTCCAAAGCCTCATTTTTACCTTCTAAAGCCTCATTTTAGGCAACAAACCCCTCATTTTGAGAGTGTAAAGGCTCATTTTATCTTCAACCGTCGCATTTTCAGGGTCCAATGCCATTTTTTAGCGTCCAGACAGGCATTTTTAGGGTGCAAGGCACATCTGGAGTGTCCAAGCCCTCATTTGGAGGGTCCAAAGTTCCAGGGTTCACGCTTTTAAAGTTCAAAGATGCATTTTCAGGGCCCAGAGCATCATTTTTATGCCCCAAAGTCTGATTTGGAAGGTCCAACTCTCTTTACAGAGTCCAAATCTGAATTTCTAGGGTCCAAAGCCTCATTTTTACTATCCAAAGTGTTAGCCTTCCAAAGCCTCCCATTATGCTCCAAAAATGCCTTTTTTCAGGGTCCAAAGCTGCTTTTTGAGTATCCAGTCAGGCATTTTTAGGGTCCGAGCCACATCTGGACTGTCCAAAGCCTCATTTGGGGGGGTCCAAAGTTCCAGGGTTTGCGCTTTTAAGGTTCAAAGATGCATTTTCAGGGCCCAGAGCATCATTTTTGTGCTCCAAAGTCTGATTTGGAAGGTCCAAAGCCTCATTTGTAGAGTCCAAAGCTGCATTTCTAGGGTCCAAAATCTTCATTTGCCTTCCAAATGCTCATTTTAGGCTTCAAACCCCTCGTTTTCAGGGTGCAAAGGCTTAGTTTTAGTTTGCAGAGTCTAATGTTCAGGGTCCAAAGCATCAGTTTTCGATTCCAGACAGGCATTTTTAGGGTCCAAACCACATGTGGAGTGTCCAAGCCCTTATTTGGAGGGTCCAAAGTTCCAGGGTTCATGCTTTTAAGGTTCAAAGATGCATTTTCAGGGCCCAGAGCATCATTTTGAAGCCCCAAAGTCTGATCTGGAAGGTCCAAAGCCTCATTGGTCGACTCCAAAGCCACATTTCTAGGGTCCAAAGCCTCATTTTTACCTTCTAAAGCCTCATTTTAGGCAACAAACCCCTCATTTTGAGAGTGTAAAGGCTCATTTTATCTTCAACCGTCGCATTTTCAGGGTCCAATGCCATTTTTTAGCGTCCAGACAGGCATTTTTAGGGTGCAAGGCACATCTGGAGTGTCCAAGCCCTCATTTGGAGGGTCCAAAGTTCCAGGGTTCACGCTTTTAAAGTTCAAAGATGCATTTTCAGGGCCCAGAGCATCATTTTTGTGCCCCAAAGTCTGATTTGGAAGGTCCAACTCTCTTTACAGAGTCCAAATCTGAATTTCTAGGGTCCAAAGCCTCATTTTTACTATCCAAAGTGTTAGCCTTCCAAAGCCTCCCATTATGCTCCAAAAATGCCTTTTTTCAGGGTCCAAAGCTGCTTTTTGAGTATCCAGTCAGGCATTTTTAGGGTCCGAGCCACATCTGGACTGTCCAAAGCCTCATTTGGAGGGGTCCAAAGTTCCAGGGTTTGCGCTTTTAAGGTTCAAAGATGCATTTTCAGGGCCCAGAGCATCATTTTTGTGCTCCAAAGTCTGATTTGGAAGGTCCAAAGCCTCATTTGTAGAGTCCAAAGCTGCATTTCTAGGGTCCAAAATCTTCATTTGCCTTCCAAATGCTCATTTTAGGCTCCAAACCCCTCGTTTTCAGGGTGCAAAGGCTTAGTTTTAGTTTGCAGAGTCTAATGTTCAGGGTCCAAAGCATCAGTTTTCGATTCCAGACAGGCATTTTTAGGGTCCAAACCACATGTGGAGTGTCCAAGCCCTTATTTGGAGGGTCCAAAGTTCCAGGGTTCATGCTTTTAAGGTTCAAAGATGCATTTTCAGGGCCCAGAGCATCATTTTGAAGCCCCAAAGTCTGATCTGGAAGGTCCAAAGCCTCATTGGTCGACTCCAAAGCCACATTTCTAGGGTCCAAGCCTCATTTTTACTTTCTAAAGCCTCATTTTAGGCAACAAACCCCTCATTTTGAGAGTGTAAAGGCTCATTTTATCTTCAACCGTCGCATTTTCAGGGTCCAATGCCATTTTTTAGCGTCCAGACAGGCATTTTTAGGGTGCAAGGCACACCTGGAGTGTCCAAGCCCTCATTTGGAGGGTCCAAAGTTCCAGGGTTTGCGCTTTTAAGGTTCAAAGATGCATTTTCAGGGCCCAGAGCATCATTTTTGTGCCCCAAAGTCTGATTTGGAAGGTCCAACTCTCTTTACAGAGTCCAAATCTGAATTTCTAGGGTCCAAAGCCTCATTTTTACTATCCAAAGTGTTAGCCTTCCAAAGCCTCCCATTATGCTCCAAAAATGCCTTTTTTCAGGGTCCAAAGCTGCTTTTTGAGTATCCAGTCAGGCATTTTTAGGGTCCGAGCCACATCCGGACTGTCCAAAGCCTCATTTGGGGGGGTCCAAAGTTCCAGGGCTTGCGCTTTTAAGGTTCAAAGATGCATTTTCAGGGCCCAGAGCATCATTTTTGTGCTCCAAAGTCTGATTTGGAAGGTCCAAAGCCTCGTTTGTAGAGTCCAAAGCTGCATTTCTAGGGTCCAAAATCTTCATTTGCCTTCCAAATGCTCATTTTAGGCTCCAAACCCCTCGTTTTCAGGGTGCAAAGGCTTAGTTTTAGTTTGCAGAGTCTAATGTTCAGGGTCCAAAGCATCAGTTTTCGATTCCAGACAGGCATTTTTAGGGTCCAAACCACATGTGGAGTGTCCAAGCCCTTATTTGGAGGGTCCAAAGTTCCAGGGTTCATGCTTTTAAGGTTCAAAGATGCATTTTCAGGGCCCAGAGCATCATTTTGAAGCCCCAAAGTCTGATCTGGAAGGTCCAAAGCCTCATTGGTCGACTCCAAAGCCACATTTCTAGGGTCCAAAGCCTCATTTTTACCTTCTAAAGCCTCATTTTAGGCAACAAACCCCTCATTTTGAGAGTGTAAAGGCTCATTTTATCTTCAACCGTCGCATTTTCAGGGTCCAATGCCATTTTTTAGCGTCCAGACAGGCATTTTTAGGGTGCAAGGCACATCTGGAGTGTCCAAGCCCTCATTTGGAGGGTCCAAAGTTCCAGGGTTCGCGCTTTTAAAGTTCAAAGATGCATTTTCAGGGCCCAGAGCATCATTTTTATGCCCCAAAGTCTGATTTGGAAGGTCCAACTCTCTTTACAGAGTCCAAATCTGAATTTCTAGGGTCCAAAGCCTCATTTTTACTATCCAAAGTGTTAGCCTTCCAAAGCCTCCCATTATGCTCCAAAAATGCCTTTTTTCAGGGTCCAAAGCTGCTTTTTGAGTATCCAGTCAGGCATTTTTAGGGTCCGAGCCACATCTGGACTGTCCAAAGCCTCATTTGGAGGGGTCCAAAGTTCCAGGGTTTGCGCTTTTAAGGTTCAAAGATGCATTTTCAGGGCCCAGAGCATCATTTTTGTGCTCCAAAGTCTGATTTGGAAGATCCAAAGCCTCATTTGTAGAGTCCAAAGCTGCATTTCTAGGGTCCAAAATCTTCATTTGCCTTCCAAATGCTCATTTTAGGCTCCAAACCCCTCGTTTTCAGGGTGCAAAGGCTTAGTTTTAGTTTGCAGAGTCTAATGTTCAGGGTCCAAAGCATCAGTTTTCGATTCCAGACAGGCATTTTTAGGGTCCAAACCACATGTGGAGTGTCCAAGCCCTTATTTGGAGGGTCCAAAGTTCCAGGGTTCATGCTTTTAAGGTTCCAAGATGCATTTTCAGGGCCCAGAGCATCATTTTGAAGCCCCAAAGTCTGATTTGGAAGGTCCAAAGCCTCATTGGTCGACTCCAAAGCCACATTTCTAGGGTCCAAAGCCTCATTTTTACCTTCTAAAGCCTCATTTTAGGCAACAAACCCCTCATTTTGAGAGTGTAAAGGCTCATTTTATCTTCAACCGTCGCATTTTCAGGGTCCAATGCCATTTATTAGCGTCCAGACAGGCATTTTTAGGGTGCAAGGCACACCTGGAGTGTCCAAGCCCTCATTTGGAGGGTCCAAAGTTCCAGGGTTTGCGCTTTTAAGGTTCAAAGATGCATTTTCAGGGCCCAGAGCATCATTTTTGTGCCCCAAAGTCTGATTTGGAAGGTCCAACTCTCTTTACAGAGTCCAAATCTGAATTTCTAGGGTCCAAAGCCTCATTTTTACTATCCAAAGTGTTAGCCTTCCAAAGCCTCCCATTATGCTCCAAAAATGCCTTTTTTCAGGGTCCAAAGCTGCTTTTTGAGTATCCAGTCAGGCATTTTTAGGGTCCGAGCCACATCCGGACTGTCCAAAGCCTCATTTGGAGGGGTCCAAAGTTCCAGGGCTTGCGCTTTTAAGGTTCAAAGATGCATTTTCAGGGCCCAGAGCATCATTTTTGTGCTCCAAAGTCTGATTTGGAAGGTCCAAAGCCTCATTTGTAGAGTCCAAAGCTGCATTTCTAGGGTCCAAAATCTTCATTTGCCTTCCAAATGCTCATTTTAGGCTCCAAACCCCTCGTTTTCAGGGTGCAAAGGCTTAGTTTTAGTTTGCAGAGTCTAATGTTCAGGGTCCAAAGCATCAGTTTTCGATTCCAGACAGGCATTTTTAGGGTCCAAACCACATGTGGAGTGTCCAAGCCCTTATTTGGAGGGTCCAAAGTTCCAGGGTTCACGCTTTTAAGGTTCAAAGATGCATTTTCAGGGCCCAGAGCATCATTTTGAAGCCCCAAAGTCTGATCTGGAAGGTCCAAAGCCTCATTGGTCGACTCCAAAGCCACATTTCTAGGGTCCAAGCCTCATTTTTACTTTCTAAAGCCTCATTTTAGGCAACAAACCCCTCATTTTGAGAGTGTAAAGGCTCATTTTATCTTCAACAGTCGCATTTTCAGGGTCCAATGCCATTTTTTAGCATCCAGACAGGCATTTTTAGGGTGCAAGGCACATCTGGAGTGTCCAAGCCCTCATTTGGAGGGTCCAAAGTTCCAGGGTTCACGCTTTTAAGGTTCAAAGATGCATTTTCAGGGCCCAGAGCATCATTTTTGTGCCCCAAAGTCTGATTTGGAAGGTCCAACTCTCTTTACAGAGTCCAAATCTGAATTTCTAGGGTCCAAAGCCTCATTTTTACTATCCAAAGTGTTAGCCTTCCAAAGCCTCCCATTATGCTCCAAAAATGCCTTTTTTCAGGGTCCAAAGCTGCTTTTTGAGTATCCAGTCAGGCATTTTTAGGGTCCGAGCCACATCCGGACTGTCAAAGCCTCATTTGGAGGGGTCCAAAGTTCCAGGGCTTGCGCTTTTAAGGTTCAAAGATGCATTTTCAGGGCCCAGAGCATCATTTTTGTGCTCCAAAGTCTGATTTGGAAGGTCCAAAGCCTCATTTGTAGAGTCCAAAGCTGCATTTCTAGGGTCCAAAATCTTCATTTGCCTTCCAAATGCTCATTTTAGGCTCCAAACCCCTCGTTTTCAGGGTGCAAAGGCTTAGTTTTAGTTTGCAGAGTCTAATGTTCAGGGTCCAAAGCATCAGTTTTCGATTCCAGACAGGCATTTTTAGGGTCCAAACCACATGTGGAGTGTCCAAGCCCTTATTTGGAGGGTCCAAAGTTCCAGGGTTCATGCTTTTAAGGTTCAAAGATGCATTTTCAGGGCCCAGAGCATCATTTTGAAGCCCCAAAGTCTGATTTGGAAGGTCCAAAGCCTCATTGGTTGAGTCCAAAGCCACATTTCTAGGGTCCAAAGCCTCATTTTTACCTTCTAAAGCCTCATTTTAGGCAACAAACCCCTCATTTTGAGAGTGTAAAGGCTCATTTTATCTTCAACCGTCGCATTTTCAGGGTCCAATGCCATTTTTTAGCGTCCAGACAGGCATTTTTAGGGTGCAAGGCACATCTGGAGTGTCCAAGCCCTCATTTGGAGGGTCCAAAGTTCCAGGGTTCACGCTTTTAAAGTTCAAAGATGCATTTTCAGGGCCCAGAGCATCATTTTTGTGCCCCAAAGTCTGATTTGGAAGGTCCAACTCTCTTTACAGAGTCCAAATCTGAATTTCTAGGGTCCAAAGCCTCATTTTTACTATCCAAAGTGTTAGCCTTCCAAAGCCTCCCATTATGCTCCAAAAATGCCTTTTTTCAGGGTCCAAAGCTGCTTTTTGAGTATCCAGTCAGGCATTTTTAGGGTCCGAGCCACATCTGGACTGTCCAAAGCCTCATTTGGAGGGGTCCAAAGTTCCAGGGTTTGCGCTTTTAAGGTTCAAAGATGCATTTTCAGGGCCCAGAGCATCATTTTTGTGCTCCAAAGTCTGATTTGGAAGGTCCAAAGCCTCATTTGTAGAGTCCAAAGCTGCATTTCTAGGGTCCAAAATCTTCATTTGCCTTCCAAATGCTCAGTTTAGGCTCCAAACCCCTCGTTTTCAGGGTGCAAAGGCTTAGTTTTAGTTTGCAGAGTCTAATGTTCAGGGTCCAAAGCATCAGTTTTCGATTCCAGACAGGCATTTTTAGGGTCCAAACCACATGTGGAGTGTCCAAGCCCTTATTTGGAGGGTCCAAAGTTCCAGGGTTCATGCTTTTAAGGTTCAAAGATGCATTTTCAGGGCCCAGAGCATCATTTTGAAGCCCCAAAGTCTGATCTGGAAGGTCCAAAGCCTCATTGGTCGACTCCAAAGCCACATTTCTAGGGTCCAAGCCTCATTTTTACTTTCTAAAGCCTCATTTTAGGCAACAAACCCCTCATTTTGAGAGTGTAAAGGCTCATTTTATCTTCAACCGTCGCATTTTCAGGGTCCAATGCCATTTTTTAGCGTCCAGACAGGCATTTTTAGGGTGCAAGGCACACCTGGAGTGTCCAAGCCCTCATTTGGAGGGTCCAAAGTTCCAGGGTTTGCGCTTTTAAGGTTCAAAGATGCATTTTCAGGGCCCAGAGCATCATTTTTGTGCCCCAAAGTCTGATTTGGAAGGTCCAACTCTCTTTACAGAGTCCAAATCTGAATTTCTAGGGTCCAAAGCCTCATTTTTACTATCCAAAGTGTTAGCCTTCCAAAGCCTCCCATTATGCTCCAAAAATGCCTTTTTTCAGGGTCCAAAGCTGCTTTTTGAGTATCCAGTCAGGCATTTTTAGGGTCCGAGCCACATCCGGACTGTCCAAAGCCTCATTTGGGGGGGTCCAAAGTTCCAGGGCTTGCGCTTTTAAGGTTCAAAGATGCATTTTCAGGGCCCAGAGCATCATTTTTGTGCTCCAAAGTCTGATTTGGAAGGTCCAAAGCCTCGTTTGTAGAGTCCAAAGCTGCATTTCTAGGGTCCAAAATCTTCATTTGCCTTCCAAATGCTCATTTTAGGCTCCAAACCCCTCGTTTTCAGGGTGCAAAGGCTTAGTTTTAGTTTGCAGAGTCTAATGTTCAGGGTCCAAAGCATCAGTTTTCGATTCCAGACAGGCATTTTTAGGGTCCAAACCACATGTGGAGTGTCCAAGCCCTTATTTGGAGGGTCCAAAGTTCCAGGGTTCATGCTTTTAAGGTTCAAAGATGCATTTTCAGGGCCCAGAGCATCATTTTGAAGCCCCAAAGTCTGATCTGGAAGGTCCAAAGCCTCATTGGTCGACTCCAAAGCCACATTTCTAGGGTCCAAAGCCTCATTTTTACCTTCTAAAGCCTCATTTTAGGCAACAAACCCCTCATTTTGAGAGTGTAAAGGCTCATTTTATCTTCAACCGTCGCATTTTCAGGGTCCAATGCCATTTTTTAGCGTCCAGACAGGCATTTTTAGGGTGCAAGGCACATCTGGAGTGTCCAAGCCCTCATTTGGAGGGTCCAAAGTTCCAGGGTTCGCGCTTTTAAAGTTCAAAGATGCATTTTCAGGGCCCAGAGCATCATTTTTATGCCCCAAAGTCTGATTTGGAAGGTCCAACTCTCTTTACAGAGTCCAAATCTGAATTTCTAGGGTCCAAAGCCTCATTTTTACTATCCAAAGTGTTAGCCTTCCAAAGCCTCCCATTATGCTCCAAAAATGCCTTTTTTCAGGGTCCAAAGCTGCTTTTTGAGTATCCAGTCAGGCATTTTTAGGGTCCGAGCCACATCTGGACTGTCCAAAGCCTCATTTGGAGGGGTCCAAAGTTCCAGGGTTTGCGCTTTTAAGGTTCAAAGATGCATTTTCAGGGCCCAGAGCATCATTTTTGTGCTCCAAAGTCTGATTTGGAAGATCCAAAGCCTCATTTGTAGAGTCCAAAGCTGCATTTCTAGGGTCCAAAATCTTCATTTGCCTTCCAAATGCTCAGTTTAGGCTCCAAACCCCTCGTTTTCAGGGTGCAAAGGCTTAGTTTTAGTTTGCAGAGTCTAATGTTCAGGGTCCAAAGCATCAGTTTTCGATTCCAGACAGGCATTTTTAGGGTCCAAACCACATGTGGAGTGTCCAAGCCCTTATTTGGAGGGTCCAAAGTTCCAGGGTTCATGCTTTTAAGGTTCCAAGATGCATTTTCAGGGCCCAGAGCATCATTTTGAAGCCCCAAAGTCTGATTTGGAAGGTCCAAAGCCTCATTGGTCGACTCCAAAGCCACATTTCTAGGGTCCAAAGCCTCATTTTTACCTTCTAAAGCCTCATTTTAGGCAACAAACCCCTCATTTTGAGAGTGTAAAGGCTCATTTTATCTTCAACCGTCGCATTTTCAGGGTCCAATGCCATTTATTAGCGTCCAGACAGGCATTTTTAGGGTGCAAGGCACACCTGGAGTGTCCAAGCCCTCATTTGGAGGGTCCAAAGTTCCAGGGTTTGCGCTTTTAAGGTTCAAAGATGCATTTTCAGGGCCCAGAGCATCATTTTTGTGCCCCAAAGTCTGATTTGGAAGGTCCAACTCTCTTTACAGAGTCCAAATCTGAATTTCTAGGGTCCAAAGCCTCATTTTTACTATCCAAAGTGTTAGCCTTCCAAAGCCTCCCATTATGCTCCAAAAATGCCTTTTTTCAGGGTCCAAAGCTGCTTTTTGAGTATCCAGTCAGGCATTTTTAGGGTCCGAGCCACATCCGGACTGTCCAAAGCCTCATTTGGAGGGGTCCAAAGTTCCAGGGCTTGCGCTTTTAAGGTTCAAAGATGCATTTTCAGGGCCCAGAGCATCATTTTTGTGCTCCAAAGTCTGATTTGGAAGGTCCAAAGCCTCATTTGTAGAGTCCAAAGCTGCATTTCTAGGGTCCAAAATCTTCATTTGCCTTCCAAATGCTCATTTTAGGCTCCAAACCCCTCGTTTTCAGGGTGCAAAGGCTTAGTTTTAGTTTGCAGAGTCTAATGTTCAGGGTCCAAAGCATCAGTTTTCGATTCCAGACAGGCATTTTTAGGGTCCAAACCACATGTGGAGTGTCCAAGCCCTTATTTGGAGGGTCCAAAGTTCCAGGGTTCACGCTTTTAAGGTTCAAAGATGCATTTTCAGGGCCCAGAGCATCATTTTGAAGCCCCAAAGTCTGATCTGGAAGGTCCAAAGCCTCATTGGTCGACTCCAAAGCCACATTTCTAGGGTCCAAGCCTCATTTTTACTTTCTAAAGCCTCATTTTAGGCAACAAACCCCTCATTTTGAGAGTGTAAAGGCTCATTTTATCTTCAACCGTCGCATTTTCAGGGTCCAATGCCATTTTTTAGCGTCCAGACAGGCATTTTTAGGGTGCAAGGCACATCTGGAGTGTCCAAGCCCTCATTTGGAGGGTCCAAAGTTCCAGGGTTCACGCTTTTAAAGTTCAAAGATGCATTTTCAGGGCCCAGAGCATCATTTTTATGCCCCAAAGTCTGATTTGGAAGGTCCAACTCTCTTTACAGAGTCCAAATCTGAATTTCTAGGGTCCAAAGCCTCATTTTTACTATCCAAAGTGTTAGCCTTCCAAAGCCTCCCATTATGCTCCAAAAATGCCTTTTTTCAGGGTCCAAAGCTGCTTTTTGAGTATCCAGTCAGGCATTTTTAGGGTCCGAGCCACATCTGGACTGTCCAAAGCCTCATTTGGAGGGGTCCAAAGTTCCAGGGCTTGCGCTTTTAAGGTTCAAAGATGCATTTTCAGGGCCCAGAGCATCATTTTTGTGCTCCAAAGTCTGATTTGGAAGGTCCAAAGCCTCATTTGTAGAGTCCAAAGCTGCATTTCTAGGGTCCAAAATCTTCATTTGCCTTCCAAATGCTCATTTTAGGCTCCAAACCCCTCGTTTTCAGGGTGCAAAGGCTTAGTTTTAGTTTGCAGAGTCTAATGTTCAGGGTCCAAAGCATCAGTTTTCGATTCCAGACTGGCATTTTTAGGGTCCAAACCACATGTGGAGTGTCCAAGCCCTTATTTGGAGGGTCCAAAGTTCCAGGGTTCATGCTTTTAAGGTTCAAAGATGCATTTTCAGGGCCCAGAGCATCATTTTTGTGCTCCGAAGTCTGATTTGGAAGGTCCAAAGCCTCATTGGTCGACTCCAAAGCCACATTTCTAGGGTCCAAGCCTCATTTTTACTTTCTAAAGCCTCATTTTAGGCAACAAACCCCTCATTTTGAGAGTGTAAAGGCTCATTTTATCTTCAACAGTCGCATTTTCAGGGTCCAATGCCATTTTTTAGCATCCAGACAGGCATTTTTAGGGTGCAAGGCACATCTGGAGTGTCCAAGCCCTCATTTGGAGGGTCCAAAGTTCCAGGGTTCACGCTTTTAAGGTTCAAAGATGCATTTTCAGGGCCCAGAGCATCATTTTTGTGCCCCAAAGTCTGATTTGGAAGGTCCAACTCTCTTTACAGAGTCCAAATCTGAATTTCTAGGGTCCAAAGCCTCATTTTTACTATCCAAAGTGTTAGCCTTCCAAAGCCTCCCATTATGCTCCAAAAATGCCTTTTTTCAGGGTCCAAAGCTGCTTTTTGAGTATCCAGTCAGGCATTTTTAGGGTCCGAGCCACATCCGGACTGTCAAAGCCTCATTTGGAGGGGTCCAAAGTTCCAGGGCTTGCGCTTTTAAGGTTCAAAGATGCATTTTCAGGGCCCAGAGCATCATTTTTGTGCTCCAAAGTCTGATTTGGAAGGTCCAAAGCCTCATTTGTAGAGTCCAAAGCTGCATTTCTAGGGTCCAAAATCTTCATTTGCCTTCCAAATGCTCATTTTAGGCTCCAAACCCCTCGTTTTCAGGGTGCAAAGGCTTAGTTTTAGTTTGCAGAGTCTAATGTTCAGGGTCCAAAGCATCAGTTTTCGATTCCAGACAGGCATTTTTAGGGTCCAAACCACATGTGGAGTGTCCAAGCCCTTATTTGGAGGGTCCAAAGTTCCAGGGTTCATGCTTTTAAGGTTCAAAGATGCATTTTCAGGGCCCAGAGCATCATTTTGAAGCCCCAAAGTCTGATTTGGAAGGTCCAAAGCCTCATTGGTTGAGTCCAAAGCCACATTTCTAGGGTCCAAAGCCTCATTTTTACCTTCTAAAGCCTCATTTTAGGCAACAAACCCCTCATTTTGAGAGTGTAAAGGCTCATTTTATCTTCAACCGTCGCATTTTCAGGGTCCAATGCCATTTTTTAGCGTCCAGACAGGCATTTTTAGGGTGCAAGGCACATCTGGAGTGTCCAAGCCCTCATTTGGAGGGTCCAAAGTTCCAGGGTTCACGCTTTTAAAGTTCAAAGATGCATTTTCAGGGCCCAGAGCATCATTTTTATGCCCCAAAGTCTGATTTGGAAGGTCCAACTCTCTTTACAGAGTCCAAATCTGAATTTCTAGGGTCCAAAGCCTCATTTTTACTATCCAAAGTGTTAGCCTTCCAAAGCCTCCCATTATGCTCCAAAAATGCCTTTTTTCAGGGTCCAAAGCTGCTTTTTGAGTATCCAGTCAGGCATTTTTAGGGTCCGAGCCACATCTGGACTGTCCAAAGCCTCATTTGGGGGGGTCCAAAGTTCCAGGGTTTGCGCTTTTAAGGTTCAAAGATGCATTTTCAGGGCCCAGAGCATCATTTTTGTGCTCCAAAGTCTGATTTGGAAGGTCCAAAGCCTCATTTGTAGAGTCCAAAGCTGCATTTCTAGGGTCCAAAATCTTCATTTGCCTTCCAAATGCTCATTTTAGGCTTCAAACCCCTCGTTTTCAGGGTGCAAAGGCTTAGTTTTAGTTTGCAGAGTCTAATGTTCAGGGTCCAAAGCATCAGTTTTCGATTCCAGACAGGCATTTTTAGGGTCCAAACCACATGTGGAGTGTCCAAGCCCTTATTTGGAGGGTCCAAAGTTCCAGGGTTCATGCTTTTAAGGTTCAAAGATGCATTTTCAGGGCCCAGAGCATCATTTTGAAGCCCCAAAGTCTGATCTGGAAGGTCCAAAGCCTCATTGGTCGACTCCAAAGCCACATTTCTAGGGTCCAAAGCCTCATTTTTACCTTCTAAAGCCTCATTTTAGGCAACAAACCCCTCATTTTGAGAGTGTAAAGGCTCATTTTATCTTCAACCGTCGCATTTTCAGGGTCCAATGCCATTTTTTAGCGTCCAGACAGGCATTTTTAGGGTGCAAGGCACATCTGGAGTGTCCAAGCCCTCATTTGGAGGGTCCAAAGTTCCAGGGTTCACGCTTTTAAAGTTCAAAGATGCATTTTCAGGGCCCAGAGCATCATTTTTGTGCCCCAAAGTCTGATTTGGAAGGTCCAACTCTCTTTACAGAGTCCAAATCTGAATTTCTAGGGTCCAAAGCCTCATTTTTACTATCCAAAGTGTTAGCCTTCCAAAGCCTCCCATTATGCTCCAAAAATGCCTTTTTTCAGGGTCCAAAGCTGCTTTTTGAGTATCCAGTCAGGCATTTTTAGGGTCCGAGCCACATCTGGACTGTCCAAAGCCTCATTTGGAGGGGTCCAAAGTTCCAGGGTTTGCGCTTTTAAGGTTCAAAGATGCATTTTCAGGGCCCAGAGCATCATTTTTGTGCTCCAAAGTCTGATTTGGAAGGTCCAAAGCCTCATTTGTAGAGTCCAAAGCTGCATTTCTAGGGTCCAAAATCTTCATTTGCCTTCCAAATGCTCATTTTAGGCTCCAAACCCCTCGTTTTCAGGGTGCAAAGGCTTAGTTTTAGTTTGCAGAGTCTAATGTTCAGGGTCCAAAGCATCAGTTTTCGATTCCAGACAGGCATTTTTAGGGTCCAAACCACATGTGGAGTATCCAAGCCCTTATTTGGAGGGTCCAAAGTTCCAGGGTTCATGCTTTTAAGGTTCAAAGATGCATTTTCAGGGCCCAGAGCATCATTTTGAAGCCCCAAAGTCTGATCTGGAAGGTCCAAAGCCTCATTGGTCGACTCCAAAGCCACATTTCTAGGGTCCAAGCCTCATTTTTACTTTCTAAAGCCTCATTTTAGGCAACAAACCCCTCATTTTGAGAGTGTAAAGGCTCATTTTATCTTCAACCGTCGCATTTTCAGGGTCCAATGCCATTTTTTAGCGTCCAGACAGGCATTTTTAGGGTGCAAGGCACACCTGGAGTGTCCAAGCCCTCATTTGGAGGGTCCAAAGTTCCAGGGTTTGCGCTTTTAAGGTTCAAAGATGCATTTTCAGGGCCCAGAGCATCATTTTTGTGCCCCAAAGTCTGATTTGGAAGGTCCAACTCTCTTTACAGAGTCCAAATCTGAATTTCTAGGGTCCAAAGCCTCATTTTTACTATCCAAAGTGTTAGCCTTCCAAAGCCTCCCATTATGCTCCAAAAATGCCTTTTTTCAGGGTCCAAAGCTGCTTTTTGAGTATCCAGTCAGGCATTTTTAGGGTCCGAGCCACATCCGGACTGTCCAAAGCCTCATTTGGGGGGGTCCAAAGTTCCAGGGCTTGCGCTTTTAAGGTTCAAAGATGCATTTTCAGGGCCCAGAGCATCATTTTTGTGCTCCAAAGTCTGATTTGGAAGGTCCAAAGCCTCGTTTGTAGAGTCCAAAGCTGCATTTCTAGGGTCCAAAATCTTCATTTGCCTTCCAAATGCTCATTTTAGGCTCCAAACCCCTCGTTTTCAGGGTGCAAAGGCTTAGTTTTAGTTTGCAGAGTCTAATGTTCAGGGTCCAAAGCATCAGTTTTCGATTCCAGACAGGCATTTTTAGGGTCCAAACCACATGTGGAGTGTCCAAGCCCTTATTTGGAGGGTCCAAAGTTCCAGGGTTCATGCTTTTAAGGTTCAAAGATGCATTTTCAGGGCCCAGAGCATCATTTTGAAGCCCCAAAGTCTGATCTGGAAGGTCCAAAGCCTCATTGGTCGACTCCAAAGCCACATTTCTAGGGTCCAAAGCCTCATTTTTACCTTCTAAAGCCTCATTTTAGGCAACAAACCCCTCATTTTGAGAGTGTAAAGGCTCATTTTATCTTCAACCGTCGCATTTTCAGGGTCCAATGCCATTTTTTAGCGTCCAGACAGGCATTTTTAGGGTGCAAGGCACATCTGGAGTGTCCAAGCCCTCATTTGGAGGGTCCAAAGTTCCAGGGTTCGCGCTTTTAAAGTTCAAAGATGCATTTTCAGGGCCCAGAGCATCATTTTTATGCCCCAAAGTCTGATTTGGAAGGTCCAACTCTCTTTACAGAGTCCAAATCTGAATTTCTAGGGTCCAAAGCCTCATTTTTACTATCCAAAGTGTTAGCCTTCCAAAGCCTCCCATTATGCTCCAAAAATGCCTTTTTTCAGGGTCCAAAGCTGCTTTTTGAGTATCCAGTCAGGCATTTTTAGGGTCCGAGCCACATCTGGACTGTCCAAAGCCTCATTTGGAGGGGTCCAAAGTTCCAGGGTTTGCGCTTTTAAGGTTCAAAGATGCATTTTCAGGGCCCAGAGCATCATTTTTGTGCTCCAAAGTCTGATTTGGAAGATCCAAAGCCTCATTTGTAGAGTCCAAAGCTGCATTTCTAGGGTCCAAAATCTTCATTTGCCTTCCAAATGCTCATTTTAGGCTCCAAACCCCTCGTTTTCAGGGTGCAAAGGCTTAGTTTTAGTTTGCAGAGTCTAATGTTCAGGGTCCAAAGCATCAGTTTTCGATTCCAGACAGGCATTTTTAGGGTCCAAACCACATGTGGAGTGTCCAAGCCCTTATTTGGAGGGTCCAAAGTTCCAGGGTTCATGCTTTTAAGGTTCCAAGATGCATTTTCAGGGCCCAGAGCATCATTTTGAAGCCCCAAAGTCTGATTTGGAAGGTCCAAAGCCTCATTGGTCGACTCCAAAGCCACATTTCTAGGGTCCAAAGCCTCATTTTTACCTTCTAAAGCCTCATTTTAGGCAACAAACCCCTCATTTTGAGAGTGTAAAGGCTCATTTTATCTTCAACCGTCGCATTTTCAGGGTCCAATGCCATTTTTTAGCGTCCAGACAGGCATTTTTAGGGTGCAAGGCACACCTGGAGTGTCCAAGCCCTCATTTGGAGGGTCCAAAGTTCCAGGGTTTGCGCTTTTAAGGTTCAAAGATGCATTTTCAGGGCCCAGAGCATCATTTTTGTGCCCCAAAGTCTGATTTGGAAGGTCCAACTCTCTTTACAGAGTCCAAATCTGAATTTCTAGGGTCCAAAGCCTCATTTTTACTATCCAAAGTGTTAGCCTTCCAAAGCCTCCCATTATGCTCCAAAAATGCCTTTTTTCAGGGTCCAAAGCTGCTTTTTGAGTATCCAGTCAGGCATTTTTAGGGTCCGAGCCACATCCGGACTGTCCAAAGCCTCATTTGGGGGGGTCCAAAGTTCCAGGGCTTGCGCTTTTAAGGTTCAAAGATGCATTTTCAGGGCCCAGAGCATCATTTTTGTGCTCCAAAGTCTGATTTGGAAGGTCCAAAGCCTCGTTTGTAGAGTCCAAAGCTGCATTTCTAGGGTCCAAAATCTTCATTTGCCTTCCAAATGCTCATTTTAGGCTCCAAACCCCTCGTTTTCAGGGTGCAAAGGCTTAGTTTTAGTTTGCAGAGTCTAATGTTCAGGGTCCAAAGCATCAGTTTTCGATTCCAGACAGGCATTTTTAGGGTCCAAACCACATGTGGAGTGTCCAAGCCCTTATTTGGAGGGTCCAAAGTTCCAGGGTTCATGCTTTTAAGGTTCAAAGATGCATTTTCAGGGCCCAGAGCATCATTTTGAAGCCCCAAAGTCTGATCTGGAAGGTCCAAAGCCTCATTGGTCGACTCCAAAGCCACATTTCTAGGGTCCAAAGCCTCATTTTTACCTTCTAAAGCCTCATTTTAGGCAACAAACCCCTCATTTTGAGAGTGTAAAGGCTCATTTTATCTTCAACCGTCGCATTTTCAGGGTCCAATGCCATTTTTTAGCGTCCAGACAGGCATTTTTAGGGTGCAAGGCACATCTGGAGTGTCCAAGCCCTCATTTGGAGGGTCCAAAGTTCCAGGGTTCGCGCTTTTAAAGTTCAAAGATGCATTTTCAGGGCCCAGAGCATCATTTTTATGCCCCAAAGTCTGATTTGGAAGGTCCAACTCTCTTTACAGAGTCCAAATCTGAATTTCTAGGGTCCAAAGCCTCATTTTTACTATCCAAAGTGTTAGCCTTCCAAAGCCTCCCATTATGCTCCAAAAATGCCTTTTTTCAGGGTCCAAAGCTGCTTTTTGAGTATCCAGTCAGGCATTTTTAGGGTCCGAGCCACATCTGGACTGTCCAAAGCCTCATTTGGAGGGGTCCAAAGTTCCAGGGTTTGCGCTTTTAAGGTTCAAAGATGCATTTTCAGGGCCCAGAGCATCATTTTTGTGCTCCAAAGTCTGATTTGGAAGATCCAAAGCCTCATTTGTAGAGTCCAAAGCTGCATTTCTAGGGTCCAAAATCTTCATTTGCCTTCCAAATGCTCATTTTAGGCTCCAAACCCCTCGTTTTCAGGGTGCAAAGGCTTAGTTTTAGTTTGCAGAGTCTAATGTTCAGGGTCCAAAGCATCAGTTTTCGATTCCAGACAGGCATTTTTAGGGTCCAAACCACATGTGGAGTGTCCAAGCCCTTATTTGGAGGGTCCAAAGTTCCAGGGTTCATGCTTTTAAGGTTCCAAGATGCATTTTCAGGGCCCAGAGCATCATTTTGAAGCCCCAAAGTCTGATTTGGAAGGTCCAAAGCCTCATTGGTCGACTCCAAAGCCACATTTCTAGGGTCCAAAGCCTCATTTTTACCTTCTAAAGCCTCATTTTAGGCAACAAACCCCTCATTTTGAGAGTGTAAAGGCTCATTTTATCTTCAACCGTCGCATTTTCAGGGTCCAATGCCATTTATTAGCGTCCAGACAGGCATTTTTAGGGTGCAAGGCACACCTGGAGTGTCCAAGCCCTCATTTGGAGGGTCCAAAGTTCCAGGGTTTGCGCTTTTAAGGTTCAAAGATGCATTTTCAGGGCCCAGAGCATCATTTTTGTGCCCCAAAGTCTGATTTGGAAGGTCCAACTCTCTTTACAGAGTCCAAATCTGAATTTCTAGGGTCCAAAGCCTCATTTTTACTATCCAAAGTGTTAGCCTTCCAAAGCCTCCCATTATGCTCCAAAAATGCCTTTTTTCAGGGTCCAAAGCTGCTTTTTGAGTATCCAGTCAGGCATTTTTAGGGTCCGAGCCACATCCGGACTGTCCAAAGCCTCATTTGGAGGGGTCCAAAGTTCCAGGGCTTGCGCTTTTAAGGTTCAAAGATGCATTTTCAGGGCCCAGAGCATCATTTTTGTGCTCCAAAGTCTGATTTGGAAGGTCCAAAGCCTCATTTGTAGAGTCCAAAGCTGCATTTCTAGGGTCCAAAATCTTCATTTGCCTTCCAAATGCTCATTTTAGGCTCCAAACCCCTCGTTTTCAGGGTGCAAAGGCTTAGTTTTAGTTTGCAGAGTCTAATGTTCAGGGTCCAAAGCATCAGTTTTCGATTCCAGACAGGCATTTTTAGGGTCCAAACCACATGTGGAGTGTCCAAGCCCTTATTTGGAGGGTCCAAAGTTCCAGGGTTCACGCTTTTAAGGTTCAAAGATGCATTTTCAGGGCCCAGAGCATCATTTTGAAGCCCCAAAGTCTGATCTGGAAGGTCCAAAGCCTCATTGGTCGACTCCAAAGCCACATTTCTAGGGTCCAAGCCTCATTTTTACTTTCTAAAGCCTCATTTTAGGCAACAAACCCCTCATTTTGAGAGTGTAAAGGCTCATTTTATCTTCAACCGTCGCATTTTCAGGGTCCAATGCCATTTTTTAGCGTCCAGACAGGCATTTTTAGGGTGCAAGGCACATCTGGAGTGTCCAAGCCCTCATTTGGAGGGTCCAAAGTTCCAGGGTTCACGCTTTTAAAGTTCAAAGATGCATTTTCAGGGCCCAGAGCATCATTTTTATGCCCCAAAGTCTGATTTGGAAGGTCCAACTCTCTTTACAGAGTCCAAATCTGAATTTCTAGGGTCCAAAGCCTCATTTTTACTATCCAAAGTGTTAGCCTTCCAAAGCCTCCCATTATGCTCCAAAAATGCCTTTTTTCAGGGTCCAAAGCTGCTTTTTGAGTATCCAGTCAGGCATTTTTAGGGTCCGAGCCACATCCGGACTGTCCAAAGCCTCATTTGGAGGGGTCCAAAGTTCCAGGGCTTGCGCTTTTAAGGTTCAAAGATGCATTTTCAGGGCCCAGAGCATCATTTTTGTGCTCCAAAGTCTGATTTGGAAGGTCCAAAGCCTCGTTTGTAGAGTCCAAAGCTGCATTTCTAGGGTCCAAAATCTTCATTTGCCTTCCAAATGCTCATTTTAGGCTCCAAACCCCTCGTTTTCAGGGTGCAAAGGCTTAGTTTTAGTTTGCAGAGTCTAATGTTCAGGGTCCAAAGCATCAGTTTTCGATTCCAGACAGGCATTTTTAGGGTCCAAACCACATGTGGAGTGTCCAAGCCCTTATTTGGAGGGTCCAAAGTTCCAGGGTTCATGCTTTTAAGGTTCCAAGATGCATTTTCAGGGCCCAGAGCATCATTTTGAAGCCCCAAAGTCTGATCTGGAAGGTCCAAAGCCTCATTGGTCGACTCCAAAGCCACATTTCTAGGGTCCAAAGCCTCATTTTTACCTTCTAAAGCCTCATTTTAGGCAACAAACCCCTCATTTTGAGAGTGTAAAGGCTCATTTTATCTTCAACCGTCGCATTTTCAGGGTCCAATGCCATTTTTTAGCGTCCAGACAGGCATTTTTAGGGTGCAAGGCACATCTGGAGTGTCCAAGCCCTCATTTGGAGGGTCCAAAGTTCCAGGGTTCGCGCTTTTAAAGTTCAAAGATGCATTTTCAGGGCCCAGAGCATCATTTTTATGCCCCAAAGTCTGATTTGGAAGGTCCAACTCTCTTTACAGAGTCCAAATCTGAATTTCTAGGGTCCAAAGCCTCATTTTTACTATCCAAAGTGTTAGCCTTCCAAAGCCTCCCATTATGCTCCAAAAATGCCTTTTTTCAGGGTCCAAAGCTGCTTTTTGAGTATCCAGTCAGGCATTTTTAGGGTCCGAGCCACATCTGGACTGTCCAAAGCCTCATTTGGAGGGGTCCAAAGTTCCAGGGCTTGCGCTTTTAAGGTTCAAAGATGCATTTTCAGGGCCCAGAGCATCATTTTTGTGCTCCAAAGTCTGATTTGGAAGGTCCAAAGCCTCATTTGTAGAGTCCAAAGCTGCATTTCTAGGGTCCAAAATCTTCATTTGCCTTCCAAATGCTCATTTTAGGCTCCAAACCCCTCGTTTTCAGGGTGCAAAGGCTTAGTTTTAGTTTGCAGAGTCTAATGTTCAGGGTCCAAAGCATCAGTTTTCGATTCCAGACAGGCATTTTTAGGGTCCAAACCACATGTGGAGTGTCCAAGCCCTTATTTGGAGGGTCCAAAGTTCCAGGGTTCATGCTTTTAAGGTTCAAAGATGCATTTTCAGGGCCCAGAGCATCATTTTGAAGCCCCAAAGTCTGATTTGGAAGGTCCAAAGCCTCATTGGTCGACTCCAAAGCCACATTTCTAGGGTCCAAAGCCTCATTTTTACCTTCTAAAGCCTCATTTTAGGCAACAAACCCCTCATTTTGAGAGTGTAAAGGCTCATTTTATCTTCAACCGTCGCATTTTCAGGGTCCAATGCCATTTATTAGCGTCCAGACAGGCATTTTTAGGGTGCAAGGCACACCTGGAGTGTCCAAGCCCTCATTTGGAGGGTCCAAAGTTCCAGGGTTTGCGCTTTTAAGGTTCAAAGATGCATTTTCAGGGCCCAGAGCATCATTTTTGTGCCCCAAAGTCTGATTTGGAAGGTCCAACTCTCTTTACAGAGTCCAAATCTGAATTTCTAGGGTCCAAAGCCTCATTTTTACTATCCAAAGTGTTAGCCTTCCAAAGCCTCCCATTATGCTCCAAAAATGCCTTTTTTCAGGGTCCAAAGCTGCTTTTTGAGTATCCAGTCAGGCATTTTTAGGGTCCGAGCCACATCCGGACTGTCCAAAGCCTCATTTGGGGGGGTCCAAAGTTCCAGGGCTTGCGCTTTTAAGGTTCAAAGATGCATTTTCAGGGCCCAGAGCATCATTTTTGTGCTCCAAAGTCTGATTTGGAAGGTCCAAAGCCTCGTTTGTAGAGTCCAAAGCTGCATTTCTAGGGTCCAAAATCTTCATTTGCCTTCCAAATGCTCATTTTAGGCTCCAAACCCCTCGTTTTCAGGGTGCAAAGGCTTAGTTTTAGTTTGCAGAGTCTAATGTTCAGGGTCCAAAGCATCAGTTTTCGATTCCAGACAGGCATTTTTAGGGTCCAAACCACATGTGGAGTGTCCAAGCCCTTATTTGGAGGGTCCAAAGTTCCAGGGTTCATGCTTTTAAGGTTCAAAGATGCATTTTCAGGGCCCAGAGCATCATTTTGAAGCCCCAAAGTCTGATCTGGAAGGTCCAAAGCCTCATTGGTCGACTCCAAAGCCACATTTCTAGGGTCCAAAGCCTCATTTTTACCTTCTAAAGCCTCATTTTAGGCAACAAACCCCTCATTTTGAGAGTGTAAAGGCTCATTTTATCTTCAACCGTCGCATTTTCAGGGTCCAATGCCATTTTTTAGCGTCCAGACAGGCATTTTTAGGGTGCAAGGCACATCTGGAGTGTCCAAGCCCTCATTTGGAGGGTCCAAAGTTCCAGGGTTCGCGCTTTTAAAGTTCAAAGATGCATTTTCAGGGCCCAGAGCATCATTTTTATGCCCCAAAGTCTGATTTGGAAGGTCCAACTCTCTTTACAGAGTCCAAATCTGAATTTCTAGGGTCCAAAGCCTCATTTTTACTATCCAAAGTGTTAGCCTTCCAAAGCCTCCCATTATGCTCCAAAAATGCCTTTTTTCAGGGTCCAAAGCTGCTTTTTGAGTATCCAGTCAGGCATTTTTAGGGTCCGAGCCACATCTGGACTGTCCAAAGCCTCATTTGGGGGGGTCCAAAGTTCCAGGGTTTGCGCTTTTAAGGTTCAAAGATGCATTTTCAGGGCCCAGAGCATCATTTTTGTGCTCCAAAGTCTGATTTGGAAGGTCCAAAGCCTCATTTGTAGAGTCCAAAGCTGCATTTCTAGGGTCCAAAATCTTCATTTGCCTTCCAAATGCTCATTTTAGGCTTCAAACCCCTCGTTTTCAGGGTGCAAAGGCTTAGTTTTAGTTTGCAGAGTCTAATGTTCAGGGTCCAAAGCATCAGTTTTCGATTCCAGACAGGCATTTTTAGGGTCCAAACCACATGTGGAGTGTCCAAGCCCTTATTTGGAGGGTCCAAAGTTCCAGGGTTCATGCTTTTAAGGTTCAAAGATGCATTTTCAGGGCCCAGAGCATCATTTTGAAGCCCCAAAGTCTGATCTGGAAGGTCCAAAGCCTCATTGGTCGACTCCAAAGCCACATTTCTAGGGTCCAAAGCCTCATTTTTACCTTCTAAAGCCTCATTTTAGGCAACAAACCCCTCATTTTGAGAGTGTAAAGGCTCATTTTATCTTCAACCGTCGCATTTTCAGGGTCCAATGCCATTTTTTAGCGTCCAGACAGGCATTTTTAGGGTGCAAGGCACATCTGGAGTGTCCAAGCCCTCATTTGGAGGGTCCAAAGTTCCAGGGTTCACGCTTTTAAAGTTCAAAGATGCATTTTCAGGGCCCAGAGCATCATTTTTGTGCCCCAAAGTCTGATTTGGAAGGTCCAACTCTCTTTACAGAGTCCAAATCTGAATTTCTAGGGTCCAAAGCCTCATTTTTACTATCCAAAGTGTTAGCCTTCCAAAGCCTCCCATTATGCTCCAAAAATGCCTTTTTTCAGGGTCCAAAGCTGCTTTTTGAGTATCCAGTCAGGCATTTTTAGGGTCCGAGCCACATCTGGACTGTCCAAAGCCTCATTTGGAGGGGTCCAAAGTTCCAGGGTTTGCGCTTTTAAGGTTCAAAGATGCATTTTCAGGGCCCAGAGCATCATTTTTGTGCTCCAAAGTCTGATTTGGAAGGTCCAAAGCCTCATTTGTAGAGTCCAAAGCTGCATTTCTAGGGTCCAAAATCTTCATTTGCCTTCCAAATGCTCATTTTAGGCTCCAAACCCCTCGTTTTCAGGGTGCAAAGGCTTAGTTTTAGTTTGCAGAGTCTAATGTTCAGGGTCCAAAGCATCAGTTTTCGATTCCAGACAGGCATTTTTAGGGTCCAAACCACATGTGGAGTATCCAAGCCCTTATTTGGAGGGTCCAAAGTTCCAGGGTTCATGCTTTTAAGGTTCAAAGATGCATTTTCAGGGCCCAGAGCATCATTTTGAAGCCCCAAAGTCTGATCTGGAAGGTCCAAAGCCTCATTGGTCGACTCCAAAGCCACATTTCTAGGGTCCAAGCCTCATTTTTACTTTCTAAAGCCTCATTTTAGGCAACAAACCCCTCATTTTGAGAGTGTAAAGGCTCATTTTATCTTCAACCGTCGCATTTTCAGGGTCCAATGCCATTTTTTAGCGTCCAGACAGGCATTTTTAGGGTGCAAGGCACACCTGGAGTGTCCAAGCCCTCATTTGGAGGGTCCAAAGTTCCAGGGTTTGCGCTTTTAAGGTTCAAAGATGCATTTTCAGGGCCCAGAGCATCATTTTTGTGCCCCAAAGTCTGATTTGGAAGGTCCAACTCTCTTTACAGAGTCCAAATCTGAATTTCTAGGGTCCAAAGCCTCATTTTTACTATCCAAAGTGTTAGCCTTCCAAAGCCTCCCATTATGCTCCAAAAATGCCTTTTTTCAGGGTCCAAAGCTGCTTTTTGAGTATCCAGTCAGGCATTTTTAGGGTCCGAGCCACATCCGGACTGTCCAAAGCCTCATTTGGGGGGGTCCAAAGTTCCAGGGCTTGCGCTTTTAAGGTTCAAAGATGCATTTTCAGGGCCCAGAGCATCATTTTTGTGCTCCAAAGTCTGATTTGGAAGGTCCAAAGCCTCGTTTGTAGAGTCCAAAGCTGCATTTCTAGGGTCCAAAATCTTCATTTGCCTTCCAAATGCTCATTTTAGGCTCCAAACCCCTCGTTTTCAGGGTGCAAAGGCTTAGTTTTAGTTTGCAGAGTCTAATGTTCAGGGTCCAAAGCATCAGTTTTCGATTCCAGACAGGCATTTTTAGGGTCCAAACCACATGTGGAGTGTCCAAGCCCTTATTTGGAGGGTCCAAAGTTCCAGGGTTCATGCTTTTAAGGTTCAAAGATGCATTTTCAGGGCCCAGAGCATCATTTTGAAGCCCCAAAGTCTGATCTGGAAGGTCCAAAGCCTCATTGGTCGACTCCAAAGCCACATTTCTAGGGTCCAAAGCCTCATTTTTACCTTCTAAAGCCTCATTTTAGGCAACAAACCCCTCATTTTGAGAGTGTAAAGGCTCATTTTATCTTCAACCGTCGCATTTTCAGGGTCCAATGCCATTTTTTAGCGTCCAGACAGGCATTTTTAGGGTGCAAGGCACATCTGGAGTGTCCAAGCCCTCATTTGGAGGGTCCAAAGTTCCAGGGTTCGCGCTTTTAAAGTTCAAAGATGCATTTTCAGGGCCCAGAGCATCATTTTTATGCCCCAAAGTCTGATTTGGAAGGTCCAACTCTCTTTACAGAGTCCAAATCTGAATTTCTAGGGTCCAAAGCCTCATTTTTACTATCCAAAGTGTTAGCCTTCCAAAGCCTCCCATTATGCTCCAAAAATGCCTTTTTTCAGGGTCCAAAGCTGCTTTTTGAGTATCCAGTCAGGCATTTTTAGGGTCCGAGCCACATCTGGACTGTCCAAAGCCTCATTTGGAGGGGTCCAAAGTTCCAGGGTTTGCGCTTTTAAGGTTCAAAGATGCATTTTCAGGGCCCAGAGCATCATTTTTGTGCTCCAAAGTCTGATTTGGAAGATCCAAAGCCTCATTTGTAGAGTCCAAAGCTGCATTTCTAGGGTCCAAAATCTTCATTTGCCTTCCAAATGCTCATTTTAGGCTCCAAACCCCTCGTTTTCAGGGTGCAAAGGCTTAGTTTTAGTTTGCAGAGTCTAATGTTCAGGGTCCAAAGCATCAGTTTTCGATTCCAGACAGGCATTTTTAGGGTCCAAACCACATGTGGAGTGTCCAAGCCCTTATTTGGAGGGTCCAAAGTTCCAGGGTTCATGCTTTTAAGGTTCCAAGATGCATTTTCAGGGCCCAGAGCATCATTTTGAAGCCCCAAAGTCTGATTTGGAAGGTCCAAAGCCTCATTGGTCGACTCCAAAGCCACATTTCTAGGGTCCAAAGCCTCATTTTTACCTTCTAAAGCCTCATTTTAGGCAACAAACCCCTCATTTTGAGAGTGTAAAGGCTCATTTTATCTTCAACCGTCGCATTTTCAGGGTCCAATGCCATTTATTAGCGTCCAGACAGGCATTTTTAGGGTGCAAGGCACACCTGGAGTGTCCAAGCCCTCATTTGGAGGGTCCAAAGTTCCAGGGTTTGCGCTTTTAAGGTTCAAAGATGCATTTTCAGGGCCCAGAGCATCATTTTTGTGCCCCAAAGTCTGATTTGGAAGGTCCAACTCTCTTTACAGAGTCCAAATCTGAATTTCTAGGGTCCAAAGCCTCATTTTTACTATCCAAAGTGTTAGCCTTCCAAAGCCTCCCATTATGCTCCAAAAATGCCTTTTTTCAGGGTCCAAAGCTGCTTTTTGAGTATCCAGTCAGGCATTTTTAGGGTCCGAGCCACATCCGGACTGTCCAAAGCCTCATTTGGAGGGGTCCAAAGTTCCAGGGCTTGCGCTTTTAAGGTTCAAAGATGCATTTTCAGGGCCCAGAGCATCATTTTTGTGCTCCAAAGTCTGATTTGGAAGGTCCAAAGCCTCATTTGTAGAGTCCAAAGCTGCATTTCTAGGGTCCAAAATCTTCATTTGCCTTCCAAATGCTCATTTTAGGCTCCAAACCCCTCGTTTTCAGGGTGCAAAGGCTTAGTTTTAGTTTGCAGAGTCTAATGTTCAGGGTCCAAAGCATCAGTTTTCGATTCCAGACAGGCATTTTTAGGGTCCAAACCACATGTGGAGTGTCCAAGCCCTTATTTGGAGGGTCCAAAGTTCCAGGGTTCACGCTTTTAAGGTTCAAAGATGCATTTTCAGGGCCCAGAGCATCATTTTGAAGCCCCAAAGTCTGATCTGGAAGGTCCAAAGCCTCATTGGTCGACTCCAAAGCCACATTTCTAGGGTCCAAGCCTCATTTTTACTTTCTAAAGCCTCATTTTAGGCAACAAACCCCTCATTTTGAGAGTGTAAAGGCTCATTTTATCTTCAACCGTCGCATTTTCAGGGTCCAATGCCATTTTTTAGCGTCCAGACAGGCATTTTTAGGGTGCAAGGCACATCTGGAGTGTCCAAGCCCTCATTTGGAGGGTCCAAAGTTCCAGGGTTCACGCTTTTAAAGTTCAAAGATGCATTTTCAGGGCCCAGAGCATCATTTTTATGCCCCAAAGTCTGATTTGGAAGGTCCAACTCTCTTTACAGAGTCCAAATCTGAATTTCTAGGGTCCAAAGCCTCATTTTTACTATCCAAAGTGTTAGCCTTCCAAAGCCTCCCATTATGCTCCAAAAATGCCTTTTTTCAGGGTCCAAAGCTGCTTTTTGAGTATCCAGTCAGGCATTTTTAGGGTCCGAGCCACATCCGGACTGTCCAAAGCCTCATTTGGAGGGGTCCAAAGTTCCAGGGCTTGCGCTTTTAAGGTTCAAAGATGCATTTTCAGGGCCCAGAGCATCATTTTTGTGCTCCAAAGTCTGATTTGGAAGGTCCAAAGCCTCGTTTGTAGAGTCCAAAGCTGCATTTCTAGGGTCCAAAATCTTCATTTGCCTTCCAAATGCTCATTTTAGGCTCCAAACCCCTCGTTTTCAGGGTGCAAAGGCTTAGTTTTAGTTTGCAGAGTCTAATGTTCAGGGTCCAAAGCATCAGTTTTCGATTCCAGACAGGCATTTTTAGGGTCCAAACCACATGTGGAGTGTCCAAGCCCTTATTTGGAGGGTCCAAAGTTCCAGGGTTCATGCTTTTAAGGTTCCAAGATGCATTTTCAGGGCCCAGAGCATCATTTTGAAGCCCCAAAGTCTGATCTGGAAGGTCCAAAGCCTCATTGGTCGACTCCAAAGCCACATTTCTAGGGTCCAAAGCCTCATTTTTACCTTCTAAAGCCTCATTTTAGGCAACAAACCCCTCATTTTGAGAGTGTAAAGGCTCATTTTATCTTCAACCGTCGCATTTTCAGGGTCCAATGCCATTTTTTAGCGTCCAGACAGGCATTTTTAGGGTGCAAGGCACATCTGGAGTGTCCAAGCCCTCATTTGGAGGGTCCAAAGTTCCAGGGTTCGCGCTTTTAAAGTTCAAAGATGCATTTTCAGGGCCCAGAGCATCATTTTTATGCCCCAAAGTCTGATTTGGAAGGTCCAACTCTCTTTACAGAGTCCAAATCTGAATTTCTAGGGTCCAAAGCCTCATTTTTACTATCCAAAGTGTTAGCCTTCCAAAGCCTCCCATTATGCTCCAAAAATGCCTTTTTTCAGGGTCCAAAGCTGCTTTTTGAGTATCCAGTCAGGCATTTTTAGGGTCCGAGCCACATCTGGACTGTCCAAAGCCTCATTTGGAGGGGTCCAAAGTTCCAGGGCTTGCGCTTTTAAGGTTCAAAGATGCATTTTCAGGGCCCAGAGCATCATTTTTGTGCTCCAAAGTCTGATTTGGAAGGTCCAAAGCCTCATTTGTAGAGTCCAAAGCTGCATTTCTAGGGTCCAAAATCTTCATTTGCCTTCCAAATGCTCATTTTAGGCTCCAAACCCCTCGTTTTCAGGGTGCAAAGGCTTAGTTTTAGTTTGCAGAGTCTAATGTTCAGGGTCCAAAGCATCAGTTTTCGATTCCAGACAGGCATTTTTAGGGTCCAAACCACATGTGGAGTGTCCAAGCCCTTATTTGGAGGGTCCAAAGTTCCAGGGTTCATGCTTTTAAGGTTCAAAGATGCATTTTCAGGGCCCAGAGCATCATTTTGAAGCCCCAAAGTCTGATTTGGAAGGTCCAAAGCCTCATTGGTCGACTCCAAAGCCACATTTCTAGGGTCCAAAGCCTCATTTTTACCTTCTAAAGCCTCATTTTAGGCAACAAACCCCTCATTTTGAGAGTGTAAAGGCTCATTTTATCTTCAACCGTCGCATTTTCAGGGTCCAATGCCATTTATTAGCGTCCAGACAGGCATTTTTAGGGTGCAAGGCACACCTGGAGTGTCCAAGCCCTCATTTGGAGGGTCCAAAGTTCCAGGGTTTGCGCTTTTAAGGTTCAAAGATGCATTTTCAGGGCCCAGAGCATCATTTTTGTGCCCCAAAGTCTGATTTGGAAGGTCCAACTCTCTTTACAGAGTCCAAATCTGAATTTCTAGGGTCCAAAGCCTCATTTTTACTATCCAAAGTGTTAGCCTTCCAAAGCCTCCCATTATGCTCCAAAAATGCCTTTTTTCAGGGTCCAAAGCTGCTTTTTGAGTATCCAGTCAGGCATTTTTAGGGTCCGAGCCACATCCGGACTGTCCAAAGCCTCATTTGGGGGGGTCCAAAGTTCCAGGGCTTGCGCTTTTAAGGTTCAAAGATGCATTTTCAGGGCCCAGAGCATCATTTTTGTGCTCCAAAGTCTGATTTGGAAGGTCCAAAGCCTCGTTTGTAGAGTCCAAAGCTGCATTTCTAGGGTCCAAAATCTTCATTTGCCTTCCAAATGCTCATTTTAGGCTCCAAACCCCTCGTTTTCAGGGTGCAAAGGCTTAGTTTTAGTTTGCAGAGTCTAATGTTCAGGGTCCAAAGCATCAGTTTTCGATTCCAGACAGGCATTTTTAGGGTCCAAACCACATGTGGAGTGTCCAAGCCCTTATTTGGAGGGTCCAAAGTTCCAGGGTTCATGCTTTTAAGGTTCAAAGATGCATTTTCAGGGCCCAGAGCATCATTTTGAAGCCCCAAAGTCTGATCTGGAAGGTCCAAAGCCTCATTGGTCGACTCCAAAGCCACATTTCTAGGGTCCAAAGCCTCATTTTTACCTTCTAAAGCCTCATTTTAGGCAACAAACCCCTCATTTTGAGAGTGTAAAGGCTCATTTTATCTTCAACCGTCGCATTTTCAGGGTCCAATGCCATTTTTTAGCGTCCAGACAGGCATTTTTAGGGTGCAAGGCACATCTGGAGTGTCCAAGCCCTCATTTGGAGGGTCCAAAGTTCCAGGGTTCGCGCTTTTAAAGTTCAAAGATGCATTTTCAGGGCCCAGAGCATCATTTTTATGCCCCAAAGTCTGATTTGGAAGGTCCAACTCTCTTTACAGAGTCCAAATCTGAATTTCTAGGGTCCAAAGCCTCATTTTTACTATCCAAAGTGTTAGCCTTCCAAAGCCTCCCATTATGCTCCAAAAATGCCTTTTTTCAGGGTCCAAAGCTGCTTTTTGAGTATCCAGTCAGGCATTTTTAGGGTCCGAGCCACATCTGGACTGTCCAAAGCCTCATTTGGAGGGGTCCAAAGTTCCAGGGTTTGCGCTTTTAAGGTTCAAAGATGCATTTTCAGGGCCCAGAGCATCATTTTTGTGCTCCAAAGTCTGATTTGGAAGATCCAAAGCCTCATTTGTAGAGTCCAAAGCTGCATTTCTAGGGTCCAAAATCTTCATTTGCCTTCCAAATGCTCATTTTAGGCTCCAAACCCCTCGTTTTCAGGGTGCAAAGGCTTAGTTTTAGTTTGCAGAGTCTAATGTTCAGGGTCCAAAGCATCAGTTTTCGATTCCAGACAGGCATTTTTAGGGTCCAAACCACATGTGGAGTGTCCAAGCCCTTATTTGGAGGGTCCAAAGTTCCAGGGTTCATGCTTTTAAGGTTCAAAGATGCATTTTCAGGGCCCAGAGCATCATTTTGAAGCCCCAAAGTCTGATTTGGAAGGTCCAAAGCCTCATTGGTCGACTCCAAAGCCACATTTCTAGGGTCCAAAGCCTCATTTTTACCTTCTAAAGCCTCATTTTAGGCAACAAACCCCTCATTTTGAGAGTGTAAAGGCTCATTTTATCTTCAACCGTCGCATTTTCAGGGTCCAATGCCATTTATTAGCGTCCAGACAGGCATTTTTAGGGTGCAAGGCACACCTGGAGTGTCCAAGCCCTCATTTGGAGGGTCCAAAGTTCCAGGGTTTGCGCTTTTAAGGTTCAAAGATGCATTTTCAGGGCCCAGAGCATCATTTTTGTGCCCCAAAGTCTGATTTGGAAGGTCCAACTCTCTTTACAGAGTCCAAATCTGAATTTCTAGGGTCCAAAGCCTCATTTTTACTATCCAAAGTGTTAGCCTTCCAAAGCCTCCCATTATGCTCCAAAAATGCCTTTTTTCAGGGTCCAAAGCTGCTTTTTGAGTATCCAGTCAGGCATTTTTAGGGTCCGAGCCACATCCGGACTGTCCAAAGCCTCATTTGGAGGGGTCCAAAGTTCCAGGGCTTGCGCTTTTAAGGTTCAAAGATGCATTTTCAGGGCCCAGAGCATCATTTTTGTGCTCCAAAGTCTGATTTGGAAGGTCCAAAGCCTCATTTGTAGAGTCCAAAGCTGCATTTCTAGGGTCCAAAATCTTCATTTGCCTTCCAAATGCTCATTTTAGGCTCCAAACCCCTCGTTTTCAGGGTGCAAAGGCTTAGTTTTAGTTTGCAGAGTCTAATGTTCAGGGTCCAAAGCATCAGTTTTCGATTCCAGACAGGCATTTTTAGGGTCCAAACCACATGTGGAGTGTCCAAGCCCTTATTTGGAGGGTCCAAAGTTCCAGGGTTCACGCTTTTAAGGTTCAAAGATGCATTTTCAGGGCCCAGAGCATCATTTTGAAGCCCCAAAGTCTGATCTGGAAGGTCCAAAGCCTCATTGGTCGACTCCAAAGCCACATTTCTAGGGTCCAAGCCTCATTTTTACTTTCTAAAGCCTCATTTTAGGCAACAAACCCCTCATTTTGAGAGTGTAAAGGCTCATTTTATCTTCAACCGTCGCATTTTCAGGGTCCAATGCCATTTTTTAGCGTCCAGACAGGCATTTTTAGGGTGCAAGGCACATCTGGAGTGTCCAAGCCCTCATTTGGAGGGTCCAAAGTTCCAGGGTTCACGCTTTTAAAGTTCAAAGATGCATTTTCAGGGCCCAGAGCATCATTTTTATGCCCCAAAGTCTGATTTGGAAGGTCCAACTCTCTTTACAGAGTCCAAATCTGAATTTCTAGGGTCCAAAGCCTCATTTTTACTATCCAAAGTGTTAGCCTTCCAAAGCCTCCCATTATGCTCCAAAAATGCCTTTTTTCAGGGTCCAAAGCTGCTTTTTGAGTATCCAGTCAGGCATTTTTAGGGTCCGAGCCACATCCGGACTGTCCAAAGCCTCATTTGGAGGGGTCCAAAGTTCCAGGGCTTGCGCTTTTAAGGTTCAAAGATGCATTTTCAGGGCCCAGAGCATCATTTTTGTGCTCCAAAGTCTGATTTGGAAGGTCCAAAGCCTCGTTTGTAGAGTCCAAAGCTGCATTTCTAGGGTCCAAAATCTTCATTTGCCTTCCAAATGCTCATTTTAGGCTCCAAACCCCTCGTTTTCAGGGTGCAAAGGCTTAGTTTTAGTTTGCAGAGTCTAATGTTCAGGGTCCAAAGCATCAGTTTTCGATTCCAGACAGGCATTTTTAGGGTCCAAACCACATGTGGAGTGTCCAAGCCCTTATTTGGAGGGTCCAAAGTTCCAGGGTTCATGCTTTTAAGGTTCAAAGATGCATTTTCAGGGCCCAGAGCATCATTTTGAAGCCCCAAAGTCTGATCTGGAAGGTCCAAAGCCTCATTGGTCGACTCCAAAGCCACATTTCTAGGGTCCAAAGCCTCATTTTTACCTTCTAAAGCCTCATTTTAGGCAACAAACCCCTCATTTTGAGAGTGTAAAGGCTCATTTTATCTTCAACCGTCGCATTTTCAGGGTCCAATGCCATTTTTTAGCGTCCAGACAGGCATTTTTAGGGTGCAAGGCACATCTGGAGTGTCCAAGCCCTCATTTGGAGGGTCCAAAGTTCCAGGGTTCGCGCTTTTAAAGTTCAAAGATGCATTTTCAGGGCCCAGAGCATCATTTTTGTGCCCCAAAGTCTGATTTGGAAGGTCCAACTCTCTTTACAGAGTCCAAATCTGAATTTCTAGGGTCCAAAACCTCATTTTTACTATCCAAAGTGTTAGCCTTCCAAAGCCTCCCATTATGCTCCAAAAATGCCTTTTTTCAGGGTCCAAAGCTGCTTTTTGAGTATCCAGTCAGGCATTTTTAGGGTCCGAGCCACATCTGGACTGTCCAAAGCCTCATTTGGAGGGGTCCAAAGTTCCAGGGTTTGCGCTTTTAAGGTTCAAAGATGCATTTTCAGGGCCCAGAGCATCATTTTTGTGCTCCAAAGTCTGATTTGGAAGGTCCAAAGCCTCATTTGTAGAGTCCAAAGCTGCATTTCTAGGGTCCAAAATCTTCATTTGCCTTCCAAATGCTCATTTTAGGCTCCAAACCCCTCGTTTTCAGGGTGCAAAGGCTTAGTTTTAGTTTGCAGAGTCTAATGTTCAGGGTCCAAAGCATCAGTTTTCGATTCCAGACAGGCATTTTTAGGGTCCAAACCACATGTGGAGTGTCCAAGCCCTTATTTGGAGGGTCCAAAGTTCCAGGGTTCATGCTTTTAAGGTTCAAAGATGCATTTTCAGGGCCCAGAGCATCATTTTGAAGCCCCAAAGTCTGATTTGGAAGGTCCAAAGCCTCATTGGTCGACTCCAAAGCCACATTTCTAGGGTCCAAAGCCTCATTTTTACCTTCTAAAGCCTCATTTTAGGCAACAAACCCCTCATTTTGAGAGTGTAAAGGCTCATTTTATCTTCAACCGTCGCATTTTCAGGGTCCAATGCCATTTATTAGCGTCCAGACAGGCATTTTTAGGGTGCAAGGCACACCTGGAGTGTCCAAGCCCTCATTTGGAGGGTCCAAAGTTCCAGGGTTCACGCTTTTAAGGTTCAAAGATGCATTTTCAGGGCCCAGAGCATCATTTTTGTGCCCCAAAGTCTGATTTGGAAGGTCCAACTCTCTTTACAGAGTCCAAATCTGAATTTCTAGGGTCCAAAGCCTCATTTTTACTATCCAAAGTGTTAGCCTTCCAAAGCCTCCCATTATGCTCCAAAAATGCCTTTTTTCAGGGTCCAAAGCTGCTTTTTGAGTATCCAGTCAGGCATTTTTAGGGTCCGAGCCACATCCGGACTGTCCAAAGCCTCATTTGGAGGGGTCCAAAGTTCCAGGGCTTGCGCTTTTAAGGTTCAAAGATGCATTTTCAGGGCCCAGAGCATCATTTTTGTGCTCCAAAGTCTGATTTGGAAGGTCCAAAGCCTCATTTGTAGAGTCCAAAGCTGCATTTCTAGGGTCCAAAATCTTCATTTGCCTTCCAAATGCTCATTTTAGGCTCCAAACCCCTCGTTTTCAGGGTGCAAAGGCTTAGTTTTAGTTTGCAGAGTCTAATGTTCAGGGTCCAAAGCATCAGTTTTCGATTCCAGACAGGCATTTTTAGGGTCCAAACCACATGTGGAGTGTCCAAGCCCTTATTTGGAGGGTCCAAAGTTCCAGGGTTCATGCTTTTAAGGTTCAAAGATGCATTTTCAGGGCCCAGAGCATCATTTTGAAGCCCCAAAGTCTGATTTGGAAGGTCCAAAGCCTCATTGGTTGAGTCCAAAGCCACATTTCTAGGGTCCAAAGCCTCATTTTTACCTTCTAAAGCCTCATTTTAGGCAACAAACCCCTCATTTTGAGAGTGTAAAGGCTCATTTTATCTTCAACCGTCGCATTTTCAGGGTCCAATGCCATTTATTAGCGTCCAGACAGGCATTTTTAGGGTGCAAGGCACACCTGGAGTGTCCAAGCCCTCATTTGGAGGGTCCAAAGTTCCAGGGTTTGCACTTTTAAGGTTCAAAGATGCATTTTCAGGGCCCAGAGCATCATTTTTGTGCCCCAAAGTCTGATTTGGAAGGTCCAAAGCCTCGTTTGTAGAGTCCAAAGCTGCATTTCTAGGGTCCAAAATCTTCATTTGCCTTCCAAATGCTCATTTTAGGCTCCAAACCCCTCGTTTTCAGGGTGCAAAGGCTTAGTTTTAGTTTGCAGAGTCTAATGTTCAGGGTCCAAAGCATCAGTTTTCAATTCCAGACAGGCATTTTTAGGGTCCAAACCACATGTGGAGTGTCCAAGCCCTTATTTGGAGGGTCCAAAGTTCCAGGGTTCATGCTTTTAAGGTTCAAAGATGCATTTTCAGGGCCCAGAGCATCATTTTGAAGCCCCAAAGTCTGATCTGGAAGGTCCAAAGCCTCATTGGTCGACTCCAAAGCCACATTTCTAGGGTCCAAAGCCTCATTTTTACCTTCTAAAGCCTCATTTTAGGCAACAAACCCCTCATTTTTAGAGTGTAAAGGCTCATTTTATTTTCAACAGTCGCATTTTCAGGGTCCAATGCCATTTATTAGCGTCCAGACAGGCATTTTTAGGGTGCAAGGCACATCTGGAGTGTCCAAGCCCTCATTTGGAGGGTCCAAAGTTCCAGGGTTCACGCTTTTAAGGTTCAACGATGCATTTTCAGGGCCCAGAGCATCATTTTTATGCCCCAAAGTCTGATTTGGAAGGTCCAACTCTCTTTACAGAGTCCAAATCTGAATTTCTAGGGTCCAAAGCCTCATTTTTACTATCCAAAGTGTTAGCCTTCCAAAGCCTCCCATTATGCTCCAAAAATGCCTTTTTTCAGGGACCAAAGCTGCTTTTTGAGTATCCAGTCAGGCATTTTTAGGGTCCGAGCCACATCTGGACTGTCCAAAGCCTCATTTGGAGGGGTCCAAAGTTCCAGGGTTTGCGCTTTTAAGGTTCAAAGATGCATTTTCAGGGCCCAGAGCATCATTTTTGTGCTCCAAAGTCTGATTTGGAAGGTCCAAAGCCTCATTTGTAGAGTCCAAAGCTGCATTTCTAGGGTCCAAAATCTTCATTTGCCTTCCAAATGCTCATTTTAGGCTCCAAACCCCTCGTTTTCAGGGTGCAAAGGCTTAGTTTTAGTTTGCAGAGTCTAATGTTCAGGGTCCAAAGCATCAGTTTTCGATTCCAGACAGGCATTTTTAGGGTCCAAACCACATGTGGAGTGTCCAAGCCCTTATTTGGAGGGTCCAAAGTTCCAGGGTTCATGCTTTTAAGGTTCAAAGATGCATTATCAGGGCCCAGAGCATCATTTTGAAGCCCCAAAGTCTGATCTGGAAGGTCCAAAGCCTCATTGGTCGACTCCAAAGCCACATTTCTAGGGTCCAAAGCCTCATTTTTACCTTCTAAAGCCTCATTTTAGGCAACAAACCCCTCATTTTGAGAGTGTAAAGGCTCATTTTATCTTCAACCGTCGCATTTTCAGGGTCCAATGCCATTTATTAGTGTCCAGACAGGCATTTTTAGGGTGCAAGGCACATCTGGAGTGTCCAAGCCCTCATTTGGAGGGTCCAAAGTTCCAGGGTTCACGCTTTTAAGGTTCAAAGATGCATTTTCAGGGCCCAGAGCATCATTTTTGTGCCCCAAAGTCTGATTTGGAAGGTCCAACTCTCTTTACAGAGTCCAAATCTGAATTTCTAGGGTCCAAAGCCTCATTTTTACTATCCAAAGTGTTAGCCTTCCAAAGCCTCCCATTATGCTCCAAAAATGCCTTTTTTCAGGGTCCAAAGCTGCTTTTTGAGTATCCAGTCAGGCATTTTTAGGGTCCGAGCCACATCCGGACTGTCCAAAGCCTCATTTGGGGGGGTCCAAAGTTCCAGGGCTTGCGCTTTTAAGGTTCAAAGATGCATTTTCAGGGCCCAGAGCATCATTTTTGTGCTCCAAAGTCTGATTTGGAAGGTCCAAAGCCTCATTTGTAGAGTCCAAAGCTGCATTTCTAGGGTCCAAAATCTTCATTTGCCTTCCAAATGCTCATTTTAGGCTCCAAACCCCTCGTTTTCAGGGTGCAAAGGCTTAGTTTTAGTTTGCAGAGTCTAATGTTCAGGGTCCAAAGCATCAGTTTTCGATTCCAGACAGGCATTTTTAGGGTCCAAACCACATGTGGAGTGTCCAAGCCCTTATTTGGAGGGTCCAAAGTTCCAGGGTTCATGCTTTTAAGGTTCAAAGATGCATTTTCAGGGCCCAGAGCATCATTTTGAAGCCCCAAAGTCTGATCTGGAAGGTCCAAAGCCTCATTGGTCGACTCCAAAGCCACATTTCTAGGGTCCAAAGCCTCATTTTTACCTTCTAAAGCCTCATTTTAGGCAACAAACCCCTCATTTTGAGAGTGTAAAGGCTCATTTTATCTTCAACCGTCGCATTTTCAGGGTCCAATGCCATTTTTTAGCGTCCAGACAGGCATTTTTAGGGTGCAAGGCACATCTGGAGTGTCCAAGCCCTCATTTGGAGGGTCCAAAGTTCCAGGGTTCGCGCTTTTAAAGTTCAAAGATGCATTTTCAGGGCCCAGAGCATCATTTTTATGCCCCAAAGTCTGATTTGGAAGGTCCAACTCTCTTTACAGAGTCCAAATCTGAATTTCTAGGGTCCAAAGCCTCATTTTTACTATCCAAAGTGTTAGCCTTCCAAAGCCTCCCATTATGCTCCAAAAATGCCTTTTTTCAGGGTCCAAAGCTGCTTTTTGAGTATCCAGTCAGGCATTTTTAGGGTCCGAGCCACATCTGGACTGTCCAAAGCCTCATTTGGAGGGGTCCAAAGTTCCAGGGCTTGCGCTTTTAAGGTTCAAAGATGCATTTTCAGGGCCCAGAGCATCATTTTTGTGCTCCAAAGTCTGATTTGGAAGGTCCAAAGCCTCATTTGTAGAGTCCAAAGCTGCATTTCTAGGGTCCAAAATCTTCATTTGCCTTCCAAATGCTCATTTTAGGCTCCAAACCCCTCGTTTTCAGGGTGCAAAGGCTTAGTTTTAGTTTGCAGAGTCTAATGTTCAGGGTCCAAAGCATCAGTTTTCGATTCCAGACAGGCATTTTTAGGGTCCAAACCACATGTGGAGTGTCCAAGCCCTTATTTGGAGGGTCCAAAGTTCCAGGGTTCATGCTTTTAAGGTTCAAAGATGCATTTTCAGGGCCCAGAGCATCATTTTGAAGCCCCAAAGTCTGATTTGGAAGGTCCAAAGCCTCATTGGTTGAGTCCAAAGCCACATTTCTAGGGTCCAAAGCCTCATTTTTACTTTCTAAAGCCTCATTTTAGGCAACAAACCCCTCATTTTGAGAGTGTAAAGGCTCATTTTATCTTCAACCGTCGCATTTTCAGGGTCCAATGCCATTTATTAGTGTCCAGACAGGCATTTTTAGGGTGCAAGGCACATCTGGAGTGTCCAAGCCCTCATTTGGAGGGTCCAAAGTTCCAGGGTTCACGCTTTTAAAGTTCAAAGATGCATTTTCAGGGCCCAGAGCATCATTTTTGTGCCCCAAAGTCTGATTTGGAAGGTCCAACTCTCTTTACAGAGTCCAAATCTGAATTTCTAGGGTCCAAAGCCTCATTTTTACTATCCAAAGTGTTAGCCTTCCAAAGCCTCCCATTATGCTCCAAAAATGCCTTTTTTCAGGGTCCAAAGCTGCTTTTTGAGTATCCAGTCAGGCATTTTTAGGGTCCGAGCCACATCCGGACTGTCCAAAGCCTCATTTGGGGGGGTCCAAAGTTCCAGGGCTTGCGCTTTTAAGGTTCAAAGATGCATTTTCAGGGCCCAGAGCATCATTTTTGTGCTCCAAAGTCTGATTTGGAAGGTCCAAAGCCTCATTTGTAGAGTCCAAAGCTGCATTTCTAGGGTCCAAAATCTTCATTTGCCTTCCAAATGCTCATTTTAGGCTCCAAACCCCTCGTTTTCAGGGTGCAAAGGCTTAGTTTTAGTTTGCAGAGTCTAATGTTCAGGGTCCAAAGCATCAGTTTTCGATTCCAGACAGGCATTTTTAGGGTCCAAACCACATGTGGAGTGTCCAAGCCCTTATTTGGAGGGTCCAAAGTTCCAGGGTTCATGCTTTTAAGGTTCAAAGATGCATTTTCAGGGCCCAGAGCATCATTTTGAAGCCCCAAAGTCTGATTTGGAAGGTCCAAAGCCTCATTGGTTGAGTCCAAAGCCACATTTCTAGGGTCCAAAGCCTCATTTTTACCTTCTAAAGCCTCATTTTAGGCAACAAACCCCTCATTTTGAGAGTGTAAAGGCTCATTTTATCTTCAACCGTCGCATTTTCAGGGTCCAATGCCATTTATTAGCGTCCAGACAGGCATTTTTAGGGTGCAAGGCACACCTGGAGTGTCCAAGCCCTCATTTGGAGGGTCCAAAGTTCCAGGGTTTGCGCTTTTAAGGTTCAAAGATGCATTTTCAGGGCCCAGAGCATCATTTTTGTGCCCCAAAGTCTGATTTGGAAGGTCCAACTCTCTTTACAGAGTCCAAATCTGAATTTCTAGGGTCCAAAGCCTCATTTTTACTATCCAAAGTGTTAGCCTTCCAAAGCCTCCCATTATGCTCCAAAAATGCCTTTTTTCAGGGTCCAAAGCTGCTTTTTGAGTATCCAGACAGGCATTTTTAGGGTCCGAGCCACATCCGGACTGTCCAAAGCCTCATTTGCAGGGGTCCAAAGTTCCAGGGCTTGCGCTTTTAAGGTTCAAAGATGCATTTTCAGGGCCCAGAGCATCATTTTTGTGCTCCAAAGTCTGATTTGGAAGGTCCAAAGCCTCGTTTGTAGAGTCCAAAGCTGCATTTCTAGGGTCCAAAATCTTCATTTGCCTTCCAAATGCTCATTTTAGGCTCCAAACCCCTCGTTTTCAGGGTGCAAAGGCTTAGTTGTAGTTTGCAGAGTCTAATGTTCAGGGTCCAAAGCATCAGTTTTCGATTCCAGACAGGCATTTTTAGGGTCCAAACCACATGTGGAGTGTCCAAGCCCTTATTTGGAGGGTCCAAAGTTCAGGGTTCATGCTTTTAAGGTTCAAAGATGCATTTTCAGGGCCCAGAGCATCATTTTGAAGCCCCAAAGCCTGATTTGGAAGGTCCAACTCTCTTTACAGAGTCCAAATCTGAATTTCTAGGGTCCAAAGCCTCATTTTTACTATCCAAAGTGTTAGCCTTCCAAAGCCTCACATTATGCTCTAAAAATGCCTTTTTTCAGGGTCCAAAGCTGCTTTTTGAGTATCCAGTCAGGCATTTTTAGGGTCCGAGCCACATCCGGACTGTCCAAAGCCTCATTTGGAGGGGTCCAAAGTTCCAGGGCTTGCGCTTTTAAGGTTCAAAGATGCATTTTCAGGGCCCAGAGCATCATTTTTGTGCTCCAAAGTCTGATTTGGAAGATCCAAAGCCTCATTTGTAGAGTCCAAAGCTGCATTTCTAGGGTCCAAAATCTTCATTTGCCTTCCAAATGCTCATTTTAGGCTCCAAACCCCTCGTTTTCAGGGTGCAAAAGCTTAGTTTTAGTTTGCAGAGTCTAATGTTCAGGGTCCAAAGCATCAGTTTTCGATTCCAGACAGGCATTTTTAGGGTCCAAACCACATGTGGAGTGTCCAAGCCCTTATTTGGAGGGTCCAAAGTTCCAGGGTTCATGCTTTTAAGGTTCAAAGATGCATTTTCAGGGCCCAGAGCATCATTTTGAAGCCCCAAAGTCTGATTTGGAAGGTCCAAAGCCTCATTGGTCGACTCCAAAGCCACATTTCTAGGGTCCAAGCCTCATTTTTACTTTCTAAAGCCTCATTTTAGGCAACAATCCCCTCATTTTGAGAGTGTAAAGGCTCATTTTATCTTCAACCGTCGCATTTTCAGGGTCCAATGCCATTTTTTAGCGTCCAGACAGGCATTTTTTGGGTCCAAGCCACATCTGGAGTGTCCAAGCCCTCATTTGGAGGGTCCAAAGTTCCAGGGTTCACGCTTTTAAGGTTCAACGATGCATTTTCAGGGCCCAGAGCATCATTTTTGTGCCCCAAAGTCTGATTTGGAAGGTCCAACTCTCTTTACAGAGTCCAAATCTGAATTTCTAGGGTCCAAAGCCTCATTTTTACTATCCAAAGTGTTAGCCTTCCAAAGCCTCCCATTATGCTCCAAAAATGCCTTTTTTCAGGGTCCAAAGCTGCTTTTTGAGTATCCAGTCAGGCATTTTTAGGGTCCGAGCCACATCCGGACTGTCCAAAGCCTCATTTGGAGGGGTCCAAAGTTCCAGGGCTTGCGCTTTTAAGGTTCAAAGATGCATTTTCAGGGCCCAGAGCATCATTTTTGTGCTCCAAAGTCTGATTTGGAAGATCCAAAGCCTCATTTGTAGAGTCCAAAGCTGCATTTCTAGGGTCCAAAATCTTCATTTGCCTTCCAAATGCTCATTTTAGGCTCCAAACCCCTCGTTTTCAGGGTGCAAAAGCTTAGTTTTAGTTTGCAGAGTCTAATGTTCAGGGTCCAAAGCATCAGTTTTCGATTCCAGACAGGCATTTTTAGGGTCCAAACCACATGTGGAGTGTCCAAGCCCTTATTTGGAGGGTCCAAAGTTCCAGGGTTCATGCTTTTAAGGTTCAAAGATGCATTTTCAGGGCCCAGAGCATCATTTTGAAGCCCCAAAGTCTGATTTGGAAGGTCCAAAGCCTCATTGGTCGACTCCAAAGCCACATTTCTAGGGTCCAAGCCTCATTTTTACTTTCTAAAGCCTCATTTTAGGCAACAAACCCCTCATTTTGAGAGTGTAAAGGCTCATTTTATCTTCAACCGTCGCATTTTCAGGGTCCAATGCCATTTTTTAGCGTCCAGACAGGCATTTTTAGGGTGCAAGGCACATCTGGAGTGTCCAAGCCCTCATTTGGAGGGTCCAAAGTTCCAGGGTTCACGCTTTTAAGGTTCAACGATGCATTTTCAGGGCCCAGAGCATCATTTTTGTGCCCCAAAGTCTGATTTGGAAGGTCCAACTCTCTTTACAGAGTCCAAATCTGAATTTCTAGGGTCCAAAGCCTCATTTTTACTATCCAAAGTGTTAGCCTTCCAAAGCCTCCCATTATGCTCCAAAAATGCCTTTTTTCAGGGTCCAAAGCTGCTTTTTGAGTATCCAGTCAGGCATTTTTAGGGTCCGAGCCACATCCGGACTGTCCAAAGCCTCATTTGGAGGGGTCCAAAGTTCCAGGGCTTGCGCTTTTAAGGTTCAAAGATGCATTTTCAGGGCCCAGAGCATCATTTTTGTGCTCCAAAGTCTGATTTGGAAGGTCCAAAGCCTCATTTGTAGAGTCCAAAGCTGCATTTCTAGGGTCCAAAATCTTCATTTGCCTTCCAAATGCTCATTTTAGGCTCCAAACCCCTCGTTTTCAGGGTGCAAAGGCTTAGTTTTAGTTTGCAGAGTCTAATGTTCAGGGTCCAAAGCATCAGTTTTCGATTCCAGACAGGCATTTTTAGGGTGCAAGGCACATCTGGAGTGTCCAAGCCCTCATTTGGAGGGTCCAAAGTTCCAGGGTTCATGCTTTTAAGGTTCAAAGATGCATTTTCAGGGCCCAGAGCATCATTTTGAATCCCCAAAGTCTGATTTGGAAGGTCCAAAGCCTCATTGGTCGACTCCAAAGCCACATTTCTAGGGTCCAAGCCTCATTTTTACTTTCTAAAGCCTCATTTTAGGCAACAAACCCCTCATTTTGAGAGCGTAAAGGCTCATTTTATCTTCAACCGTCGCATTTTCAGGGTCCAATGCCATTTATTAGCGTCCAGACAGGCATTTTTAGGGTGCAAGGCACATCTGGAGTGTCCAAGCCCTCATTTGGAGGGTCCAAAGTTCCAGGGTTCACGCTTTTAAGGTTCAACGATGCATTTTCAGGGCCCAGAGCGTCATTTTTGTGCCCCAAAGTCTGATTTGGAAGGTCCAACTCTCTTTACAGAGTCCAAATCTGAATTTCTAGGGTCCAAAGCCTCATTTTTACTATCCAAAGTGTTAGCCTTCCAAAGCCTCCCATTATGCTCCAAAAATGCCTTTTTTCAGGGTCCAAAGCTGCTTTTTGAGTATCCAGTCAGGCATTTTTAGGGTCCGAGCCACATCCGGACTGTCCAAAGCCTCATTTGGAGGGGTCCAAAGTTCCAGGGTTTGCGCTTTTAAGGTTCAAAGATGCGTTTTCAGGGCCCAGAGCATCATTTTTGTGCTCCAAAGTCTGATTTGGAAGGTCCAAAGCCTCATTTGTAGAGTCCAAAGCTGCATTTCTAGGGTCCAAAATCTTCATTTGCCTTCCAAATGCTCATTTTAGGCTCCAAACCCCTCGTTTTCAGGGTGCAAAGGCTTAGTTTTAGTTTGCAGAGTCTAATGTTCAGGGTCCAAAGCATCAGTTTTCGATTCCAGACAGGCATTTTTAGGGTCCAAACCACATGTGGAGTGTCCAAGCCCTTATTTGGAGGGTCCAAAGTTCCAGGGTTCATGCTTTTAAGGTTCAAAGATGCATTTTCAGGGCCCAGAGCATCATTTTGAAGCCCCAAAGTCTGATTTGGAAGGTCCAAAGCCTCATTGGTTGAGTCCAAAGCCACATTTCTAGGGTCCAAGCCTCATTTTTACTTTCTAAAGCCTCATTTTAGGCAACAAACCCCTCATTTTGAGAGTGTAAAGGCTCATTTTATCTTCAACCGTCGCATTTTCAGGGTCCAATGCCATTTTTTAGTGTCCAGACAGGCATTTTTAGGGTGCAAGGCACATCTGGAGTGTCCAAGCCCTCATTTGGAGGGTCCAAAGTTCCAGGGTTCACGCTTTTAAAGTTCAAAGATGCATTTTCAGGGCCCAGAGCATCATTTTTGTGCCCCAAAGTCTGATTTGGAAGGTCCAACTCTCTTTACAGAGTCCAAATCTGAATTTCTAGGGTCCAAAGCCTCATTTTTACTATCCAAAGTGTTAGCCTTCCAAAGCCTCCCATTATGCTCCAAAAATGCCTTTTTTCAGGGTCCAAAGCTGCTTTTTGAGTATCCAGTCAGGCATTTTTAGGGTCCGAGCCACATCCGGACTGTCCAAAGCCTCATTTGGGGGGGTCCAAAGTTCCAGGGTTTGCGCTTTTAAGGTTCAAAGATGCGTTTTCAGGGCCCAGAGCATCATTTTTGTGCTCCAAAGTCTGATTTGGAAGGTCCAAAGCCTCATTGGTCGACTCCAAAGCCACATTTCTAGGGTCCAAAGCCTCATTTTTACTTTCTAAAGCCTCATTTAGGCAACAATCCCCTCATTTTGAGAGCGTAAAGGCTCAGTTTATTTTTAACAGTCGCATTTTCAGGGTCCAATGCCATTTATTAGCGTCCAGACAGGCATTTTTAGGGTGCAAGGCACATCTGGAGTGTCCAAGCCCTCATTTGGAGGGTCCAAAGTTCCAGGGTTCACGCTTTTAAGGTTCAAAGATGCATTTTCAGGGCCCAGAGCATCATTTTGAAGCCCCAAAGTCTGATCTGGAAGGTCCAAAGCCTCATTGGTCGACTCCAAAGCCACATTTCTAGGGTCCAAGCCTCATTTTTACTTTCTAAAGCCTCATTTTAGGCAACAAACCCCTCATTTTGAGAGTGTAAAGGCTCATTTTATCTTCAACAGTCGCATTTTCAGGGTCCAATGCCATTTTTTAGCGTCCAGACAGGCATTTTTAGGGTGCAAGGCACATCTGGAGTGTCCAAGCCCTCATTTGGAGGGTCCAAAGTTCCAGGGTTCACGCTTTTAAGGTTCAAAGATGCATTTTCAGGGCCCAGAGCATCATTTTTGTGCCCCAAAGTCTGATTTGGAAGGTCCAACTCTCTTTACAGAGTCCAAATCTGAATTTCTAGGGTCCAAAGCCTCATTTTTACTATCCAAAGTGTTAGCCTTCCAAAGCCTCCCATTATGCTCCAAAAATGCCTTTTTTCAGGGTCCAAAGCTGCTTTTTGAGTATCCAGTCAGGCATTTTTAGGGTCCGAGCCACATCCGGACTGTCCAAAGCCTCATTTGGAGGGGTCCAAAGTTCCAGGGCTTGCGCTTTTAAGGTTCAAAGATGCATTTTCAGGGCCCAGAGCATCATTTTTGTGCTCCAAAGTCTGATTTGGAAGGTCCAAAGCCTCATTTGTAGAGTCCAAAGCTGCATTTCTAGGGTCCAAAATCTTCATTTGCCTTCCAAATGCTCATTTTAGGCTCCAAACCCCTCGTTTTCAGGGTGCAAAGGCTTAGTTGTAGTTTGCAGAGTCTAATGTTCAGGGTCCAAAGCATCAGTTTTCGATTCCAGACAGGCATTTTTAGGGTCCAAACCACATGTGGAGTGTCCAAGCCCTTATTTGGAGGGTCCAAAGTTCCAGGGTTCATGCTTTTAAGGTTCAAAGATGCATTTTCAGGGCCCAGAGCATCATTTTGAAGCCCCAAAGTCTGATTTGGAAGGTCCAAAGCCTCATTGGTTGACTCCAAAGCCACATTTCTAGGGTCCAAGCCTCATTTTTACTTTCTAAAGCCACATTTAGGCAACAATCCCCTCATTTTTAGAGTGTAAAGGCTCAGTTTATTTTCAACAGTCGCATTTTCAGGGTCCAATGCCATTTATTAGCGTCAAGACAGGCATTTTTAGGGTGCAAGGCACATCTGGAGTGTCCAAGCCCTCATTTGGAGGGTCCAAAGTTCCAGGGTTCACGCTTTTAAAGTTCAACGATGCATTTTCAGGGCCCAGAGCGTCATTTTTGTGCCCCAAAGTCTGATTTGGAAGGTCCAACTCTCTTTACAGAGTCCAAATCTGAATTTCTAGGGTCCAAAGCCTCATTTTTACTATCCAAAGTGTTAGCCTTCCAAAGCCTCCCATTATGCTCCAAAAATGCCTTTTTTCAGGGTCCAAAGCTGCTTTTTGAGTATCCAGTCAGGCATTTTTAGGGTCCGAGCCACATCCGGACTGTCCAAAGCCTCATTTGGAGGGGTCCAAAGTTCCAGGGTTTGCGCTTTTAAGGTTCAAAGATGCGTTTTCAGGGCCCAGAGCATCATTTTTGTGCTCCAAAGTCTGATTTGGAAGGTCCAAAGCCTCATTTGTAGAGTCCAAAGCTGCATTTCTAGGGTCCAAAATCTTCATTTGCCTTCCAAATGCTCATTTTAGGCTCCAAACCCCTCGTTTTCAGGGTGCAAAGGCTTAGTTTTAGTTTGCAGAGTCTAATGTTCAGGGTCCAAAGCATCAGTTTTCGATTCCAGACAGGCATTTTTAGGGTCCAAACCACATGTGGAGTGTCCAAGCCCTTATTTGGAGGGTCCAAAGTTCCAGGGTTCATGCTTTTAAGGTTCAAAGATGCATTTTCAGGGCCCAGAGCATCATTTTGAAGCCCCAAAGTCTGATTTGGAAGGTCCAAAGCCTCATTGGTCGAGTCGAAAGCCACATTTCTAGGGTCCAAAGCCTCATTTTTACTTTCTAAAGCCTCATTTAGGCAACAATCCCCTCATTTTGAGAGCGTAAAGGCTCAGTTTATTTTTAACAGTCGCATTTTCAGGGTCCAATGCCATTTTTTAGCGTCCAGACAGGCATTTTTAGGGTGCAAGGCACATCTGGAGTGTCCAAGCCCTCATTTGGAGGGTCCAAAGTTCCAGGGTTCACGCTTTTAAGGTTCAAAGATGCATTTTCAGGGCCCAGAGCATCATTTTGAAGCCCCAAAGTCTGATTTGGAAGGTCCAAAGCCTCATTGGTCGACTCCAAAGCCACATTTCTAGGGTCCAAGCCTCATTTTTACTTTCTAAAGCCTCATTTTAGGCAACAAACCCCTCATTTTGAGAGTGTAAAGGCTCATTTTATCTTCAACAGTCGCATTTTCAGGGTCCAATGCCATTTTTTAGCATCCAGACAGGCATTTTTAGGGTGCAAGGCACATCTGGAGTGTCCAAGCCCTCATTTGGAGGGTCCAAAGTTCCAGGGTTCACGCTTTTAAGGTTCAAAGATGCATTTTCAGGGCCCAGAGCATCATTTTTGTGCCCCAAAGTCTGATTTGGAAGGTCCAACTCTCTTTACAGAGTCCAAATCTGAATTTCTAGGGTCCAAAGCCTCATTTTTACTATCCAAAGTGTTAGCCTTCCAAAGCCTCCCATTATGCTCCAAAAATGCCTTTTTTCAGGGTCCAAAGCTGCTTTTTGAGTATCCAGTCAGGCATTTTTAGGGTCCGAGCCACATCCGGACTGTCCAAAGCCTCATTTGGAGGGGTCCAAAGTTCCAGGGCTTGCGCTTTTAAGGTTCAAAGATGCATTTTCAGGGCCCAGAGCATCATTTTTGTGCTCCAAAGTCTGATTTGGAAGGTCCAAAGCCTCGTTTGTAGAGTCCAAAGCTGCATTTCTAGGGTCCAAAGTCTTCATTTGCCTTCCAAATGCTCATTTTAGGCTCCAAACCCCTCGTTTTCAGGGTGCAAAGGCTTAGTTTTAGTTTGCAGAGTCTAATGTTCAGGGTCCAAAGCATCAGTTTTCGATTCCAGACAGGCATTTTTAGGGTCCAAACCACATGTGGAGTGTCCAAGCCCTTATTTGGAGGGTCCAAAGTTCCAGGGTTCATGCTTTTAAGGTTCAAAGATGCATTTTCAGGGCCCAGAGCATCATTTTGAAGCCCCAAAGTCTGATTTGGAAGGTCCAAAGCCTCATTGGTCGACTCCAAAGCCACATTTCTAGGGTCCAAGCCTCATTTTTACTTTCTAAAGCCTCATTTTAGGCAACAAACCCCTCATTTTGAGAGTGTAAAGGCTCATTTTATCTTCAACCGTCGCATTTTCAGGGTCCAATGCCATTTTTTAGTGTCCAGACAGGCATTTTTAGGGTGCAAGGCACATCTGGAGTGTCCAAGCCCTCATTTGGAGGGTCCAAAGTTCCAGGGTTCACGCTTTTAAAGTTCAAAGATGCATTTTCAGGGCCCAGAGCATCATTTTTGTGCCCCAAAGTCTGATTTGGAAGGTCCAACTCTCTTTACAGAGTCCAAATCTGAATTTCTAGGGTCCAAAGCCTCATTTTTACTATCCAAAGTGTTAGCCTTCCAAAGCCTCCCATTATGCTCCAAAAATGCCTTTTTTCAGGGTCCAAAGCTGCTTTTTGAGTATCCAGTCAGGCATTTTTAGGGTCCGAGCCACATCCGGACTGTCCAAAGCCTCATTTGGGGGGGTCCAAAGTTCCAGGGTTTGCGCTTTTAAGGTTCAAAGATGCGTTTTCAGGGCCCAGAGCATCATTTTTGTGCTCCAAAGTCTGATTTGGAAGGTCCAAAGCCTCATTTGTAGAGTCCAAAGCTGCATTTCTAGGGTCCAAAATCTTCATTTGCCTTCCAAATGCTCATTTTAGGCTCCAAACCCCTCGTTTTCAGGGTGCAAAGGCTTAGTTTTAGTTTGCAGAGTCTAATGTTCAGGGTCCAAAGCATCAGTTTTCGATTCCAGACAGGCATTTTTAGGGTCCAAACCACATGTGGAGTGTCCAAGCCCTTATTTGGAGGGTCCAAAGTTCCAGGGTTCATGCTTTTAAGGTTCAAAGATGCATTTTCAGGGCCCAGAGCATCATTTTGAAGCCCCAAAGTCTGATTTGGAAGGTCCAAAGCCTCATTGGTCGACTCCAAAGCCACATTTCTAGGGTCCAAGCCTCATTTTTACTTTCTAAAGCCTCATTTTAGGCAACAAACCCCTCATTTTGAGAGTGTAAAGGCTCAGTTTATTTTCAACAGTCACATTTTCAGGGTCCAATGCCATTTATTAGCGTCCAGACAGGCATTTTTAGGGTGCAAGGCACATCTGGAGTGTCCAAGCCCTCATTTGGAGGGTCCAAAGTTCCAGGGTTCACGCTTTTAAGGTTCAAAGATGCATTTTCAGGGCCCAGAGCATCATTTTGAAGCCCCAAAGTCTGATCTGGAAGGTCCAAAGCCTCATTGGTCGACTCCAAAGCCACATTTCTAGGGTCCAAGCCTCATTTTTACTTTCTAAAGCCTCATTTTAGGCAACAAACCCCTCATTTTGAGAGTGTAAAGGCTCATTTTGTTTTCAACAGTCGCATTTACAGGGTCCAATGCCATTTTTTAGCGTCCAGACAGGCATTTTTAGGGTGCAAGGCACATCTGGAGTGTCCAAGCCCTCATTTGGAGGGTCCAAAGTTCCAGGGTTCACGCTTTTAAGGTTCAAAGATGCATTTTCAGGGCCCAGAGCATCATTTTTGTGCCCCAAAGTCTGATTTGGAAGGTCCAACTCTCTTTACAGAGTCCAAATCTGAATTTCTAGGGTCCAAAGCCTCATTTTTACTATCCAAAGTGTTAGCCTTCCAAAACCTCCCATTATGCTCCAAAAATGCCTTTTTTCAGGGTCCAAAGCTGCTTTTTGAGTATCCAGTCAGGCATTTTTAGGGTCCGAGCCACATCCGGACTGTCCAAAGCCTCATTTGGGGGGGTCCAAAGTTCCAGGGTTTGCGCTTTTAAGGTTCAAAGATGCATTTTCAGGGCCCAGAGCATCATTTTTGTGCTCCAAAGTCTGATTTGGAAGGTCCAAAGCCTCATTGGTCGAGTCGAAAGCCACATTTCTAGGGTCCAAAGCCTTATTTTTACTTTCTAAAGCCTCATTTAGGCAACAATCCCCTCATTTTGAGAGCGTAAAGGCTCAGTTTATTTTCAACAGTCGCATTTTCAGGGTTCAATGCCATTTATTAGCGTCCAGACAGGCATTTTTAGGGTCCAAGCCACATCTGGAGTGTCCAAGCCCTCATTTGGAGGGTCCAAAGTTCCAGGGTTCACGCTTTTAAGGTTCAAAGATGCATTTTCAGGGCCCAGAGCATCATTTTGAAGCCCCAAAGTCTGATTTGGAAGGTCCAAAGCCTCATTGGTCGACTCCAAAGCCACATTTCTAGGGTCCAAGCCTCATTTTTACTTTCTAAAGCCTCATTTTAGGCAACAAACCCCTCATTTTGAGAGTGTAAAGGCTCATTTTATCTTCAACCGTCGCATTTTCAGGGTCCAATGCCATTTTTTAGCGTCCAGACAGGCATTTTTAGGGTCCAAGCCACATCTGGAGTGTCCAAGCCCTCATTTGGAGGGTCCAAAGTTCCAGGGTTCACGCTTTTAAGGTTCAAAGATGCATTTTCAGGGCCCAGAGCATCATTTTTGTGCTCCAAAGTCTGATTTGGAAGGTCCAAAGCCTCATTTGTAGAGTCCAAAGCTGCATTTCTAGGGTCCAAAATCTTCATTTGCCTTCCAAATGCTCATTTTAGGCTCCAAACCCCTCGTTTTCAGGGTGCAAAGGCTTAGTTTTAGTTTGCAGAGTCTAATGTTCAGGGTCCAAAGCATCAGTTTTCGATTCCAGACAGGCATTTTTAGGGTCCAAACCACATGTGGAGTGTCCAAGCCCTTATTTGGAGGGTCCAAAGTTCCAGGGTTCATGCTTTTAAGGTTCAAAGATGCATTTTCAGGGCCCAGAGCATCATTTTGAAGCCCCAAAGTCTGATTTGGAAGGTCCAAAGCCTCATTGGTCGACTCCAAAGCCACATTTCTAGGGTCCAAGCCTCATTTTTACTTTCTAAAGCCTCATTTTAGGCAACAAACCCCTCATTTTGAGAGTGTAAAGGCTCAGTTTATTTTCAACAGTCACATTTTCAGGGTCCAATGCCATTTATTAGCGTCCAGACAGGCATTTTTAGGGTGCAAGGCACATCTGGAGTGTCCAAGCCCTCATTTGGAGGGTCCAAAGTTCCAGGGTTCACGCTTTTAAGGTTCAAAGATGCATTTTCAGGGCCCAGAGCATCATTTTGAAGCCCCAAAGTCTGATTTGGAAGGTCCAAAGCCTCATTGGTCGACTCCAAAGCCACATTTCTAGGGTCCAAGCCTCATTTTTACTTTCTAGAGCCTCATTTTAGGCAACAAACCCCTCATTTTGAGAGTGTAAAGGCTCATTTTGTTTTCAACAGTCGCATTTACAGGGTCCAATGCCATTTTTTAGCGTCCAGACAGGCATTTTTAGGGTGCAAGGCACATCTGGAGTGTCCAAGCCCTCATTTGGAGGGTCCAAAGTTCCAGGGTTCACGCTTTTAAGGTTCAAAGATGCATTTTCAGGGCCCAGAGCATCATTTTTGTGCCCCATAGTCTGATTTGGAAGGTCCAACTCTCTTTACAGAGTCCAAATCTGAATTTCTAGGGTCCAAAGCCTCATTTTTACTATCCAAAGTGTTAGCCTTCCAAAGCCTCCCATTATGCTCCAAAAATGCCTTTTTTCAGGGTCCAAAGCTGCTTTTTGAGTATCCAGTCAGGCATTTTTAGGGTCCGAGCCACATCCGGACTGTCCAAAGCCTCATTTGGAGGGTCCAAAGTTCCAAGGTTCACGCTTTTAAGGTTCAAAGATGCATTTTCAGGGCCCAGAGCATCATTTTTGTGCTCCAAAGTCTGATTTGGAAGGTCCAAAGCCTCATTTGTAGAGTCCAAAGCTGCATTTCTAGGGTCCAAAATCTTCATTTGCCTTCCAAATGCTCATTTTAGGCTCCAAACCCCTCGTTTTCAGGGTGCAAAGGCTTAGTTTTAGTTTGCAGAGTCTAATGTTCAGGGTCCAAAGCATCAGTTTTCGATTCCAGACAGGCATTTTTAGGGTCCAAACCACATGTGGAGTGTCCAAGCCCTTATTTGGAGGGTCCAAAGTTCCAGGGTTCATGCTTTTAAGGTTCAAAGATGCATTTTCAGGGCCCAGAGCATCATTTTGAAGCCCCAAAGTCTGATTTGGAAGGTCCAAAGCCTCATTGGTTGAGTCCAAAGCCACATTTCTAGGGTCCAAGCCTCATTTTTACTTTCTAAAGCCTCATTTTAGGCAACAAACCCCTCATTTTGAGAGTGTAAAGGCTCATTTTATCTTCAACAGTCGCATTTTCAGGGTCCAATGCCATTTTTTAGCGTCCAGACAGGCATTTTTAGGGTGCAAGGCACATCTGGAGTGTCCAAGCCCTCATTTGGAGGGTCCAAAGTTCCAGGGTTCACACTTTTAAGGTTCAAAGATGCATTTTCAGGGCCCAGAGCATCATTTTGAAGCCCCAAAGTCTGATTTGGAAGGTCCAACTCTCTTTACAGAGTCCAAATCTGAATTTCTAGGGTCCAAAGCCTCATTTTTACTATCCAAAGTGTTAGCCTTCCAAAGCCTCCCATTATGCTCCAAAAATGCCTTTTTTCAGGGTCCAAAGCTGCTTTTTGAGTATCCAGTCAGGCATTTTTAGGGTCCGAGCCACATCCGGACTGTCCAAAGCCTCATTTGGGGGGGTCCAAAGTTCCAGGGCTTGCGCTTTTAAGGTTCAAAGATGCATTTTCAGGGCCCAGAGCATCATTTTTGTGCTCCAAAGTCTGATTTGGAAGGTCCAAAGCCTCATTTGTAGAGTCCAAAGCTGCATTTCTAGGGTCCAAAATCTTCATTTGCCTTCCAAATGCTCATTTTAGGCTCCAAACCCCTCGTTTTCAGGGTGCAAAGGCTTAGTTTTAGTTTGCAGAGTCTAATGTTCAGGGTCCAAAGCATCAGTTTTCGATTCCAGACAGGCATTTTTAGGGTCCAAACCACATGTGGAGTGTCCAAGCCCTTATTTGGAGGGTCCAAAGTTCCAGGGTTCATGCTTTTAAGGTTCAAAGATGCATTTTCAGGGCCCAGAGCATCATTTTGAAGCCCCAAAGTCTGATTTGGAAGGTCCAAAGCCTCATTGGTCGACTCCAAAGCCACATTTCTAGGGTCCAAGCCTCATTTTTACTTTCTAAAGCTACATTTAGGCAACAAACCCCTCATTTTTAGAGTGTAAAGGCTCATTTTATCTTCAACCGTCGCATTTTCAGGGTCCAATGCCATTTTTTAGCGTCCAGACAGGCATTTTTAGGGTGCAAGGCACATCTGGAGTGTCCAAGCCCTCATTTGGAGGGTCCACAGTTCCAGGGTTCACGCTTTTAAGGTTCAAAGATGCATTTTCAGGGCCCAGAGCATCATTTTGAAGCCCCAAAGTCTGATTTGGAAGGTCCAACTCTCTTTACAGAGTCCAAATCTGAATTTCTAGGGTCCAAAGCCTCATTTTTACTATCCAAAGTGTTAGCCTTCCAAAGCCTCCCATTATGCTCCAAAAATGCCTTTTTTCAGGGTCCAAAGCTGCTTTTTGAGTATCCAGTCAGGCATTTTTAGGGTCCGAGCCACATCCGGACTGTCCAAAGCCTCATTTGGGGGGGTCCAAAGTTCCAGGGCTTGCGCTTTTAAGGTTCAAAGATGCATTTTCAGGGCCCAGAGCATCATTTTTGTGCTCCAAAGTCTGATTTGGAAGGTCCAAAGCCTCATTTGTAGAGTCCAAAGCTGCATTTCTAGGGTCCAAAATCTTCATTTGCCTTCCAAATGCTCATTTTAGGCTCCAAACCCCTCGTTTTCAGGGTGCAAAGGCTTAGTTTTAGTTTGCAGAGTCTAATGTTCAGGGTCCAAAGCATCAGTTTTCGATTCCAGACAGGCATTTTTAGGGTCCAAACCACATGTGGAGTGTCCAAGCCCTTATTTGGAGGGTCCAAAGTTCCAGGGTTCATGCTTTTAAGGTTCAAAGATGCATTTTCAGGGCCCAGAGCATCATTTTGAAGCCCCAAAGTCTGATTTGGAAGGTCCAAAGCCTCATTGGTCGACTCCAAAGCCACATTTCTAGGGTCCAAGCCTCATTTTTACTTTCTAAAGCCACATTTAGGCAACAAACCCCTCATTTTGAGAGTGTAAAGGCTCATTTTATCTTCAACCGTCGCATTTTCAGGGTCCAATGCCATTTTTTAGCGTCCAGACAGGCATTTTTAGGGTGCAAGGCACATCTGGAGTGTCCAAGCCCTCATTTGGAGGGTCCAAAGTTCCAGGGTTCACGCTTTTAAAGTTCAAAGATGCATTTTCAGGGCCCAGAGCATCATTTTTGTGCCCCAAAGTCTGATTTGGAAGGTCCAACTCTCTTTACAGAGTCCAAATCTGAATTTCTAGGGTCCAAAGCCTCATTTTTACTATCCAAAGTGTTAGCCTTCCAAAGCCTCCCATTATGCTCCAAAAATGCCTTTTTTCAGGGTCCAAAGCTGCTTTTTGAGTATCCAGTCAGGCATTTTTAGGGTCCGAGCCACATCCGGACTGTCCAAAGCCTCATTTGGGGGGGTCCAAAGTTCCAGGGTTTGCGCTTTTAAGGTTCAAAGATGCATTTTCAGGGCCCAGAGCATCATTTCGAAGCCCCAAAGTCTGATTTGGAAGGTCCAAAGCCTCATTGGTCGAGTCGAAAGCCACATTTCTAGGGTCCAAAGCCTCATTTTTACTTTCTAAAGCCTCATTTAGGCAACAATCCCCTCATTTTGAGAGTGTAAAGGCTCATTTTATCTTCAGGAGTCGCATTTTCAGGGTCCAATGCCATTTTTTAGCGTCCAGACAGGCATTTTTAGGGTGCAAGGCACATCTGGAGTGTCCAAGCCCTCATTTGGAGGGTCCAAAGTTCCAGGGTTCACGCTTTTAAGGTTCAAAGATGCATTTTCAGGGCCCAGAGCATCATTTTTGTGCTCCAAAGTCTGATTTGGAAGGTCCAAAGCCTCATTTGTAGAGTCCAAAGCTGCATTTCTAGGGTCCAAAATCTTCATTTGCCTTCCAAATGCTCATTTTAGGCTCCAAACCCCTCGTTTTCAGGGTGCAAAGGCTTAGTTTTAGTTTGCAGAGTCTAATGTTCAGGGTCCAAAGCATCAGTTTTCGATTCCAGACAGGCATTTTTAGGGTCCAAACCACATGTGGAGTGTCCAAGCCCTCATTTGGAGGGTCCACAGTTCCAGGGTTCACGCTTTTAAGGTTCAAAGATGCATTTTCAGGGCCCAGAGCATCATTTTGAAGCCCCAAAGTCTGATTTGGAAGGTCCAACTCTCTTTACAGAGTCCAAATCTGAATTTCTAGGGTCCAAAGCCTCATTTTTACTATCCAAAGTGTTAGCCTTCCAAAGCCTCCCATTATGCTCCAAAAATGCCTTTTTTCAGGGTCCAAAGCTGCTTTTTGAGTATCCAGTCAGGCATTTTTAGGGTCCGAGCCACATCCGGACTGTCCAAAGCCTCATTTGGGGGGGTCCAAAGTTCCAGGGTTTGCGCTTTTAAGGTTCAAAGATGCATTTTCAGGGCCCAGAGCATCATTTCGAAGCCCCAAAGTCTGATTTGGAAGGTCCAAAGCCTCATTGGTAGAGTCAAAAGCCACATTTCTAGGGTCCAAAGCCTCATTTTTACTTTCTAAAGCCTCATTTAGGCAACAATCCCCTCATTTTGAGAGTGTAAAGGCTCATTTTATCTTCAGGAGTCGCATTTTCAGGGTCCAATGCCATTTTTTAGCGTCCAGACAGGCATTTTTAGGGTGCAAGGCACATCTGGAGTGTCCAAGCCCTCATTTGGAGGGTCCAAAGTTCCAGGGTTCACGCTTTTAAGGTTCAAAGATGCATTTTCAGGGCCCAGAGCATCATTTTTGTGCTCCAAAGTCTGATTTGGAAGGTCCAAAGCCTCATTTGTAGAGTCCAAAGCTGCATTTCTAGGGTCCAAAATCTTCATTTGCCTTCCAAATGCTCATTTTAGGCTCCAAACCCCTCGTTTTCAGGGTGCAAAGGCTTAGTTTTAGTTTGCAGAGTCTAATGTTCAGGGTCCAAAGCATCAGTTTTCGATTCCAGACAGGCATTTTTAGGGTCCAAACCACATGTGGAGTGTCCAAGCCCTCATTTGGAGGGTCCACAGTTCCAGGGTTCACGCTTTTAAGGTTCAAAGATGCATTTTCAGGGCCCAGAGCATCATTTTTGTGCCCCAAAGTCTGATTTGGAAGGTCCAACTCTCTTTACAGAGTCCAAATCTGAATTTCTAGGGTCCAAAGCCTCATTTTTACTATCCAAAGTGTTAGCCTTCCAAAGCCTCCCATTATGCTCCAAAAATGCCTTTTTTCAGGGTCCAAAGCTGCTTTTTGAGTATCCAGTCAGGCATTTTTAGGGTCCGAGCCACATCCGGACTGTCCAAAGCCTCATTTGGGGGGGTCCAAAGTTCCAGGGTTTGCGCTTTTAAGGTTCAAAGATGCATTTTCAGGGCCCAGAGCATCATTTTTGTGCCCCAAAGTCTGATTTGGAAGGTCCAAACTCTCTTTATAGAGTCCAAATCTGAATTTCTAGGGTCCAAAGCCTCATTTTTACTATCCAAAGTGTTAGCCTTCCAAAGCCTCCCATTATGCTCCAAAAATGCCTTTTTTCAGGGTCCAAAGCTGCTTTTTGAGTATCCAGTCAGGCATTTTTAGGGTCCGAGCCACATCCGGACTGTCCAAAGCCTCATTTGGAGGGGTCCAAAGTTCCAGGGCTTGCGCTTTTAAGGTTCAAAGATGCATTTTCAGGGCCCAGAGCATCATTTTTGTGCTCCAAAGTCTGATTTGGAAGGTCCAAAGCCTCATTGGTCGAGTCGAAAGCCACATTTCTAGGGTCCAAAGCCTCATTTTTACTTTCTAAAGCCTCATTTAGGCAACAATCCCCTCATTTTGAGAGCGTAACGGCTCAGTTTATTTTCAACAGTCGCATTTTCAGGGTCCAATGCCATTTATTAGCGTCCAGACAGGCATTTTTAGGGTCCAAGCCACATCTGGAGTGTCCAAGCCCTCATTTGGAGGGTCCAAAGTTCCAGGGTTCACGCTTTTAAGGTTCAAAGATGCATTTTCAGGGCCCAGAGCATCATTTTTGTGCCCCAAAGTCTGATTTGGAAGCTCCAACTCTCTTTACAGAGTCCAAATCTGAATTTCTAGGGTCCAAAGCCTCATTTTTACTATCCAAAGTGTTAGCCTTCCAAAGCCTCCCATTATGCTCCAAAAATGCCTTTTTTCAGGGTCCAAAGCTGCTTTTTGAGTATCCAGTCAGGCATTTTTAGGGTCCGAGCCACATCCGGACTGTCCAAAGCCTCATTTGGAGGGGTCCAAAGTTCCAGGGCTTGCGCTTTTAAGGTTCAAAGATGCATTTTCAGGGCCCAGAGCATCATTTTTGTGCTCCAAAGTCTGATTTGGAAGGTCCAAAGCCTCATTGGTCGAGTCGAAAGCCACATTTCTAGGGTCCAAAGCCTCATTTTTACTTTCTAAAGCCTCATTTAGGCAACAATCCCCTCATTTTTAGAGTGTAAAGGCTCAGTTTATTTTCAACAGTCGCATTTTCAGGGTCCCATGCCATTTTTTAGCGTCCAGACAGGCATTTTTAGGGTGCAAGGCACATCTGGAGTGTCCAAGCCCTCATTTGGAGGGTCCAAAGTTCCAGGGTTCACGCTTTTAAGGTTCAACGATGCATTTTCAGGGCCCAGAGCGTCATTTTTGTGCCCCAAAGTCTGATTTGGAAGGTCCAACTCTCTTTACAGAGTCCAAATCTGAATTTCTAGGGTCCAAAGCCTCATTTTTACTATCCAAAGTGTTAGCCTTCCAAAGCCTCCCATTATGCTCCAAAAATGCCTTTTTTCAGGGTCCAAAGCTGCTTTTTGAGTATCCAGTCAGGCATTTTTAGGGTCCGAGCCACATCCGGACTGTCCAAAGCCTCATTTGGAGGGGTCCAAAGTTCCAGGGCTTGCGCTTTTAAGGTTCAAAGATGCATTTTCAGGGCCCAGAGCATCATTTTTGTGCTCCAAAGTCTGATTTGGAAGGTCCAAAGCCTCATTGGTCGAGTCGAAAGCCACATTTCTAGGGTCCAAAGCCTCATTTTTACTTTCTAAAGCCTCATTTAGGCAACAATCCCCTCATTTTGAGAGCGTAAAGGCTCAGTTTATTTTCAACAGTCGCATTTTCAGGGTCCAATGCCATTTATTAGCGTCCAGACAGGCATTTTTTGGGTCCAAGCCACATCTGGAGTGTCCAAGCCCTCATTTGGAGGGTCCAAAGTTCCAGGGTTCACGCTTTTAAGGTTCAAAGATGCATTTTCAGGGCCCAGAGCATCATTTTTGTGCCCCAAAGTCTGATTTGGAAGGTCCAACTCTCTTTACAGAGTCCAAATCTGAATTTCTAGGGTCCAAAGCCTCATTTTTACTATCCAAAGTGTTAGCCTTCCAAAGCCTCCCATTATGCTCCAAAAATGCCTTTTTTCAGGGTCCAAAGCTGCTTTTTGAGTATCCAGTCAGGCATTTTTAGGGTCCGAGCCACATCCGGACTGTCCAAAGCCTCATTTGGAGGGGTCCAAAGTTCCAGGGCTTGCGCTTTTAAGGTTCAAAGATGCATTTTCAGGGCCCAGAGCATCATTTTGAAGCCCCAAAGTCTGATTTGGAAGGTCCAAAGCCTCATTGGTCGACTCCAAAGCCACATTTCTAGGGTCCAAGCCTCATTTTTACTTTCTAAAGCCTCATTTTAGGCAACAAACCCCTCATTTTGAGAGTGTAAAGGCTCATTTTATCTTCAACAGTCGCATTTCAGGGTCCAATGCCATTTTTTAGCGTCCAGACAGGCATTTTTAGGGTGCAAGGCACATCTGGACTGTCCAAAGCCTCATTTGTAGAGTCCAAAGCTGCATTTCTAGGGTCCAAAATCTTCATTTGCCTTCCAAATGCTCATTTTAGGCTCCAAACCCCTCGTTTTCAGGGTGCAAAGGCTTAGTTTTAGTTTGCAGAGTCTAATGTTCAGGGTCCAAAGCATCAGTTTTCGATTCCAGACAGGCATTTTTAGGGTCCAAACCACATGTGGAGTGTCCAAGCCCTTATTTGGAGGGTCCACAGTTCCAGGGTTCACGCTTTTAAGGTTCAAAGATGCATTTTCAGGGCCCAGAGCATCATTTTGAAGCCCCAAAGTCTGATTTGGAAGGTCCAAAGCCTCATTGGTCGACTCCAAAGCCACATTTCTAGGGTCCAAGCCTCATTTTTACTTTCTAAAGCCTCATTTTAGGCAACAAACCCCTCATTTTGAGAGTGTAAAGGCTCATTTTATCTTCAACCGTCGCATTTTCAGGGTCCCATGCCATTTTTTAGCGTCCAGACAGGCATTTTTAGGGTGCAAGGCACATCTGGAGTGTCCAAGCCCTCATTTGGAGGGTCCAAAGTTCCAGGGTTCACGCTTTTAAAGTTCAAAGATGCATTTTCAGGGCCCAGAGCATCATTTTGAAGCCCCAAAGTCTGATTTGGAAGGTCCAACTCTCTTTACAGGGTCCAAATCTGAATTTCTAGGGTCCAAAGCCTCATTTTTACTATCCAAAGTGTTAGCCTTCCAAAGCCTCCCATTATGCTCCAAAAATGCCTTTTTTCAGGGTCCAAAGCTGCTTTTTGAGTATCCAGTCAGGCATTTTTAGGGTCCGAGCCACATCCGGACTGTCCAAAGCCTCATTTGGAGGGGTCCAAAGTTCCAGGGTTTGCGCTTTTAAGGTTCAAAGATGCATTTTCAGGGCCCAGAGCATCATTTTTGTGCTCCAAAGTCTGATTTGGAAGGTCCAAAGCCTCATTGGTCGAGTCGAAAGCCACATTTCTAGGGTCCAAAGCCTCATTTTTACTTTCTAAAGCCTCATTTAGGCAACAATCCCCTCATTTTTAGAGTGTAAAGGCTCAGTTTATTTTCAACAGTCGCATTTTCAGGGTCCAATGCCATTTATTAGCGTCCAGACAGGCATTTTTAGGGTGCAAGGCACATCTGGAGTGTCCAAGCCCTCATTTGGAGGGGCCAAAGTTCCAGGGTTCACGCTTTTAAGGTTCAACGATGCATTTTCAGGGCCCAGAGCGTCATTTTTGTGCCCCAAAGTCTGATTTGGAAGGTCCAACTCTCTTTACAGAGTCCAAATCTGAATTTCTAGGGTCCAAAGCCTCATTTTTACTATCCAAAGTGTTAGCCTTCCAAAGCCTCCCATTATGCTCCAAAAATGCCTTTTTTCAGGGTCCAAAGCTGCTTTTTGAGTATCCAGTCAGGCATTTTTAGGGTCCGAGCCACATCCGGACTGTCCAAAGCCTCATTTGGAGGGGTCCAAAGTTCCAGGGTTTGCGCTTTTAAGGTTCAAAGATGCATTTTCAGGGCCCAGAGCATCATTTTTGTGCTCCAAAGTCTGATTTGGAAGGTCCAAAGCCTCATTGGTCGAGTCGAAAGCCACATTTCTAGGGTCCAAAGCCTCATTTTTACTTTCTAAAGCCTCATTTAGGCAACAATCCCCTCATTTTGAGAGCGTAAAGGCTCAGTTTATTTTCAACAGTCGCATTTTCAGGGTCCAATGCCATTTATTAGCGTCCAGACAGGCATTTTTAGGGTCCAAGCCACATCTGGAGTGTCCAAGCCCTCATTTGGAGGGTCCAAAGTTCCAGGGTTCACGCTTTTAAGGTTCAAAGATGCATTTTCAGGGCCCAGAGCATCATTTTTGTGCCCCATAGTCTGATTTGGAAGGTCCAACTCTCTTTACAGAGTCCAAATCTGAATTTCTAGGGTCCAAAGCCTCATTTTTACTATCCAAAGTGTTAGCCTTCCAAAGCCTCCCATTATGCTCCAAAAATGCCTTTTTTCAGGGTCCAAAGCTGCTTTTTGAGTATCCAGTCAGGCATTTTTAGGGTCCGAGCCACATCCGGACTGTCCAAAGCCTCATTTGGAGGGGTCCAAAGTTCCAGGGCTTGCGCTTTTAAGGTTCAAAGATGCATTTTCAGGGCCCAGAGCATCATTTTTGTGCTCCAAAGTCTGATTTGGAAGGTCCAAAGCCTCATTGGTCGAGTCGAAAGCCACATTTCTAGGGTCCAAAGCCTCATTTTTACTTTCTAAAGCCTCATTTAGGCAACAATCCCCTCATTTTTAGAGTGTAAAGGCTCAGTTTATTTTCAACAGTCGCATTTTCAGGGTCCAATGCCATTTATTAGCGTCCAGACAGGCATTTTTAGGGTGCAAGGCACATCTGGAGTGTCCAAGCCCTCATTTGGAGGGTCCAAAGTTCCAGGGTTCACGCTTTTAAGGTTCAACGATGCATTTTCAGGGCCCAGAGCGTCATTTTTGTGCCCCAAAGTCTGATTTGGAAGGTCCAACTCTCTTTACAGAGTCCAAATCTGAATTTCTAGGGTCCAAAGCCTCATTTTTACTATCCAAAGTGTTAGCCTTCCAAAGCCTCCCATTATGCTCCAAAAATGCCTTTTTTCAGGGTCCAAAGCTGCTTTTTGAGTATCCAGTCAGGCATTTTTAGGGTCCGAGCCACATCCGGACTGTCCAAAGCCTCATTTGGAGGGGTCCAAAGTTCCAGGGTTTGCGCTTTTAAGGTTCAAAGATGCATTTTCAGGGCCCAGAGCATCATTTTTGTGCTCCAAAGTCTGATTTGGAAGGTCCAAAGCCTCATTGGTCGAGTCGAAAGCCACATTTCTAGGGTCCAAAGCCTCATTTTTACTTTCTAAAGCCTCATTTAGGCAACAATCCCCTCATTTTGAGAGCGTAAAGGCTCAGTTTATTTTCAACAGTCGCATTTTCAGGGTCCAATGCCATTTATTAGCGTCCAGACAGGCATTTTTTGGGTCCAAGCCACATCTGGAGTGTCCAAGCCCTCATTTGGAGGGTCCAAAGTTCCAGGGTTCACGCTTTTAAGGTTCAAAGATGCATTTTCAGGGCCCAGAGCATCATTTTGAAGCCCCAAAGTCTGATTTGGAAGGTCCAAAGCCTCATTGGTCGACTCCAAAGCCACATTTCTAGGGTCCAAGCCTCATTTTTACTTTCTAAAGCCTCATTTTAGGCAACAAACCCCTCATTTTGAGAGTGTAAAGGCTCATTTTATCTTCAACAGTCGCATTTCAGGGTCCAATGCCATTTTTTAGCGTCCAGACAGGCATTTTTAGGGTGCAAGGCACATCTGGACTGTCCAAAGCCTCATTTGTAGAGTCCAAAGCTGCATTTCTAGGGTCCAAAATCTTCATTTGCCTTCCAAATGCTCATTTTAGGCTCCAAACCCCTCGTTTTCAGGGTGCAAAGGCTTAGTTTTAGTTTGCAGAGTCTAATGTTCAGGGTCCAAAGCATCAGTTTTCGATTCCAGACAGGCATTTTTAGGGTCCAAACCACATGTGGAGTGTCCAAGCCCTTATTTGGAGGGTCCACAGTTCCAGGGTTCACGCTTTTAAGGTTCAAAGATGCATTTTCAGGGCCCAGAGCATCATTTTGAAGCCCCAAAGTCTGATTTGGAAGGTCCAAAGCCTCATTGGTCGACTCCAAAGCCACATTTCTAGGGTCCAAGCCTCATTTTTACTTTCTAAAGCCTCATTTTAGGCAACAAACCCCTCATTTTGAGAGTGTAAAGGCTCATTTTATCTTCAACCGTCGCATTTTCAGGGTCCCATGCCATTTTTTAGCGTCCAGACAGGCATTTTTAGGGTGCAAGGCACATCTGGAGTGTCCAAGCCCTCATTTGGAGGGTCCAAAGTTCCAGGGTTCACGCTTTTAAAGTTCAAAGATGCATTTTCAGGGCCCAGAGCATCATTTTGAAGCCCCAAAGTCTGATTTGGAAGGTCCAACTCTCTTTACAGAGTCCAAATCTGAATTTCTAGGGTCCAAAGCCTCATTTTTACTATCCAAAGTGTTAGCCTTCCAAAGCCTCCCATTATGCTCCAAAAATGCCTTTTTTCAGGGTCCAAAGCTGCTTTTTGAGTATCCAGTCAGGCATTTTTAGGGTCCGAGCCACATCCGGACTGTCCAAAGCCTCATTTGGAGGGGTCCAAAGTTCCAGGGTTTGCGCTTTTAAGGTTCAAAGATGCATTTTCAGGGCCCAGAGCATCATTTATGTGCCCCAAAGTCTGATTTGGAAGGTCCAACTCTCTTTACAGAGTCCAAATCTGAATTTCTAGGGTCCAAAGCCTCATTTTTACTATCCAAAGTGTTAGCCTTCCAAAGCCTCCCATTATGCTCCAAAAATGCCTTTTTTCAGGGTCCAAAGCTGCTTTTTGAGTATAAAGTCAGGCATTTTTAGGGTCCGAGCCACATCCGGACTGTCCAAAGCCTCATTTGGAGGGGTCCAAAGTTCCAGGGTTTGCGCTTTTAAGGTTCAAAGATGCATTTTCAGGGCCCAGAGCATCATTTTGAAGCCCCAAAGTCTGATTTGGAAGGTCCAAAGCCTCATTGGTCGACTCCAAAGCCACATTTCTAGGGTCCAAGCCTCATTTTTACTTTCTAAAGCCTCATTTTAGGCAACAATCCCCTCATTTTGAGAGTGTAAAGGCTCATTTTATCTTCAACCGTCGCATTTTCAGGGTCCAATGCCATTTTTTAGCGTCCAGACAGGCATTTTTAGGGTGCAAGGCACATCTGGAGTGTCCAAGCCCTCATTTGGAGGGTCCAAAGTTCCAGGGTTCACGCTTTTAAAGTTCAAAGATGCATTTTCAGGGCCCAGAGCGTCATTTTTGTGCCCCATAGTCTGATTTGGAAGGTCCAACTCTCTTTACAGAGTCCAAATCTGAATTTCTAGGGTCCAAAGCCTCATTTTTACTATCCAAAGTGTTAGCCTTCCAAAGCCTCCCATTATGCTCAAAAAATGCCTTTTTTCAGGGTCCAAAGCTGCTTTTTGAGTATCCAGACAGGCATTTTTAGGGTCCAAGCCACATCCGGACTGTCCAAAGCCTCATTTGGAGGGGTCCAAAGTTGCAGGGCTTGCGCTTTTAAGGTTCAAAGATGCATTTTCAGGGCCCAGAGCATCATTTTTGTGCTCCAAAGTCTGATTTGGAAGGTCCAAAGCCTCATTGGTCGAGTCGAAAGCCACATTTCTAGGGTCCAAAGCCTCATTTTTACTTTCTAAAGCCTCATTTAGGCAACAATCCCCTCATTTTTAGAGCGTAAAGGCTCAGTTTATTTTCAACAGTCGCATTTTCAGGGTCCAATGCCATTTTTTAGCGTCCAGACAGGCATTTTTAGGGTGCAAGGCACATCTGGAGTGTCCAAGCCCTCATTTGGAGGGTCCAAAGTTCCAGGGTTCACGCTTTTAAGGTTCAAAGATGCATTTTCAGGGCCCAGAGCATCATTTTTGTGCCCCAAAGTCTGATTTGGAAGGTCCAACTCTCTTTACAGAGTCCAAATCTGAATTTCTAGGGTCCAAAGCCTCATTTTTACTATCCAAAGTGTTAGCCTTCCAAAGCCTCCCATTATGCTCCAAAAATGCCTTTTTTCAGGGTCCAAAGCTGCTTTTTGAGTATCCAGTCAGGCATTTTTAGGGTCCGAGCCACATCCGGACTGTCCAAAGCCTCATTTGGAGGGTCCAAAGTTCCAGGGTTCATGCTTTTAAGGTTCAAAGATGCATTTTCAGGGCCCAGAGCATCATTTTTGTGCTCCAAAGTCTGATTTGGAAGGTCCAAAGCCTCATTGGTTGAGTCCAAAGCCACATTTCTAGGGTCCAAGCCTCATTTTTACTTTCTAAAGCCTCATTTTAGGCAACAAACCCCTCATTTTGAGAGTGTAAAGGCTCATTTTATCTTCAACAGTCGCATTTCAGGGTCCAATGCCATTTTTTAGCGTCCAGACAGGCATTTTTAGGGTGCAAGGCACATCTGGACTGTCCAAAGCCTCATTTGTAGAGTCCAAAGCTGCATTTCTAGGGTCCAAAATCTTCATTTGCCTTCCAAATGCTCATTTTAGGCTCCAAACCCCTCGTTTTCAGGGTGCAAAGGCTTAGTTTTAGTTTGCAGAGTCTAATGTTCAGGGTCCAAAGCATCAGTTTTCGATTCCAGACAGGCATTTTTAGGGTCCAAACCACATGTGGAGTGTCCAAGCCCTTATTTGGAGGGTCCACAGTTCCAGGGTTCACGCTTTTAAGGTTCAAAGATGCATTTTCAGGGCCCAGAGCATCATTTTGAAGCCCCAAAGTCTGATTTGGAAGGTCCAAAGCCTCATTGGTCGACTCCAAAGCCACATTTCTAGGGTCCAAGCCTCATTTTTACTTTCTAAAGCCTCATTTTAGGCAACAAACCCCTCATTTTGAGAGTGTAAAGGCTCATTTTATCTTCAACCGTCGCATTTTCAGGGTCCAATGCCATTTTTTAGCGTCCAGACAGGCATTTTTAGGGTGCAAGGCACATCTGGAGTGTCCAAGCCCTCATTTGGAGGGTCCAAAGTTCCAGGGTTCACGCTTTTAAGGTTCAAAGATGCATTTTCAGGGCCCAGAGCATCATTTTGAAGCCCCAAAGTCTGATTTGGAAGGTCCAACTCTCTTTACAGAGTCCAAATCTGAATTTCTAGGGTCCAAAGCCTCATTTTTACTATCCAAAGTGTTAGCCTTCCAAAGCCTCCCATTATGCTCCAAAAATGCCTTTTTTCAGGGTCCAAAGCTGCTTTTTGAGTATCCAGTCAGGCATTTTTAGGGTCCGAGCCACATCCGGACTGTCCAAAGCCTCATTTGGAGGGGTCCAAAGTTCCAGGGCTTGCGCTTTTAAGGTTCAAAGATGCATTTTCAGGGCCCAGAGCATCATTTTTGTGCTCCAAAGTCTGATTTGGAAGGTCCAAAGCCTCATTGGTCGAGTCGAAAGCCACATTTCTAGGGTCCAAAGCCTCATTTTTACTTTCTAAAGCCTCATTTAGGCAACAATCCCCTCATTTTGAGAGCGTAAAGGCTCAGTTTATTTTCAACAGTCGCATTTTCAGGGTCCAATGCCATTTATTAGCGTCCAGACAGGCATTTTTAGGGTGCAAGGCACATCTGGAGTGTCCAAGCCCTCATTTGGAGGGTCCAAAGTTCCAGGGTTCACGCTTTTAAGGTTCAAAGATGCATTTTCAGGGCCCAGAGCATCATTTTTGTGCCCCAAAGTCTGATTTGGAAGCTCCAACTCTCTTTACAGAGTCCAAATCTGAATTTCTAGGGTCCAAAGCCTCATTTTTACTATCCAAAGTGTTAGCCTTCCAAAGCCTCCCATTATGCTCCAAAAATGCCTTTTTTCAGGGTCCAAAGCTGCTTTTTGAGTATCCAGTCAGGCATTTTTAGGGTCCGAGCCACATCCGGACTGTCCAAAGCCTCATTTGGAGGGGTCCAAAGTTCCAGGGCTTGCGCTTTTAAGGTTCAAAGATGCATTTTCAGGGCCCAGAGCATCATTTTTGTGCTCCAAAGTCTGATTTGGAAGGTCCAAAGCCTCATTGGTCGAGTCGAAAGCCACATTTCTAGGGTCCAAAGCCTCATTTTTACTTTCTAAAGCCTCATTTAGGCAACAAACCCCTCATTTTGAGAGTGTAAAGGCTCAGTTTATTTTCAACAGTCGCATTTTCAGGGTCCAATGCCATTTATTAGCGTCCAGACAGGCATTTTTAGGGTGCAAGGCACATCTGGAGTGTCCAAGCCCTCATTTGGAGGGTCCAAAGTTCCAGGGTTCACGCTTTTAAGGTTCAACGATGCATTTTCAGGGCCCAGAGCATCATTTTTGTGCCCCAAAGTCTGATTTGGAAGGTCCAACTCTCTTTACAGAGTCCAAATCTGAATTTCTAGGGTCCAAAGCCTCATTTTTACTATCCAAAGTGTTAGCCTTCCAAAGCCTCCCATTATGCTCCAAAAATGCCTTTTTTCAGGGTCCAAAGCTGCTTTTTGAGTATCCAGTCAGGCATTTTTAGGGTCCGAGCCACATCCGGACTGTCCAAAGCCTCATTTGGAGGGGTCCAAAGTTCCAGGGTTTGCGCTTTTAAGGTTCAAAGATGCATTTTCAGGGCCCAGAGCATCATTTTTGTGCTCCAAAGTCTGATTTGGAAGGTCCAAAGCCTCATTGGTTGAGTCCAAAGCCACATTTCTAGGGTCCAAGCCTCATTTTTACTTTCTAAAGCCTCATTTTAGGCAACAAACCCCTCATTTTGAGAGTGTAAAGGCTCATTTTATCTTCAACAGTCGCATTTCAGGGTCCAATGCCATTTTTTAGCGTCCAGACAGGCATTTTTAGGGTGCAAGGCACATCTGGACTGTCCAAAGCCTCATTTGTAGAGTCCAAAGCTGCATTTCTAGGGTCCAAAATCTTCATTTGCCTTCCAAATGCTCATTTTAGGCTCCAAACCCCTCGTTTTCAGGGTGCAAAGGCTTAGTTTTAGTTTGCAGAGTCTAATGTTCAGGGTCCAAAGCATCAGTTTTCGATTCCAGACAGGCATTTTTAGGGTCCAAACCACATGTGGAGTGTCCAAGCCCTTATTTGGAGGGTCCACAGTTCCAGGGTTCACGCTTTTAAGGTTCAAAGATGCATTTTCAGGGCCCAGAGCATCATTTTGAAGCCCCAAAGTCTGATTTGGAAGGTCCAAAGCCTCATTGGTCGACTCCAAAGCCACATTTCTAGGGTCCAAGCCTCATTTTTACTTTCTAAAGCCTCATTTTAGGCAACAAACCCCTCATTTTGAGAGTGTAAAGGCTCATTTTATCTTCAACAGTCGCATTTCAGGGTCCAATGCCATTTTTTAGCGTCCAGACAGGCATTTTTAGGGTGCAAGGCACATCTGGAGTGTCCAAGCCCTCATTTGGAGGGTCCAAAGTTCCAGGGTTCACGCTTTTAAAGTTCAAAGATGCATTTTCAGGGCCCAGAGCATCATTTTGAAGCCCCAAAGTCTGATTTGGAAGGTCCAACTCTCTTTACAGAGTCCAAATCTGAATTTCTAGGGTCCAAAGCCTCATTTTTACTATCCAAAGTGTTAGCCTTCCAAAGCCTCACATTATGCTCCAAAAATGCCTTTTTTCAGGGTCCAAAGCTGCTTTTTGAGTATCCAGTCAGGCATTTTTAGGGTCCGAGCCACATCCGGACTGTCCAAAGCCTCATTTGGAGGGGTCCAAAGTTCCAGGGTTTGCGCTTTTAAGGTTCAAAGATGCATTTTCAGGGCCCAGAGCATCATTTTTGTGCCCCAAAGTCTGATTTGGAAGGTCCAACTCTCTTTATAGAGTCCAAATCTGAATTTCTAGGGTCCAAAGCCTCATTTTTACTATCCAAAGTGTTAGCCTTCCAAAGCCTCCCATTATGCTCCAAAAATGCCTTTTTTCAGGGTCCAAAGCTGCTTTTTGAGTATCCAGTCAGGCATTTTTAGGGTCCGAGCCACATCCGGACTATCCAAAGCCTCATTTGGGGGGGTCCAAAGTTCCAGGGTTTGCGCTTTTAAGGTTCAAAGATGCATTTTCAGGGCCCAGAGCATCATTTTTGTGCTCCAAAGTCTGATTTGGAAGGTCCAAAGCCTCATTTGTAGAGTCCAAAGCTGCATTTCTAGGGTCCAAAATCTTCATTTTGCCTTCCAAATGCTCATTTTAGGCTCCAAACCCCTCGTTTTCAGGGTGCAAAGGCTTAGTTTTAGTTTGCAGAGTCTAATGTTCAGGGTCCAAAGCATCAGTTTTCGATTCCAGACAGGCATTTTTAGGGTCCAAACCACATGTGGAGTGTCCAAGCCCTTATTTGGAGGGTCCAAAGTTCCAGGGTTCACGCTTTTAAGGTTCAAAGATGCATTTTCAGGGCCCAGAGCATCATTTTTCTGCCCCAAAGTCTGATTTGGAAGGTCCAACTCTCTTTACAGAGTCCAAATCTGAATTTCTAGGGTCCAAAGCCTCATTTTTACTATCCAAAGTGTTAGCCTTCCAAAGCCTCCCATTATGCTCCAAAAATGCCTTTTTTCAGGGTCCAAAGCTGCTTTTTGAGTATCCAGACAGGCATTTTTAGGGTCCGAGCCACATCCGGACTGTCCAAAGCCTCATTTGGAGGGGTCCAAAGTTGCAGGGCTTGCGCTTTTAAGGTTCAAAGATGCATTTTCAGGGCCCAGAGCATCATTTTTGTGCTCCAAAGTCTGATTTGGAAGGTCCAAAGCCTCATTGGTCGAGTCGAAAGCCACATTTCTAGGGTCCAAAGCCTCATTTTTACTTTCTAAAGCCTCATTTAGGCAACAATCCCCTCATTTTTAGAGCGTAAAGGCTCAGTTTATTTTCAACAGTCGCATTTTCAGGGTCCAATGCCATTTTTTAGCGTCCAGACAGGCATTTTTAGGGTGCAAGGCACATCTGGAGTGTCCAAGCCCTCATTTGGAGGGTCCAAAGTTCCAGGGTTCACGCTTTTAAGGTTCAAAGATGCATTTTCAGGGCCCAGAGCATCATTTTTGTGCCCCAAAGTCTGATTTGGAAGGTCCAACTCTCTTTACAGAGTCCAAATCTGAATTTCTAGGGTCCAAAGCCTCATTTTTACTATCCAAAGTGTTAGCCTTCCAAAGCCTCCCATTATGCTCCAAAAATGCCTTTTTTCAGGGTCCAAAGCTGCTTTTTGAGTATCCAGTCAGGCATTTTTAGGGTCCGAGCCACATCCGGACTGTCCAAAGCCTCATTTGGAGGGTCCAAAGTTCCAGGGTTCATGCTTTTAAGGTTCAAAGATGCATTTTCAGGGCCCAGAGCATCATTTTTGTGCTCCAAAGTCTGATTTGGAAGGTCCAAAGCCTCATTGGTTGAGTCCAAAGCCACATTTCTAGGGTCCAAGCCTCATTTTTACTTTCTAAAGCCTCATTTTAGGCAACAAACCCCTCATTTTGAGAGTGTAAAGGCTCATTTTATCTTCAACAGTCGCATTTCAGGGTCCAATGCCATTTTTTAGCGTCCAGACAGGCATTTTTAGGGTGCAAGGCACATCTGGACTGTCCAAAGCCTCATTTGTAGAGTCCAAAGCTGCATTTCTAGGGTCCAAAATCTTCATTTGCCTTCCAAATGCTCATTTTAGGCTCCAAACCCCTCGTTTTCAGGGTGCAAAGGCTTAGTTTTAGTTTGCAGAGTCTAATGTTCAGGGTCCAAAGCATCAGTTTTCGATTCCAGACAGGCATTTTTAGGGTCCAAACCACATGTGGAGTGTCCAAGCCCTTATTTGGAGGGTCCACAGTTCCAGGGTTCACGCTTTTAAGGTTCAAAGATGCATTTTCAGGGCCCAGAGCATCATTTTGAAGCCCCAAAGTCTGATTTGGAAGGTCCAAAGCCTCATTGGTCGACTCCAAAGCCACATTTCTAGGGTCCAAGCCTCATTTTTACTTTCTAAAGCCTCATTTTAGGCAACAAACCCCTCATTTTGAGAGTGTAAAGGCTCATTTTATCTTCAACCGTCGCATTTTCAGGGTCCAATGCCATTTTTTAGCGTCCAGACAGGCATTTTTAGGGTGCAAGGCACATCTGGAGTGTCCAAGCCCTCATTTGGAGGGTCCAAAGTTCCAGGGTTCACGCTTTTAAGGTTCAAAGATGCATTTTCAGGGCCCAGAGCATCATTTTGAAGCCCCAAAGTCTGATTTGGAAGGTCCAACTCTCTTTACAGAGTCCAAATCTGAATTTCTAGGGTCCAAAGCCTCATTTTTACTATCCAAAGTGTTAGCCTTCCAAAGCCTCCCATTATGCTCCAAAAATGCCTTTTTTCAGGGTCCAAAGCTGCTTTTTGAGTATCCAGTCAGGCATTTTTAGGGTCCGAGCCACATCCGGACTGTCCAAAGCCTCATTTGGAGGGGTCCAAAGTTCCAGGGCTTGCGCTTTTAAGGTTCAAAGATGCATTTTCAGGGCCCAGAGCATCATTTTTGTGCTCCAAAGTCTGATTTGGAAGGTCCAAAGCCTCATTGGTCGAGTCGAAAGCCACATTTCTAGGGTCCAAAGCCTCATTTTTACTTTCTAAAGCCTCATTTAGGCAACAATCCCCTCATTTTGAGAGCGTAAAGGCTCAGTTTATTTTCAACAGTCGCATTTTCAGGGTCCAATGCCATTTATTAGCGTCCAGACAGGCATTTTTAGGGTGCAAGGCACATCTGGAGTGTCCAAGCCCTCATTTGGAGGGTCCAAAGTTCCAGGGTTCACGCTTTTAAGGTTCAAAGATGCATTTTCAGGGCCCAGAGCATCATTTTTGTGCCCCAAAGTCTGATTTGGAAGCTCCAACTCTCTTTACAGAGTCCAAATCTGAATTTCTAGGGTCCAAAGCCTCATTTTTACTATCCAAAGTGTTAGCCTTCCAAAGCCTCCCATTATGCTCCAAAAATGCCTTTTTTCAGGGTCCAAAGCTGCTTTTTGAGTATCCAGTCAGGCATTTTTAGGGTCCGAGCCACATCCGGACTGTCCAAAGCCTCATTTGGAGGGGTCCAAAGTTCCAGGGCTTGCGCTTTTAAGGTTCAAAGATGCATTTTCAGGGCCCAGAGCATCATTTTTGTGCTCCAAAGTCTGATTTGGAAGGTCCAAAGCCTCATTGGTCGAGTCGAAAGCCACATTTCTAGGGTCCAAAGCCTCATTTTTACTTTCTAAAGCCTCATTTAGGCAACAAACCCCTCATTTTGAGAGTGTAAAGGCTCAGTTTATTTTCAACAGTCGCATTTTCAGGGTCCAATGCCATTTATTAGCGTCCAGACAGGCATTTTTAGGGTGCAAGGCACATCTGGAGTGTCCAAGCCCTCATTTGGAGGGTCCAAAGTTCCAGGGTTCACGCTTTTAAGGTTCAACGATGCATTTTCAGGGCCCAGAGCATCATTTTTGTGCCCCAAAGTCTGATTTGGAAGGTCCAACTCTCTTTACAGAGTCCAAATCTGAATTTCTAGGGTCCAAAGCCTCATTTTTACTATCCAAAGTGTTAGCCTTCCAAAGCCTCCCATTATGCTCCAAAAATGCCTTTTTTCAGGGTCCAAAGCTGCTTTTTGAGTATCCAGTCAGGCATTTTTAGGGTCCGAGCCACATCCGGACTGTCCAAAGCCTCATTTGGAGGGGTCCAAAGTTCCAGGGTTTGCGCTTTTAAGGTTCAAAGATGCATTTTCAGGGCCCAGAGCATCATTTTTGTGCTCCAAAGTCTGATTTGGAAGGTCCAAAGCCTCATTGGTTGAGTCCAAAGCCACATTTCTAGGGTCCAAGCCTCATTTTTACTTTCTAAAGCCTCATTTTAGGCAACAAACCCCTCATTTTGAGAGTGTAAAGGCTCATTTTATCTTCAACAGTCGCATTTCAGGGTCCAATGCCATTTTTTAGCGTCCAGACAGGCATTTTTAGGGTGCAAGGCACATCTGGACTGTCCAAAGCCTCATTTGTAGAGTCCAAAGCTGCATTTCTAGGGTCCAAAATCTTCATTTGCCTTCCAAATGCTCATTTTAGGCTCCAAACCCCTCGTTTTCAGGGTGCAAAGGCTTAGTTTTAGTTTGCAGAGTCTAATGTTCAGGGTCCAAAGCATCAGTTTTCGATTCCAGACAGGCATTTTTAGGGTCCAAACCACATGTGGAGTGTCCAAGCCCTTATTTGGAGGGTCCACAGTTCCAGGGTTCACGCTTTTAAGGTTCAAAGATGCATTTTCAGGGCCCAGAGCATCATTTTGAAGCCCCAAAGTCTGATTTGGAAGGTCCAAAGCCTCATTGGTCGACTCCAAAGCCACATTTCTAGGGTCCAAGCCTCATTTTTACTTTCTAAAGCCTCATTTTAGGCAACAAACCCCTCATTTTGAGAGTGTAAAGGCTCATTTTATCTTCAACAGTCGCATTTCAGGGTCCAATGCCATTTTTTAGCGTCCAGACAGGCATTTTTAGGGTGCAAGGCACATCTGGAGTGTCCAAGCCCTCATTTGGAGGGTCCAAAGTTCCAGGGTTCACGCTTTTAAAGTTCAAAGATGCATTTTCAGGGCCCAGAGCATCATTTTGAAGCCCCAAAGTCTGATTTGGAAGGTCCAACTCTCTTTACAGAGTCCAAATCTGAATTTCTAGGGTCCAAAGCCTCATTTTTACTATCCAAAGTGTTAGCCTTCCAAAGCCTCACATTATGCTCCAAAAATGCCTTTTTTCAGGGTCCAAAGCTGCTTTTTGAGTATCCAGTCAGGCATTTTTAGGGTCCGAGCCACATCCGGACTGTCCAAAGCCTCATTTGGAGGGGTCCAAAGTTCCAGGGTTTGCGCTTTTAAGGTTCAAAGATGCATTTTCAGGGCCCAGAGCATCATTTTTGTGCCCCAAAGTCTGATTTGGAAGGTCCAACTCTCTTTATAGAGTCCAAATCTGAATTTCTAGGGTCCAAAGCCTCATTTTTACTATCCAAAGTGTTAGCCTTCCAAAGCCTCCCATTATGCTCCAAAAATGCCTTTTTTCAGGGTCCAAAGCTGCTTTTTGAGTATCCAGTCAGGCATTTTTAGGGTCCGAGCCACATCCGGACTATCCAAAGCCTCATTTGGGGGGGTCCAAAGTTCCAGGGTTTGCGCTTTTAAGGTTCAAAGATGCATTTTCAGGGCCCAGAGCATCATTTTTGTGCTCCAAAGTCTGATTTGGAAGGTCCAAAGCCTCATTTGTAGAGTCCAAAGCTGCATTTCTAGGGTCCAAAATCTTCATTTTGCCTTCCAAATGCTCATTTTAGGCTCCAAACCCCTCGTTTTCAGGGTGCAAAGGCTTAGTTTTAGTTTGCAGAGTCTAATGTTCAGGGTCCAAAGCATCAGTTTTCGATTCCAGACAGGCATTTTTAGGGTCCAAACCACATGTGGAGTGTCCAAGCCCTTATTTGGAGGGTCCAAAGTTCCAGGGTTCACGCTTTTAAGGTTCAAAGATGCATTTTCAGGGCCCAGAGCATCATTTTTCTGCCCCAAAGTCTGATTTGGAAGGTCCAACTCTCTTTACAGAGTCCAAATCTGAATTTCTAGGGTCCAAAGCCTCATTTTTACTATCCAAAGTGTTAGCCTTCCAAAGCCTCCCATTATGCTCCAAAAATGCCTTTTTTCAGGGTCCAAAGCTGCTTTTTGAGTATCCAGACAGGCATTTTTAGGGTCCGAGCCACATCCGGACTGTCCAAAGCCTCATTTGGAGGGGTCCAAAGTTCCAGGGCTTGCGCTTTTAAGGTTCAAAGATGCATTTTCAGGGCCCAGAGCATCATTTTTGTGCTCCAAAGTCTGATTTGGAAGGTCCAAAGCCTCATTGGTCGAGTCGAAAGCCACATTTCTAGGGTCCAAAGCCTCATTTTTACTTTCTAAAGCCTCATTTAGGCAACAATCCCCTCATTTTGAGAGCGTAAAGGCTCAGTTTATTTTCAACAGTCGCATTTTCAGGGTCCAATGCCATTTATTAGCGTCCAGACAGGCATTTTTAGGGTGCAAGGCACATCTGGAGTGTCCAAGCCCTCATTTGGAGGGTCCAAAGTTCCAGGGTTCACGCTTTTAAGGTTCAACGATGCATTTTCAGGGCCCAGAGCGTCATTTTTGTGCCCCAAAGTCTGATTTGGAAGGTCCAACTCTCTTTACAGAGTCCAAATCTGAATTTCTAGGGTCCAAAGCCTCATTTTTACTATCCAAAGTGTTAGCCTTCCAAAGCCTCCCATTATGCTCCAAAAATGCCTTTTTTCAGGGTCCAAAGCTGCTTTTTGAGTATCCAGTCAGGCATTTTTAGGGTCCGAGCCACATCCGGACTGTCCAAAGCCTCATTTGGAGGGGTCCAAAGTTCCAGGGTTTGCGCTTTTAAGGTTCAAAGATGCATTTTCAGGGCCCAGAGCATCATTTTTGTGCTCCAAAGTCTGATTTGGAAGGTCCAAAGCCTCATTGGTTGAGTCCAAAGCCACATTTCTAGGGTCCAAGCCTCATTTTTACTTTCTAAAGCCTCACTTTAGGCAACAAACCCCTCATTTTGAGAGTGTAAAGGCTCATTTTATCTTCAACAGTCGCATTTCAGGGTCCAATGCCATTTTTTAGCGTCCAGACAGGCATTTTTAGGGTGCAAGGCACATCTGGACTGTCCAAAGCCTCATTTGTAGAGTCCAAAGCTGCATTTCTAGGGTCCAAAATCTTCATTTGCCTTCCAAATGCTCATTTTAGGCTCCAAACCCCTCGTTTTCAGGGTGCAAAGGCTTAGTTTTAGTTTGCAGAGTCTAATGTTCAGGGTCCAAAGCATCAGTTTTCGATTCCAGACAGGCATTTTTAGGGTCCAAACCACATGTGGAGTGTCCAAGCCCTTATTTGGAGGGTCCACAGTTCCAGGGTTCACGCTTTTAAGGTTCAAAGATGCATTTTCAGGGCCCAGAGCATCATTTTGAAGCCCCAAAGTCTGATTTGGAAGGTCCAAAGCCTCATTGGTCGACTCCAAAGCCACATTTCTAGGGTCCAAGCCTCATTTTTACTTTCTAAAGCCTCATTTTAGGCAACAAACCCCTCATTTTGAGAGTGTAAAGGCTCATTTTATCTTCAACAGTCGCATTTCAGGGTCCAATGCCATTTTTTAGCGTCCAGACAGGCATTTTTAGGGTGCAAGGCACATCTGGAGTGTCCAAGCCCTCATTTGGAGGGTCCAAAGTTCCAGGGTTCACGCTTTTAAAGTTCAAAGATGCATTTTCAGGGCCCAGAGCATCATTTTGAAGCCCCAAAGTCTGATTTGGAAGGTCCAACTCTCTTTACAGAGTCCAAATCTGAATTTCTAGGGTCCAAAGCCTCATTTTTACTATCCAAAGTGTTAGCCTTCCAAAGCCTCACATTATGCTCCAAAAATGCCTTTTTTCAGGGTCCAAAGCTGCTTTTTGAGTATCCAGTCAGGCATTTTTAGGGTCCGAGCCACATCCGGACTGTCCAAAGCCTCATTTGGGGGGGTCCAAAGTTCCAGGGTTTGCGCTTTTAAGGTTCAAAGATGCATTTTCAGGGCCCAGAGCATCATTTTTGTGCCCCAAAGTCTGATTTGGAAGGTCCAACTCTCTTTATAGAGTCCAAATCTGAATTTCTAGGGTCCAAAGCCTCATTTTTACTATCCAAAGTGTTAGCCTTCCAAAGCCTCCCATTATGCTCCAAAAATGCCTTTTTTCAGGGTCCAAAGCTGCTTTTTGAGTATCCAGTCAGGCATTTTTAGGGTCCGAGCCACATCCGGACTATCCAAAGCCTCATTTGGGGGGGTCCAAAGTTCCAGGGTTTGCGCTTTTAAGGTTCAAAGATGCATTTTCAGGGCCCAGAGCATCATTTTTGTGCTCCAAAGTCTGATTTGGAAGGTCCAAAGCCTCATTTGTAGAGTCCAAAGCTGCATTTCTAGGGTCCAAAATCTTCATTTTGCCTTCCAAATGCTCATTTTAGGCTCCAAACCCCTCGTTTTCAGGGTGCAAAGGCTTAGTTTTAGTTTGCAGAGTCTAATGTTCAGGGTCCAAAGCATCAGTTTTCGATTCCAGACAGGCATTTTTAGGGTCCAAACCACATGTGGAGTGTCCAAGCCCTTATTTGGAGGGTCCAAAGTTCCAGGGTTCATGCTTTTAAGGTTCAAAGATGCATTTTCAGGGCCCAGAGCATCATTTTGAAGCCCCAAAGTCTGATTTGGAAGGTCCAAAGCCTCATTGGTCGACTCCAAAGCCACATTTCTAGGGTCCAAGCCTCATTTTTACTTTCTAAAGCCTCATTTAGGCAACAATCCCCTCATTTTTAGAGTGTAAAGGCTCATTTTATTTTCAACAGTCGCATTTTCAGGGTCCAATGCCATTTATTAGCGTCAAGACAGGCATTTTTAGGGTGCAAGGCACATCTGGAGTGTCCAAGCCCTCATTTGGAGGGTCCAAAGTTCCAGGGTTCACGCTTTTAAGGTTCAACGATGCATTTTCAGGGCCCAGAGTGTCATTTTTGTGCCCCAAAGTCTGATTTGGAAGGTCCAACTCTCTTTACAGAGTCCAAATCTGAATTTCTAGGGTCCAAAGCCTCATTTTTACTATCCAAAGTGTTAGCCTTCCAAAGCCTCCCATTATGCTCCAAAAATGCCTTTTTTCAGGGTCCAAAGCTGCTTTTTGAGTATCCAGACAGGCATTTTTAGGGTCCGAGCCACATCCGGACTGTCCAAAGCCTCATTTGGAGGGGTCCAAAGTTCCAGGGCTTGCGCTTTTAAGGTTCAAAGATGCATTTTCAGGGCCCAGAGCATCATTTTTGTGCCCCAAAGTCTGATTTGGAAGGTCCAAAGCCTCATTGGTCGACTCCAAAGCCACATTTCTAGGGTCCAAGCCTCATTTTTACTTTCTAAAGCCTCATTTTAGGCAACAATCCCCTCATTTTGAGAGTGTAAAGGCTCATTTTATCTTCAACCGTCGCATTTTCAGGGTCCAATGCCATTTTTTAGCGTCCAGACAGGCATTTTTAGGGTGCAAGGCACATCTGGAGTGTCCAAGCCCTCATTTGGAGGGTCCAAAGTTCCAGGGTTCACGCTTTTAAGGTTCAAAGATGCATTTTCAGGGCCCAGAGCATCATTTTTGTGCCCCATAGTCTGATTTGGAAGGTCCAACTCTCTTTACAGAGTCCAAATCTGAATTTCTAGGGTCCAAAGCCTCATTTTTACTATCCAAAGTGTTAGCCTTCCAAAGCCTCCCATTATGCTCCAAAAATGCCTTTTTTCAGGGTCCAAAGCTGCTTTTTGAGTATCCAGACAGGCATTTTTAGGGTCCAAGCCACATCCGGACTGTCCAAAGCCTCATTTGGAGGGGTCCAAAGTTCCAGGGCTTGCGCTTTTAAGGTTCAAAGATGCATTTTCAGGGCCCAGAGCATCATTTTTGTGCTCCAAAGTCTGATTTGGAAGGTCCAAAGCCTCATTGGTCGAGTCGAAAGCCACATTTCTAGGGTCCAAAGCCTCATTTTTACTTTCTAAAGCCTCATTTAGGCAACAATCCCCTCATTTTGAGAGCGTAAAGGCTCAGTTTATTTTCAACAGTCGCATTTTCAGGGTCCAATGCCATTTATTAGCGTCCAGACAGGCATTTTTAGGGTGCAAGGCACATCTGGAGTGTCCAAGCCCTCATTTGGAGGGTCCAAAGTTCCAGGGTTCACGCTTTTAAGGTTCAAAGATGCATTTTCAGGGCCCAGAGCATCATTTTTGTGCCCCAAAGTCTGATTTGGAAGATCCAACTCTCTTTACAGAGTCCAAATCTGAATTTCTAGGGTCCAAAGCCTCATTTTTACTATCCAAAGTGTTAGCCTTCCAAAGCCTCCCATTATGCTCCAAAAATGCCTTTTTTCAGGGTCCAAAGCTGCTTTTTGAGTATCCAGTCAGGCATTTTTAGGGTCCGAGCCACATCCGGACTGTCCAAAGCCTCATTTGGAGGGGTCCAAAGTTCCAGGGCTTGCGCTTTTAAGGTTCAAAGATGCATTTTCAGGGCCCAGAGCATCATTTTTGTGCTCCAAAGTCTGATTTGGAAGGTCCAAAGCCTCATTGGTCTAGTCAAAAGCCACATTTCTAGGGTCCAAAGCCTCATTTTTACTTTCTAAAGCCTCATTTAGGCAACAATCCCCTCATTTTTAGAGTGTAAAGGCTCAGTTTATTTTCAACAGTCGCATTTTCAGGGTCCAATGCCATTTATTAGCGTCCAGACAGGCATTTTTAGGGTCCAAACCACATGTGGAGTGTCCAAGCCCTTATTTGGAGGGTCCAAAGTTCCAGGGTTCACGCTTTTAAGGTTCAACGATGCATTTTCAGGGCCCAGAGCGTCATTTTTGTGCCCCAAAGTCTGATTTGGAAGGTCCAACTCTCTTTACAGAGTCCAAATCTGAATTTCTAGGGTCCAAAGCCTCATTTTTACTATCCAAAGTGTTAGCCTTCCAAAGCCTCCCATTATGCTCCAAAAATGCCTTTTTTCAGGGTCCAAAGCTGCTTTTTGAGTATCCAGTCAGGCATTTTTAGGGTCCGAGCCACATCCGGACTGTCCAAAGCCTCATTTGGAGGGGTCCAAAGTTCCAGGGTTTGCACTTTTAAGGTTCAAAGATGCATTTTCAGGGCCCAGAGCATCATTTTTGTGCTCCAAAGTCTGATTTGGAAGGTCCAAAGCCTCATTGGTTGAGTCCAAAGCCACATTTCTAGGGTCCAAGCCTCATTTTTACTTTCTAAAGCCTCATTTTAGGCAACAAACCCCTCATTTTGAGAGTGTAAAGGCTCATTTTATCTTCAACAGTCGCATTTCAGGGTCCAATGCCATTTTTTAGCGTCCAGACTGGCATTTTTAGGGTGCAAGGCACATCTGGACTGTCCAAAGCCTCATTTGTAGAGTCCAAAGCTGCATTTCTAGGGTCCAAAATCTTCATTTGCCTTCCAAATGCTCATTTTAGGCTCCAAACCCCTCGTTTTCAGGGTGCAAAGGCTTAGTTTTAGTTTGCAGAGTCTAATGTTCAGGGTCCAAAGCATCAGTTTTCGATTCCAGACAGGCATTTTTAGGGTCCAAACCACATGTGGAGTGTCCAAGCCCTTATTTGGAGGGTCCACAGTTCCAGGGTTCACGCTTTTAAGGTTCAAAGATGCATTTTCAGGGCCCAGAGCATCATTTTGAAGCCCCAAAGTCTGATTTGGAAGGTCCAAAGCCTCATTGGTCGACTCCAAAGCCACATTTCTAGGGTCCAAGCCTCATTTTTACTTTCTAAAGCCTCATTTTAGGCAACAAACCCCTCATTTTGAGAGTGTAAAGGCTCATTTTATCTTCAACCGTCGCATTTTCAGGGTCCAATGCCATTTTTTAGCGTCCAGACAGGCATTTTTAGGGTGCAAGGCACATCTGGAGTGTCCAAGCCCTCATTTGGAGGGTCCAAAGTTCCAGGGTTCACGCTTTTAAGGTTCAAAGATGCATTTTCAGGGCCCAGAGCATCATTTTTGTGCCCCAAAGTCTGATTTGGAAGCTCCAACTCTCTTTACAGAGTCCAAATCTGAATTTCTAGGGTCCAAAGCCTCATTTTTACTATCCAAAGTGTTAGCCTTCCAAAGCCTCCCATTATGCTCCAAAAATGCCTTTTTTCAGGGTCCAAAGCTGCTTTTTGAGTATCCAGTCAGGCATTTTTAGGGTCCGAGCCACATCCGGACTGTCCAAAGCCTCATTTGGAGGGGTCCAAAGTTCCAGGGCTTGCGCTTTTAAGGTTCAAAGATGCATTTTCAGGGCCCAGAGCATCATTTTTGTGCTCCAAAGTCTGATTTGGAAGGTCCAAAGCCTCATTGGTCGAGTCGAAAGCCACATTTCTAGGGTCCAAAGCCTCATTTTTACTTTCTAAAGCCTCATTTAGGCAACAATCCCCTCATTTTTAGAGTGTAAAGGCTCAGTTTATTTTCAACAGTCGCATTTTCAGGGTCCAATGCCATTTATTAGCGTCCAGACAGGCATTTTTAGGGTGCAAGGCACATCTGGAGTGTCCAAGCCCTCATTTGGAGGGTCCAAAGTTCCAGGGTTCACGCTTTTAAGGTTCAACGATGCATTTTCAGGGCCCAGAGCGTCATTTTTGTGCCCCAAAGTCTGATTTGGAAGGTCCAACTCTCTTTACAGAGTCCAAATCTGAATTTCTAGGGTCCAAAGCCTCATTTTTACTATCCAAAGTGTTAGCCTTCCAAAGCCTCCCATTATGCTCCAAAAATGCCTTTTTTCAGGGTCCAAAGCTGCTTTTTGAGTATCCAGTCAGGCATTTTTAGGGTCCGAGCCACATCCGGACTGTCCAAAGCCTCATTTGGAGGGGTCCAAAGTTCCAGGGTTTGCGCTTTTAAGGTTCAAAGATGCATTTTCAGGGCCCAGAGCATCATTTTTGTGCTCCAAAGTCTGATTTGGAAGGTCCAAAGCCTCATTGGTTGAGTCCAAAGCCACATTTCTAGGGTCCAAGCCTCATTTTTACTTTCTAAAGCCTCATTTTAGGCAACAAACCCCTCATTTTGAGAGTGTAAAGGCTCATTTTATCTTCAACAGTCGCATTTCAGGGTCCAATGCCATTTTTTAGCGTCCAGACAGGCATTTTTAGGGTGCAAGGCACATCTGGAGTGTCCAAAGCCTCATTTGTAGAGTCCAAAGCTGCATTTCTAGGGTCCAAAATCTTCATTTGCCTTCCAAATGCTCATTTTAGGCTCCAAACCCCTCGTTTTCAGGGTGCAAAGGCTTAGTTTTAGTTTGCAGAGTCTAATGTTCAGGGTCCAAAGCATCAGTTTTCGATTCCAGACAGGCATTTTTAGGGTCCAAACCACATGTGGAGTGTCCAAGCCCTTATTTGGAGGGTCCACAGTTCCAGGGTTCACGCTTTTAAGGTTCAAAGATGCATTTTCAGGGCCCAGAGCATCATTTTGAAGCCCCAAAGTCTGATTTGGAAGGTCCAAAGCCTCATTGGTCGACTCCAAAGCCACATTTCTAGGGTCCAAGCCTCATTTTTACTTTCTAAAGCCTCATTTTAGGCAACAAACCCCTCATTTTGAGAGTGTAAAGGCTCATTTTATCTTCAACCGTCGCATTTTCAGGGTCCAATGCCATTTTTTAGCGTCCAGACAGGCATTTTTAGGGTCCAAGCCACATCTGGAGTGTCCAAGCCCTCATTTGGAGGGTCCAAAGTTCCAGGGTTCACGCTTTTAAAGTTCAAAGATGCATTTTCAGGGCCCAGAGCATCATTTTTATGCCCCAAAGTCTGATTTGGAAGGTCCAACTCTCTTTACAGAGTCCAAATCTGAATTTCTAGGGTCCAAAGCCTCATTTTTACTATCCAAAGTGTTAGCCTTCCAAAGCCTCCCATTATGCTCCAAAAATGCCTTTTTTCAGGGTCCAAAGCTGCTTTTTGAGTATCCAGTCAGGCATTTTTAGGGTCCGAGCCACATCCGGACTGTCCAAAGCCTCATTTGGAGGGGTCCAAAGTTGCAGGGTTTGCGCTTTTAAGGTTCAAAGATGCATTTTCAGGGCCCAGAGCATCATTTTTGTGCTCCAAAGTCTGATTTGGAAGGTCCAAAGCCTCATTTGTAGAGTCCAAAGCTGCATTTCTAGGGTCCAAAATCTTCATTTTGCCTTCCAAATGCTCATTTTAGGCTCTTTACCCCTCGTTTTCAGGGTGCAAAGGCTTAGTTTTAGTTTGCAGAGTCTAATGTTCAGGGTCCAAAGCATCAGTTTTCGATTCCAGACAGGCATTTTTAGGGTCCAAACCACATGTGGAGTGTCCAAGCCCTTATTTGGAGGGTCCAAAGTTCCAGGGTTCATGCTTTTAAGGTTCAAAGATGCATTTTCAGGGCCCAGAGCATCATTTTGAAGCCCCAAAGTCTGATTTGGAAGGTCCAAAGCCTCATTGGTCGACTCCAAAGCCACATTTCTAGGGTCCAAGCCTCATTTTTACTTTCTAAAGCCTCATTTAGGCAACAATCCCCTCATTTTTAGAGTGTAAAGGCTCATTTTATTTTCAACAGTCGCATTTTCAGGGTCCAATGCCATTTATTAGCGTCAAGACAGGCATTTTTAGGGTGCAAGGCACATCTGGAGTGTCCAAGCCCTCATTTGGAGGGTCCAAAGTTCCAGGGTTCACGCTTTTAAGGTTCAACGATGCATTTTCAGGGCCCAGAGTGTCATTTTTGTGCCCCATAGTCTGATTTGGAAGGTCCAACTCTCTTTACAGAGTCCAAATCTGAATTTCTAGGGTCCAAAGCCTCATTTTTACTATCCAAAGTGTTAGCCTTCCAAAGCCTCCCATTATGCTCCAAAAATGCCTTTTTTCAGGGTCCAAAGCTGCTTTTTGAGTATCCAGACAGGCATTTTTAGGGTCCAAGCCACATCCGGACTGTCCAAAGCCTCATTTGGAGGGGTCCAAAGTTCCAGGGCTTGCGCTTTTAAGGTTCAAAGATGCATTTTCAGGGCCCAGAGCATCATTTTTGTGCTCCAAAGTCTGATTTGGAAGGCCCAAAGCCTCATTGGTCGAGTCGAAAGCCACATTTCTAGGGTCCAAAGCCTCATTTTTACTTTCTAAAGCCTCATTTAGGCAACAATCCCCTCATTTTGAGAGCGTAAAGGCTCAGTTTATTTTCAACAGTCGCATTTTCAGGGTCCAATGCCATTTATTAGCGTCCAGACAGGCATTTTTAGGGTGCAAGGCACATCTGGAGTGTCCAAGCCCTCATTTGGAGGGTCCAAAGTTCCAGGGTTCACGCTTTTAAGGTTCAACGATGCATTTTCAGGGCCCAGAGCGTCATTTTTGTGCCCCAAAGTCTGATTTGGAAGGTCCAACTCTCTTTACAGAGTCCAAATCTGAATTTCTAGGGTCCAAAGCCTCATTTTTACTATCCAAAGTGTTAGCCTTCCAAAGCCTCCCATTATGCTCCAAAAATGCCTTTTTTCAGGGTCCAAAGCTGCTTTTTGAGTATCCAGTCAGGCATTTTTAGGGTCCGAGCCACATCCGGACTGTCCAAAGCCTCATTTGGAGGGGTCCAAAGTTCCAGGGTTTGCACTTTTAAGGTTCAAAGATGCATTTTCAGGGCCCAGAGCATCATTTTTGTGCTCCAAAGTCTGATTTGGAAGGTCCAAAGCCTCATTGGTTGAGTCCAAAGCCACATTTCTAGGGTCCAAGCCTCATTTTTACTTTCTAAAGCCTCATTTTAGGCAACAAACCCCTCATTTTGAGAGTGTAAAGGCTCATTTTATCTTCAACAGTCGCATTTCAGGGTCCAATGCCATTTTTTAGCGTCCAGACAGGCATTTTTAGGGTGCAAGGCACATCTGGACTGTCCAAAGCCTCATTTGTAGAGTCCAAAGCTGCATTTCTAGGGTCCAAAATCTTCATTTGCCTTCCAAATGCTCATTTTAGGCTCCAAACCCCTCGTTTTCAGGGTGCAAAGGCTTAGTTTTAGTTTGCAGAGTCTAATGTTCAGGGTCCAAAGCATCAGTTTTCGATTCCAGACAGGCATTTTTAGGGTCCAAACCACATGTGGAGTGTCCAAGCCCTTATTTGGAGGGTCCACAGTTCCAGGGTTCACGCTTTTAAGGTTCAAAGATGCATTTTCAGGGCCCAGAGCATCATTTTGAAGCCCCAAAGTCTGATTTGGAAGGTCCAAAGCCTCATTGGTCGACTCCAAAGCCACATTTCTAGGGTCCAAGCCTCATTTTTACTTTCTAAAGCCTCATTTTAGGCAACAAACCCCTCATTTTGAGAGTGTAAAGGCTCATTTTATCTTCAACCGTCGCATTTTCAGGGTCCAATGCCATTTTTTAGCGTCCAGACAGGCATTTTTAGGGTGCAAGGCACATCTGGAGTGTCCAAGCCCTCATTTGGAGGGTCCAAAGTTCCAGGGTTCACGCTTTTAAGGTTCAAAGATGCATTTTCAGGGCCCAGAGCATCATTTTGAAGCCCCAAAGTCTGATTTGGAAGCTCCAACTCTCTTTACAGAGTCCAAATCTGAATTTCTAGGGTCCAAAGCCTCATTTTTACTATCCAAAGTGTTAGCCTTCCAAAGCCTCCCATTATGCTCCAAAAATGCCTTTTTTCAGGGTCCAAAGCTGCTTTTTGAGTATCCAGACAGGCATTTTTAGGGTCCGAGCCACATCCGGACTGTCCAAAGCCTCATTTGGAGGGGTCCAAAGTTCCAGGGCTTGCGCTTTTAAGGTTCAAAGATGCATTTTCAGGGCCCAGAGCATCATTTTTGTGCCCCAAAGTCTGATTTGGAAGGTCCAAAGCCTCATTTGTAGAGTCCAAAGCCACATTTCTAGGGTCCAAGCCTCATTTTTACTTTCTAAAGCCTCATTTTAGGCAACAATCCCCTCATTTTGAGAGTGTAAAGGCTCATTTTATCTTCAACCGTCGCATTTTCAGGGTCCAATGCCATTTTTTAGCGTCCAGACAGGCATTTTTAGGGTGCAAGGCACATCTGGAGTGTCCAAGCCCTCATTTGGAGGGTCCAAAGTTCCAGGGTTCACGCTTTTAAGGTTCAAAGATGCATTTTCAGGGCCCAGAGCATCATTTTTGTGCCCCATAGTCTGATTTGGAAGGTCCAACTCTCTTTACAGAGTCCAAATCTGAATTTCTAGGGTCCAAAGCCTCATTTTTACTATCCAAAGTGTTAGCCTTCCAAAGCCTCCCATTATGCTCCAAAAATGCCTTTTTTCAGGGTCCAAAGCTGCTTTTTGAGTATCCAGACAGGCATTTTTAGGGTCCGAGCCACATCCGGACTGTCCAAAGCCTCATTTGGAGGGGTCCAAAGTTGCAGGGCTTGCGCTTTTAAGGTTCAAAGATGCATTTTCAGGGCCCAGAGCATCATTTTTGTGCTCCAAAGTCTGATTTGGAAGGTCCAAAGCCTCATTGGTCGAGTCGAAAGCCACATTTCTAGGGTCCAAAGCCTCATTTTTACTTTCTAAAGCCTCATTTAGGCAACAATCCCCTCATTTTGAGAGCGTAAAGGCTCAGTTTATTTTCAACAGTCGCATTTTCAGGGTCCAATGCCATTTATTAGCGTCCAGACAGGCATTTTTAGGGTCCAAGCCACATCTGGAGTGTCCAAGCCCTCATTTGGAGGGTCCAAAGTTCCAGGGTTTGCACTTTTAAGGTTCAAAGATGCATTTTCAGGGCCCAGAGCATCATTTTGAAGCCCCAAAGTCTGATTTGGAAGGTCCAAAGCCTCATTGGTCGACTCCAAAGCCACATTTCTAGGGTCCAAGCCTCATTTTTACTTTCTAAAGCCTCATTTTAGGCAACAATCCCCTCATTTTGAGAGTGTAAAGGCTCATTTTATCTTCAACCGTCGCATTTTCAGGGTCCAATGCCATTTTTTAGCGTCCAGACAGGCATTTTTAGGGTGCAAGGCACATCTGGAGTGTCCAAGCCCTCATTTGGAGGGTCCAAAGTTCCAGGGTTCACGCTTTTAAGGTTCAAAGATGCATTTTCAGGGCCCAGAGCATCATTTTTGTGCCCCATAGTCTGATTTGGAAGGTCCAACTCTCTTTACAGAGTCCAAATCTGAATTTCTAGGGTCCAAAGCCTCATTTTTACTATCCAAAGTGTTAGCCTTCCAAAGCCTCCCATTATGCTCCAAAAATGCCTTTTTTCAGGGTCCAAAGCTGCTTTTTGAGTATCCAGACAGGCATTTTTAGGGTCCAAGCCACATCCGGACTGTCCAAAGCCTCATTTGGAGGGGTCCAAAGTTCCAGGGCTTGCGCTTTTAAGGTTCAAAGATGCATTTTCAGGGCCCAGAGCATCATTTTTGTGCTCCAAAGTCTGATTTGGAAGGTCCAAAGCCTCATTGGTCGAGTCGAAAGCCACATTTCTAGGGTCCAAAGCCTCATTTTTACTTTCTAAAGCCTCATTTAGGCAACAATCCCCTCATTTTGAGAGCGTAAAGGCTCAGTTTATTTTCAACAGTCGCATTTTCAGGGTCCAATGCCATTTATTAGCGTCCAGACAGGCATTTTTAGGGTGCAAGGCACATCTGGAGTGTCCAAGCCCTCATTTGGAGGGTCCAAAGTTCCAGGGTTCACGCTTTTAAGGTTCAAAGATGCATTTTCAGGGCCCAGAGCATCATTTTTGTGCCCCAAAGTCTGATTTGGAAGCTCCAACTCTCTTTACAGAGTCCAAATCTGAATTTCTAGGGTCCAAAGCCTCATTTTTACTATCCAAAGTGTTAGCCTTCCAAAGCCTCCCATTATGCTCCAAAAATGCCTTTTTTCAGGGTCCAAAGCTGCTTTTTGAGTATCCAGTCAGGCATTTTTAGGGTCCGAGCCACATCCGGACTGTCCAAAGCCTCATTTGGAGGGGTCAAAAGTTCCAGGGCTTGCGCTTTTAAGGTTCAAAGATGCATTTTCAGGGCCCAGAGCATCATTTTTGTGCTCCAAAGTCTGATTTGGAAGGTCCAAAGCCTCATTGGTCGAGTCGAAAGCCACATTTCTAGGGTCCAAAGCCTCATTTTTACTTTCTAAAGCCTCATTTAGGCAACAATCCCCTCATTTTTAGAGTGTAAAGGCTCAGTTTATTTTCAACAGTCGCATTATCAGGGTCCAATGCCATTTATTAGCGTCCAGACAGGCATTTTTAGGGTGCAAGGCACATCTGGAGTGTCCAAAGCCTCATTTGTAGAGTCCAAAGCTGCATTTCTAGGGTCCAAAATCTTCATTTGCCTTTCAAATGCTCATTTTAGGCTCCAAACCCCTCGTTTTCAGGGTGCAAAGGCTTAGTTTTAGTTTGCAGAGTCTAATGTTCAGGGTCCAAAGCATCAGTTTTCGATTCCAGACAGGCATTTTTAGGGTCCAAACCACATGTGGAGTGTCCAAGCCCTCATTTGGAGGGTCCACAGTTCCAGGGTTCACGCTTTTAAGGTTCAAAGATGCATTTTTAGGGCCCAGAGCATCATTTTGAAGCCCCAAAGTCTGATTTGGAAGGTCCAAAGCCTCATTGGTCGACTCCAAAGCCACATTTCTAGGGTCCAAGCCTCATTTTTACTTTCTAAAGCCTCATTTTAGGCAACAAACCCCTCATTTTGAGAGTGTAAAGGCTCATTTTATCTTCAACAGTCGCATTTCAGGGTCCAATGCCATTTATTAGCGTCAAGACAGGCATTTTTAGGGTGCAAGGCACATCTGGAGTGTCCAAGCCCTCATTTGGAGGGTCCAAAGTTCCAGGGTTCACGCTTTTAAGGTTCAACGATGCATTTTCAGGGCCCAGAGTGTCATTTTTGTGCCCCAAAGTCTGATTTGGAAGGTCCAACTCTCTTTACAGAGTCCAAATCTGAATTTCTAGGGTCCAAAGCCTCATTTTTACTATCCAAAGTGTTAGCCTTCCAAAGCCTCCCATTATGCTCCAAAAATGCCTTTTTTCAGGGTCCAAAGCTGCTTTTTGAGTATCCAGACAGGCATTTTTAGGGTCCGAGCCACATCCGGACTGTCCAAAGCCTCATTTGGAGGGGTCCAAAGTTCCAGGGCTTGCGCTTTTAAGGTTCAAAGATGCATTTTCAGGGCCCAGAGCATCATTTTTGTGCCCCAAAGTCTGATTTGGAAGGTCCAAAGCCTCATTGGTCGACTCCAAAGCCACATTTCTAGGGTCCAAGCCTCATTTTTACTTTCTAAAGCCTCATTTTAGGCAACAATCCCCTCATTTTGAGAGTGTAAAGGCTCATTTTATCTTCAACCGTCGCATTTTCAGGGTCCAATGCCATTTTTTAGCGTCCAGACAGGCATTTTTAGGGTGCAAGGCACATCTGGAGTGTCCAAGCCCTCATTTGGAGGGTCCAAAGTTCCAGGGTTCACGCTTTTAAGGTTCAAAGATGCATTTTCAGGGCCCAGAGCATCATTTTTGTGCCCCATAGTCTGATTTGGAAGGTCCAACTCTCTTTACAGAGTCCAAATCTGAATTTCTAGGGTCCAAAGCCTCATTTTTACTATCCAAAGTGTTAGCCTTCCAAAGCCTCCCATTATGCTCCAAAAATGCCTTTTTTCAGGGTCCAAAGCTGCTTTTTGAGTATCCAGACAGGCATTTTTAGGGTCCAAGCCACATCCGGACTGTCCAAAGCCTCATTTGGAGGGGTCCAAAGTTCCAGGGCTTGCGCTTTTAAGGTTCAAAGATGCATTTTCAGGGCCCAGAGCATCATTTTTGTGCTCCAAAGTCTGATTTGGAAGGCCCAAAGCCTCATTGGTCGAGTCGAAAGCCACATTTCTAGGGTCCAAAGCCTCATTTTTACTTTCTAAAGCCTCATTTAGGCAACAATCCCCTCATTTTGAGAGCGTAAAGGCTCAGTTTATTTTCAACAGTCGCATTTTCAGGGTCCAATGCCATTTATTAGCGTCCAGACAGGCATTTTTAGGGTGCAAGGCACATCTGGAGTGTCCAAGCCCTCATTTGGAGGGTCCAAAGTTCCAGGGTTCACGCTTTTAAGGTTCAAAGATGCATTTTCAGGGCCCAGAGCATCATTTTTGTGCCCCAAAGTCTGATTTGGAAGGTCCAAAGCCTCATTGGTCGACTCCAAAGCCACATTTCTAGGGTCCAAGCCTCATTTTTACTTTCTAAAGCCTCATTTTAGGCAACAATCCCCTCATTTTGAGAGTGTAAAGGCTCATTTTATCTTCAACCGTCGCATTTTCAGGGTCCAATGCCATTTTTTAGCGTCCAGACAGGCATTTTTAGGGTGCAAGGCACATCTGGAGTGTCCAAGCCCTCATTTGGAGGGTCCAAAGTTCCAGGGTTCACGCTTTTAAGGTTCAAAGATGCATTTTCAGGGCCCAGAGCATCATTTTTGTGCCCCATAGTCTGATTTGGAAGGTCCAACTCTCTTTACAGAGTCCAAATCTGAATTTCTAGGGTCCAAAGCCTCATTTTTACTATCCAAAGTGTTAGCCTTCCAAAGCCTCCCATTATGCTCCAAAAATGCCTTTTTTCAGGGTCCAAAGCTGCTTTTTGAGTATCCAGACAGGCATTTTTAGGGTCCAAGCCACATCCGGACTGTCCAAAGCCTCATTTGGAGGGGTCCAAAGTTCCAGGGCTTGCGCTTTTAAGGTTCAAAGATGCATTTTCAGGGCCCAGAGCATCATTTTTGTGCTCCAAAGTCTGATTTGGAAGGTCCAAAGCCTCATTGGTCGAGTCGAAAGCCACATTTCTAGGGTCCAAAGCCTCATTTTTACTTTCTAAAGCCTCATTTAGGCAACAATCCCCTCATTTTTAGAGTGTAAAGGCTCAGTTTATTTTCAACAGTCGCATTATCAGGGTCCAATGCCATTTATTAGCGTCCAGACAGGCATTTTTAGGGTGCAAGGCACATCTGGAGTGTCCAAAGCCTCATTTGTAGAGTCCAAAGCTGCATTTCTAGGGTCCAAAATCTTCATTTGCCTTTCAAATGCTCATTTTAGGCTCCAAACCCCTCGTTTTCAGGGTGCAAAGGCTTAGTTTTAGTTTGCAGAGTCTAATGTTCAGGGTCCAAAGCATCAGTTTTCGATTCCAGACAGGCATTTTTAGGGTGCAAGGCACATCTGGAGTGTCCAAGCCCTCATTTGGAGGGTCCAAAGTTCCAGGGTTCACGCTTTTAAGGTTCAAAGATGCATTTTCAGGGCCCAGAGCATCATTTTGAAGCCCCAAAGTCTGATTTGGAAGGTCCAAAGCCTCATTGGTCGACTCCAAAGCCACATTTCTAGGGTCCAAGCCTCATTTTTACTTTCTAAAGCCTCATTTTAGGCAACAAACCCCTCATTTTGAGAGTGTAAAGGCTCATTTTATCTTCAACCGTCGCATTTTCAGGGTCCAATGCCATTTTTTAGCGTCCAGACAGGCATTTTTAGGGTGCAAGGCACATCTGGAGTGTCCAAGCCCTCATTTGGAGGGTCCAAAGTTCCAGGGTTCACGCTTTTAAGGTTCAAAGATGCATTTTCAGGGCCCAGAGCATCATTTTTGTGCCCCATAGTCTGATTTGGAAGATCCAACTCTCTTTACAGAGTCCAAATCTGAATTTCTAGGGTCCAAAGCCTCATTTTTACTATCCAAAGTGTTAGCCTTCCAAAGCCTCCCATTATGCTCCAAAAATGCCTTTTTTCAGGGTCCAAAGCTGCTTTTTGAGTATCCAGACAGGCATTTTTAGGGTCCGAGCCACATCCGGACTGTCCAAAGCCTCATTTGGAGGGGTCCAAAGTTCCAGGGCTTGCGCTTTTAAGGTTCAAAGATGCATTTTCAGGGCCCAGAGCATCATTTTTGTGCTCCAAAGTCTGATTTGGAAGGTCCAAAGCCTCATTGGTCGAGTCGAAAGCCACATTTCTAGGGTCCAAAGCCTCATTTTTACTTTCTAAAGCCTCATTTAGGCAACAATCCCCTCATTTTTAGAGTGTAAAGGCTCAGTTTATTTTCAACAGTCGCATTTTCAGGGTCCAATGCCATTTATTAGCGTCCAGACAGGCATTTTTAGGGTCCAAGCCACATGTGGAGTGTCCAAGCCCTCATTTGGAGGGTCCAAAGTTCCAGGGTTTGCACTTTTAAGGTTCAAAGATGCATTCTCAGGGCCCAGAGCATCATTTTTGTGCTCCAAAGTCTGATTTGGAAGGTCCAAAGCCTCATTTGTAGAGTCCAAAGCTGCATTTCTAGGGTCCAAAATCTTCATTTGCCTTCCAAATGCTCATTTTAGGCTCCAAACCCCTCGTTTTCAGGGTGCAAAGGCTTAGTTTTAGTTTGCAGAGTCTAATGTTCAGGGTCCAAAGCATCAGTTTTCGATTCCAGACAGGCATTTTTAGGGTGCAAGGCACATCTGGAGTGTCCAAGCCCTCATTTGGAGGGTCCAAAGTTCCAGGGTTCACGCTTTTAAGGTTCAAAGATGCATTTTCAGGGCCCAGAGCATCATTTTGAAGCCCCAAAGTCTGATTTGGAAGGTCCAAAGCCTCATTGGTCGACTCCAAAGCCACATTTCTAGGGTCCAAGCCTCATTTTTACTTTCTAAAGCCTCATTTTAGGCAACAAACCCCTCATTTTGAGAGTGTAAAGGCTCATTTTATCTTCAACAGTCGCATTTCAGGGTCCAATGCCATTTTTTAGCATGCAGACAGGCATTTTTAGGGTGCAAGGCACATCTGGAGTGTCCAAGCCCTCATTTGGAGGGTCCAAAGTTCCAGGGTTCACGCTTTTAAGGTTCAAAGATGCATTTTCAGGGCCCAGAGCATCATTTTGAAGCCCCAAAGTCTGATCTGGAAGGTCCAAAGCCTCATTGGTCGACTCCAAAGCCACATTTCTAGGGTCCAAGCCTCATTTTTACTTTCTAAAGCCTCATTTAGGCAACAAACCCCTCATTTTGAGAGTGTAAAGGCTCATTTTATCTTCAACCGTCGCATTTTCAGGGTCCAATGCCATTTTTTAGCGTCCAGACAGGCATTTTTAGGGTGCAAGGCACATCTGGAGTGTCCAAGCCCTCATTTGGAGGGTCCAAAGTTCCAGGGTTCACGCTTTTAAGGTTCAAAGATGCATTTTCAGGGCCCAGAGCATCATTTTTGTGCCCCATAGTCTGATTTGGAAGATCCAACTCTCTTTACAGAGTCCAAATCTGAATTTCTAGGGTCCAAAGCCTCATTTTTACTATCCAAAGTGTTAGCCTTCCAAAGCCTCCCATTATGCTCCAAAAATGCCTTTTTTCAGGGTCCAAAGCTGCTTTTTGAGTATCCAGACAGGCATTTTTAGGGTCCGAGCCACATCCGGACTGTCCAAAGCCTCATTTGGAGGGGTCCAAAGTTGCAGGGCTTGCGCTTTTAAGGTTCAAAGATGCATTTTCAGGGCCCAGAGCATCATTTTTGTGCTCCAAAGTCTGATTTGGAAGGTCCAAAGCCTCATTGGTCGAGTCGAAAGCCACATTTCTAGGGTCCAAAGCCTCATTTTTACTTTCTAAAGCCTCATTTAGGCAACAATCCCCTCATTTTTAGAGTGTAAAGGCTCAGTTTATTTTCAACAGTCGCATTTTCAGGGTCCAATGCCATTTATTAGCGTCCAGACAGGCATTTTTAGGGTCCAAGCCACATCTGGAGTGTCCAAGCCCTCATTTGGAGGGTCCAAAGTTCCAGGGTTTGCACTTTTAAGGTTCAAAGATGCATTTTCAGGGCCCAGAGCATCATTTTGAAGCCCCAAAGTCTGATTTGGAAGGTCCAAACTCTCTTTATAGAGTCCAAATCTGAATTTCTAGGGCCCAAAGCCTCATTTTTACTATCCAAAGTGTTAGCCTTCCAAAGCCTCCCATTATGCTCCAAAAATGCCTTTTTTCAGGGTCCAAAGCTGCTTTTTGAGTATCCAGTCAGGCATTTTTAGGGTCCGAGCCACATCTGGACTGTCCAAAGCCTCATTTGGGGGGGTCCAAAGTTCCAGGGTTCACGTTTTTAAGGTTCAAAGATGCATTTTCAGGGCCCAGAGCATCATTTTTGTGCTCCAAAGCCTGATTTGGAAGGTCCAAAGCCTCATTTGTAGAGTCCAAAGCTGCATTTCTAGGGTCCAAAATCTTCATTTGCCTTCCAAATGCTCATTTTAGGCTCCAAACCCCTCGTTTTCAGGGTGCAAAGGCTTAGTTTTAGTTTGCAGAGTCTAATGTTCAGGGTCCAAAGCATCAGTTTTCGATTCCAGACTGGCATTTTTAGGGTGCAAGGCACATCTGGAGTGTCCAAGCCCTCATTTGGAGGGTCCAAAGTTCCAGGGTTCACGCTTTTAAGGTTCAAAGATGCATTTTCAGGGCCCAGAGCATCATTTTGAAGCCCCAAAGTCTGATTTGGAAGGTCCAAAGCCTCATTGGTCAACTCCAAAGCCACATTTCTAGGGTCCAAGCCTCATTTTTACTTTCTAAAGCCTCATTTTAGGCAACAAACCCCTCATTTTGAGAGTGTAAAGGCTCATTTTATTTTCAACAGTCGCATTTTCAGGGTCCAATGCCATTTATTAGCGTCCAGACAGGCATTTTTAGGGTGCAAGGCACATCTGGAGTGTCCAAGCCCTCATTAGGAGTGTCCAAAGTTCCAGGGTTCACGCTTTTAAAGTTCAAAGATGCATTTTCAGGGCCCAGAGCATCATTTTTGTGCCCCAAAGTCTGATTTGGAAGGTCCAACTCTCTTTATAGAGTCCAAATCTGAATTTCTAGGGTCCAAAGCCTCATTTTTACTATCCAAAGTGTTAGCCTTCCAAAGCCTCCCATTATGCTCCAAAAATGCCTTTTTTCAGGGTCCAAAGCTGCTTTTTGAGTATCCAGTCAGGCATTTTTAGGGTCCGAGCCACATCCGGACTGTCCAAAGCCTCATTTGGAGGGGTCCAAAGTTCCAGGGTTTGCGCTTTTAAGGTTCAAAGATGCATTTTCAGGGCCCAGAGCATCATTTTTGTGCTCCAAAGTCTGATTTGGAAGGTCCAAAGCCTCATTTGTAGAGTCCAAAGCTGCATTTCTAGGGTCCAAAATCTTCATTTGCCTTCCAAATGCTCATTTTAGGCTCCAAACCCCTCGTTTTCAGGGTGCAAAGGCTTAGTTTTAGTTTGCAGAGTCTAATGTTCAGGGTCCAAAGCATCAGTTTTCGATTCCAGACAGGCATTTTTAGGGTGCAAGGCACATCTGGAGTGTCCAAGCCCTCATTTGGAGGGTCCAAAGTTCCAGGGTTCACGCTTTTAAGGTTCAAAGATGCATTTTGAGGGCCCAGAGCATCATTTTTGTGCTCCAAAGTCTGATTTGGAAGGTCCAAAGCCTCATTTGTAGAGTCCAAAGCTGCATTTCTAGGGTCCAAAATCTTCATTTGCCTTCCAAATGCTCATTTTAGGCTCCAAACCCCTCGTTTTCAGGGTGCAAAGGCTTAGTTTTAGTTTGCAGAGTCTAATGTTCAGGGTCCAAAGCATCAGTTTTCGATTCCAGACAGGCATTTTTAGGGTGCAAGGCACATCTGGAGTGTCCAAGCCCTCATTTGGAGGGTCCAAAGTTCCAGGGTTCACGCTTTTAAGGTTCAAAGATGCATTTTCAGGGCCCAGAGCATCATTTTGAAGCCCCAAAGTCTGATTTGGAAGGTCCAAAGCCTCATTGGTCGACTCCAAAGCCACATTTCTAGGGTCCAAGCCTCATTTTTACTTTCTAAAGCCTCATTTTAGGCAACAAACCCCTCATTTTGAGAGTGTAAAGGCTCATTTTATCTTCAACCGTCGCATTTTCAGGGTCCAATGCCATTTTTTAGCATGCAGACAGGCATTTTTAGGGTGCAAGGCACATCTGGAGTGTCCAAGCCCTCATTTGGAGGGTCCAAAGTTCCAGGGTTCACGCTTTTAAAGTTCAAAGATGCATTTTCAGGGCCCAGAGCATCATTTTTGTGCCCCATAGTCTGATTTGGAAGATCCAACTCTCTTTACAGAGTCCAAATCTGAATTTCTAGGGTCCAAAGCCTCATTTTTACTATCCAAAGTGTTAGCCTTCCAAAGCCTCCCATTATGCTCCAAAAATGCCTTTTTTCAGGGTCCAAAGCTGCTTTTTGAGTATCCAGACAGGCATTTTTAGGGTCCGAGCCACATCCGGACTGTCCAAAGCCTCATTTGGAGGGGTCCAAAGTTCCAGGGCTTGCGCTTTTAAGGTTCAAAGATGCATTTTCAGGGCCCAGAGCATCATTTTTGTGCTCCAAAGTCTGATTTGGAAGGTCCAAAGCCTCATTTGTAGAGTCCAAAGCTGCATTTCTAGGGTCCAAAATCTTCATTTTGCCTTCCAAATGCTCATTTTAGGCTCCAAACCCCTCGTTTTCAGGGTGCAAAGGCTTAGTTGTAGTTTGCAGAGTCTAATGTTCAGGGTCCAAAGCATCAGTTTTCGATTCCAGACAGGCATTTTTAGGGTCCAAACCACATGTGGAGTGTCCAAGCCCTTATTTGGAGGGTCCAAAGTTCCAGGGTTCATGCTTTTAAGGTTCAAAGATGCATTTTCAGGGCCCAGAGCATCATTTTGAAGCCCCAAAGTCTGATCTGGAAGGTCCAAAGCCTCATTGGTCGACTCCAAAGCCACATTTCTAGGGTCCAAGCCTCATTTTTACTTTCTAAAGCCTCATTTTAGGCAACAAACCCCTCATTTTGAGAGTGTAAAGGCTCATTTTATCTTCAACCGTCGCATTTTCAGGGTCCAATGCCATTTTTTAGCGTCCAGACAGGCATTTTTAGGGTGCAAGGCACATCTGGAGTGTCCAAGCCCTCATTTGGAGGGTCCAAAGTTCCAGGGTTCACGCTTTTAAAGTTCAAAGATGCATTTTCAGGGCCCAGAGCATCATTTTTGTGCTCCAAAGTCTGATTTGGAAGGTCCAAAGCCTCATTTGTAGAGTCCAAAGCTGCATTTCTAGGGTCCAAAATCTTCATTTGCCTTCCAAATGCTCATTTTAGGCTCCAAACCCCTCGTTTTCAGGGTGCAAAGGCTTAGTTTTAGTTTGCAGAGTCTAATGTTCAGGGTCCAAAGCATCAGTTTTCGATTCCAGACTGGCATTTTTAGGGTGCAAGGCACATGTGGAGTGTCCAAGCCCTCATTTGGAGGGTCCAAAGTTCCAGGGCTTGCGCTTTTAAGGTTCAAAGATGCATTTTCAGGGCCCAGAGCATCATTTTTGTGCCCCAAAGTCTGATTTGGAAGGTCCAACTCTCTTTACAGAGTCCAAATCTGAATTTCTAGGGTCCAAAGCCTCATTTTTACTATCCAAAGTGTTAGCCTTCCAAAGCCTCCCATTATGCTCCAAAAATGCCTTTTTTCAGGGACCAAAGCTGCTTTTTGAGTATCCAGTCAGGCATTTTTAGGGTCCGAGCCACATCCGGACTGTCCAAAGCCTCATTTGGAGGGGTCCAAAGTTCCAGGGTTTGCGCTTTTAAGGTTCAAAGATGCATTTTGAGGGCCCAGAGCATCATTTTTGTGCTCCAAAGTCTGATTTGGAAGGTCCAAAGCCTCATTTGTAGAGTCCAAAGCTGCATTTCTAGGGTCCAAAATCTTCATTTGCCTTCCAAATGCTCATTTTAGGCTCCAAACCCCTCGTTTTCAGGGTGCAAAGGCTTAGTTTTAGTTTGCAGAGTCTAATGTTCAGGGTCCAAAGCATCAGTTTTCGATTCCAGACAGGCATTTTTAGGGTGCAAGGCACATCTGGAGTGTCCAAGCCCTCATTTGGAGGGTCCAAAGTTCCAGGGTTCACGCTTTTAAGGTTCAAAGATGCATTTTCAGGGCCCAGAGCATCATTTTGAAGCCCCAAAGTCTGATTTGGAAGGTCCAAAGCCTCATTGGTCGACTCCAAAGCCACATTTCTAGGGTCCAAGCCTCATTTTTACTTTCTAAAGCCTCATTTTAGGCAACAAACCCCTCATTTTGAGAGTGTAAAGGCTCATTTTATCTTCAACCGTCGCATTTTCAGGGTCCAATGCCATTTTTTAGCATGCAGACAGGCATTTTTAGGGTGCAAGGCACATCTGGAGTGTCCAAGCCCTCATTTGGAGGGTCCAAAGTTCCAGGGTTCACGCTTTTAAAGTTCAAAGATGCATTTTCAGGGCCCAGAGCATCATTTTTGTGCCCCATAGTCTGATTTGGAAGATCCAACTCTCTTTACAGAGTCCAAATCTGAATTTCTAGGGTCCAAAGCCTCATTTTTACTATCCAAAGTGTTAGCCTTCCAAAGCCTCCCATTATGCTCCAAAAATGCCTTTTTTCAGGGTCCAAAGCTGCTTTTTGAGTATCCAGACAGGCATTTTTAGGGTCCGAGCCACATCCGGACTGTCCAAAGCCTCATTTGGAGGGGTCCAAAGTTCCAGGGCTTGCGCTTTTAAGGTTCAAAGATGCATTTTCAGGGCCCAGAGCATCATTTTTGTGCTCCAAAGTCTGATTTGGAAGGTCCAAAGCCTCATTTGTAGAGTCCAAAGCTGCATTTCTAGGGTCCAAAATCTTCATTTTGCCTTCCAAATGCTCATTTTAGGCTCCAAACCCCTCGTTTTCAGGGTGCAAAGGCTTAGTTGTAGTTTGCAGAGTCTAATGTTCAGGGTCCAAAGCATCAGTTTTCGATTCCAGACAGGCATTTTTAGGGTCCAAACCACATGTGGAGTGTCCAAGCCCTTATTTGGAGGGTCCAAAGTTCCAGGGTTCATGCTTTTAAGGTTCAAAGATGCATTTTCAGGGCCCAGAGCATCATTTTGAAGCCCCAAAGTCTGATCTGGAAGGTCCAAAGCCTCATTGGTCGACTCCAAAGCCACATTTCTAGGGTCCAAGCCTCATTTTTACTTTCTAAAGCCTCATTTTAGGCAACAAACCCCTCATTTTGAGAGTGTAAAGGCTCATTTTATCTTCAACCGTCGCATTTTCAGGGTCCAATGCCATTTTTTAGCGTCCAGACAGGCATTTTTAGGGTGCAAGGCACATCTGGAGTGTCCAAGCCCTCATTTGGAGGGTCCAAAGTTCCAGGGTTCACGCTTTTAAAGTTCAAAGATGCATTTTCAGGGCCCAGAGCATCATTTTTGTGCTCCAAAGTCTGATTTGGAAGGTCCAAAGCCTCATTTGTAGAGTCCAAAGCTGCATTTCTAGGGTCCAAAATCTTCATTTGCCTTCCAAATGCTCATTTTAGGCTCCAAACCCCTCGTTTTCAGGGTGCAAAGGCTTAGTTTTAGTTTGCAGAGTCTAATGTTCAGGGTCCAAAGCATCAGTTTTCGATTCCAGACTGGCATTTTTAGGGTGCAAGGCACATCTGGAGTGTCCAAGCCCTCATTTGGAGGGTCCAAAGTTCCAGGGCTTGCGCTTTTAAGGTTCAAAGATGCATTTTCAGGGCCCAGAGCATCATTTTTGTGCCCCAAAGCCTGATTTGGAAGGTCCAACTCTCTTTACAGAGTCCAAATCTGAATTTCTAGGGTCCAAAGCCTCATTTTTACTATCCAAAGTGTTAGCCTTCCAAAGCCTCCCATTATGCTCCAAAAATGCCTTTTTTCAGGGACCAAAGCTGCTTTTTGAGTATCCAGTCAGGCATTTTTAGGGTCCGAGCCACATCCGGACTGTCCAAAGCCTCATTTGGAGGGGTCCAAAGTTCCAGGGTTTGCGCTTTTAAGGTTCAAAGATGCATTTTCAGGGCCCAGAGCATCATTTTTGTGCTCCAAAGTCTGATTTGGAAGGTCCAAAGCCTCATTTGTAGAGTCCAAAGCTGCATTTCTAGGGTCCAAAATCTTCATTTGCCTTCCAAATGCTCATTTTAGGCTCCAAACCCCTCGTTTTCAGGGTGCAAAGGCTTAGTTTTAGTTTGCAGAGTCTAATGTTCAGGGTCCAAAGCATCAGTTTTCGATTCCAGACTGGCATTTTTAGGGTGCAAGGCACATCTGGAGTGTCCAAGCCCTCATTTGGAGGGTCCAAAGTTCCAGGGCTTGCGCTTTTAAGGTTCAAAGATGCATTTTCAGGGCCCAGAGCATCATTTTTGTGCCCCAAAGCCTGATTTGGAAGGTCCAACTCTCTTTACAGAGTCCAAATCTGAATTTCTAGTGTCCAAAGCCTCATTTTTACTATCCAAAGTGTTAGCCTTCCAAAGCCTCCCATTATGCTCCAAAAATGCCTTTTTTCAGGGACCAAAGCTGCTTTTTGAGTATCCAGTCAGGCATTTTTAGGGTCCGAGCCACATCCGGACTGTCCAAAGCCTCATTTGGAGGGGTCCAAAGTTCCAGGGTTTGCGCTTTTAAGGTTCAAAGATGCATTTTGAGGGCCCAGAGCATCATTTTTGTGCTCCAAAGTCTGATTTGGAAGGTCCAAAGCCTCATTTGTAGAGTCCAAAGCTGCATTTCTAGGGTCCAAAATCTTCATTTGCCTTCCAAATGCTCATTTTAGGCTCCAAACCCCTCGTTTTCAGGGTGCAAAGGCTTAGTTTTAGTTTGCAGAGTCTAATGTTCAGGGTCCAAAGCATCAGTTTTCGATTCCAGACAGGCATTTTTAGGGTGCAAGGCACATCTGGAGTGTCCAAGCCCTCATTTGGAGGGTCCAAAGTTCCAGGGTTCACGCTTTTAAGGTTCAAAGATGCATTTTCAGGGCCCAGAGCATCATTTTGAAGCCCCAAAGTCTGATTTGGAAGGTCCAAAGCCTCATTGGTCGACTCCAAAGCCACATTTCTAGGGTCCAAGCCTCATTTTTACTTTCTAAAGCCTCATTTTAGGCAACAAACCCCTCATTTTGAGAGTGTAAAGGCTCATTTTATCTTCAACCGTCGCATTTTCAGGGTCCAATGCCATTTTTTAGCATGCAGACAGGCATTTTTAGGGTGCAAGGCACATCTGGAGTGTCCAAGCCCTCATTTGGAGGGTCCAAAGTTCCAGGGTTCACGCTTTTAAAGTTCAAAGATGCATTTTCAGGGCCCAGAGCATCATTTTTGTGCCCCATAGTCTGATTTGGAAGATCCAACTCTCTTTACAGAGTCCAAATCTGAATTTCTAGGGTCCAAAGCCTCATTTTTACTATCCAAAGTGTTAGCCTTCCAAAGCCTCCCATTATGCTCCAAAAATGCCTTTTTTCAGGGTCCAAAGCTGCTTTTTGAGTATCCAGACAGGCATTTTTAGGGTCCGAGCCACATCCGGACTGTCCAAAGCCTCATTTGGAGGGGTCCAAAGTTCCAGGGCTTGCGCTTTTAAGGTTCAAAGATGCATTTTCAGGGCCCAGAGCATCATTTTTGTGCTCCAAAGTCTGATTTGGAAGGTCCAAAGCCTCATTTGTAGAGTCCAAAGCTGCATTTCTAGGGTCCAAAATCTTCATTTTGCCTTCCAAATGCTCATTTTAGGCTCCAAACCCCTCGTTTTCAGGGTGCAAAGGCTTAGTTGTAGTTTGCAGAGTCTAATGTTCAGGGTCCAAAGCATCAGTTTTCGATTCCAGACAGGCATTTTTAGGGTCCAAACCACATGTGGAGTGTCCAAGCCCTTATTTGGAGGGTCCAAAGTTCCAGGGTTCATGCTTTTAAGGTTCAAAGATGCATTTTCAGGGCCCAGAGCATCATTTTGAAGCCCCAAAGTCTGATCTGGAAGGTCCAAAGCCTCATTGGTCGACTCCAAAGCCACATTTCTAGGGTCCAAGCCTCATTTTTACTTTCTAAAGCCTCATTTTAGGCAACAAACCCCTCATTTTGAGAGTGTAAAGGCTCATTTTATCTTCAACCGTCGCATTTTCAGGGTCCAATGCCATTTTTTAGCGTCCAGACAGGCATTTTTAGGGTGCAAGGCACATCTGGAGTGTCCAAGCCCTCATTTGGAGGGTCCAAAGTTCCAGGGTTCACGCTTTTAAAGTTCAAAGATGCATTTTCAGGGCCCAGAGCATCATTTTTGTGCTCCAAAGTCTGATTTGGAAGGTCCAAAGCCTCATTTGTAGAGTCCAAAGCTGCATTTCTAGGGTCCAAAATCTTCATTTGCCTTCCAAATGCTCATTTTAGGCTCCAAACCCCTCGTTTTCAGGGTGCAAAGGCTTAGTTTTAGTTTGCAGAGTCTAATGTTCAGGGTCCAAAGCATCAGTTTTCGATTCCAGACTGGCATTTTTAGGGTGCAAGGCACATCTGGAGTGTCCAAGCCCTCATTTGGAGGGTCCAAAGTTCCAGGGCTTGCGCTTTTAAGGTTCAAAGATGCATTTTCAGGGCCCAGAGCATCATTTTTGTGCCCCAAAGCCTGATTTGGAAGGTCCAACTCTCTTTACAGAGTCCAAATCTGAATTTCTAGGGTCCAAAGCCTCATTTTTACTATCCAAAGTGTTAGCCTTCCAAAGCCTCCCATTATGCTCCAAAAATGCCTTTTTTCAGGGACCAAAGCTGCTTTTTGAGTATCCAGTCAGGCATTTTTAGGGTCCGAGCCACATCCGGACTGTCCAAAGCCTCATTTGGAGGGGTCCAAAGTTCCAGGGTTTGCGCTTTTAAGGTTCAAAGATGCATTTTGAGGGCCCAGAGCATCATTTTTGTGCTCCAAAGTCTGATTTGGAAGGTCCAAAGCCTCATTTGTAGAGTCCAAAGCTGCATTTCTAGGGTCCAAAATCTTCATTTGCCTTCCAAATGCTCATTTTAGGCTCCAAACCCCTCGTTTTCAGGGTGCAAAGGCTTAGTTTTAGTTTGCAGAGTCTAATGTTCAGGGTCCAAAGCATCAGTTTTCGATTCCAGACAGGCATTTTTAGGGTGCAAGGCACATCTGGAGTGTCCAAGCCCTCATTTGGAGGGTCCAAAGTTCCAGGGTTCACGCTTTTAAGGTTCAAAGATGCATTTTCAGGGCCCAGAGCATCATTTTGAAGCCCCAAAGTCTGATTTGGAAGGTCCAAAGCCTCATTGGTCGACTCCAAAGCCACATTTCTAGGGTCCAAGCCTCATTTTTACTTTCTAAAGCCTCATTTTAGGCAACAAACCCCTCATTTTGAGAGTGTAAAGGCTCATTTTATCTTCAACCGTCGCATTTTCAGGGTCCAATGCCATTTTTTAGCATGCAGACAGGCATTTTTAGGGTGCAAGGCACATCTGGACTGTCCAAGCCCTCATTTGGAGGGTCCAAAGTTCCAGGGTTCACGCTTTTAAAGTTCAAAGATGCATTTTCAGGGCCCAGAGCATCATTTTTATGCCCCAAAGTCTGATTTGGAAGGTCCAACTCTCTTTACAGAGTCCAAATCTGAATTTCTAGGGTCCAAAGCCTCATTTTTACTATCCAAAGTGTTAGCCTTTCAAAGCCTCCCATTATGCTCCAAAAATGCCTTTTTTCAGGGTCCAAAGCTGCTTTTTGAGTATCCAGTCAGGCATTTTTAGGGTCCGAGCCACATCTGGACTGTCCAAAGCCTCATTTGGGGGGGTCCAAAGTTCCAGGGCTTGCGCTTTTAAGGTTCAAAGATGCATTTTCAGGGCCCAGAGCATCATTTTTGTGCTCCAAAGTCTGATTTGGAAGGTCCAAAGCCTCATTTGTAGAGTCCAAAGCTGCATTTCTAGGGTCCAAAATCTTCATTTGCCTTCCAAATGCTCATTTTAGGCTCCAAACCCCTCGTTTTCAGGGTGCAAAGGCTTAGTTTTAGTTTGCAGAGTCTAATGTTCAGGGTCCAAAGCATCAGTTTTCGATTCCAGACAGGCATTTTTAGGGTGCAAGGCACATCTGGAGTGTCCAAGCCCTCATTTGGAGGGTCCAAAGTTCCAGGGTTCACGCTTTTAAGGTTCAAAGATGCATTTTCAGGGCCCAGAGCATCATTTTGAAGCCCCAAAGTCTGATTTGGAAGGTCCAAAGCCTCATTGGTCGACTCCAAAGCCACATTTCTAGGGTCCAAGCCTCATTTTTACTTTCTAAAGCCTCATTTTAGGCAACAAACCCCTCATTTTGAGAGTGTAAAGGCTCAGTTTATTTTCAACAGTCACATTTTCAGGGTCCAATGCCATTTATTAGCGTCCAGACAGGCATTTTTAGGGTGCAAGGCACATCTGGAGTGTCCAAGCCCTCATTTGGAGGGTCCAAAGTTCCAGGGTTCACGCTTTTAAGGTTCAAAGATGCATTTTCAGGGCCCAGAGCATCATTTTTGTGCCCCATAGTCTGATTTGGAAGGTCCAACTCTCTTTACAGAGTCCAAATCTGAATTTCTAGGGTCCAAAGCCTCATTTTTACTATCCAAAGTGTTAGCCTTCCAAAGCCTCCCATTATGCTCCAAAAATGCCTTTTTTCAGGGTCCAAAGCTGCTTTTTGAGTATCCAGTCAGGCATTTTTAGGGTCCGAGCCACATCCGGACTGTCCAAAGCCTCATTTGGAGGGGTCCAAAGTTCCAGGGCTTGCGCTTTTAAGGTTCAAAGATGCATTTTCATGGCCCAGAGCATCATTTTTGTGCTCCAAAGTCTGATTTGGAAGGTCCAAAGCCTCATTTGTAGAGTCCAAAGCTGCATTTCTAGGGTCCAAAATCTTCATTTGCCTTCCAAATGCTCATTTTAGGCTCCAAACCCCTCGTTTTCAGGGTGCAAAGGCTTAGTTTTAGTTTGCAGAGTCTAATGTTCAGGGTCCAAAGCATCAGTTTTCGATTCCAGACAGGCATTTTTAGGGTCCAAACCACATGTGGAGTGTCCAAGCCCTTATTTGGAGGGTCCAAAGTTCCAGGGTTCATGCTTTTAAGGTTCAAAGATGCATTTTCAGGGCCCAGAGCATCATTTTGAAGCCCCAAAGTCTGATTTGGAAGGTCCAAAGCCTCATTGGTTGAGTCCAAAGCCACATTTCTAGGGTCCAAGCCTCATTTTTACTTTCTAAAGCCTCATTTTAGGCAACAAACCCCTCATTTTGAGAGTGTAAAGGCTCATTTTATCTTCAACCGTCGCATTTTCAGGGTCCAATGCCATTTTTTAGCGTCCAGACAGGCATTTTTAGGGTGCAAGGCACATCTGGAGTGTCCAAGCCCTCATTTGGAGGGTCCAAAGTTCCAGGGTTCACGCTTTTAAGGTTCAAAGATGCATTTTCAGGGCCCAGAGCATCATTTTTGTGCCCCAAAGTCTGATTTGGAAGGTCCAACTCTCTTTACAGAGTCCAAATCTGAATTTCTAGGGTCCAAAGCCTCATTTTTACTATCCAAAGTGTTAGCCTTCCAAAGCCTCCCATTATGCTCCAAAAATGCCTTTTTTCAGGGTCCAAAGCTGCTTTTTGAGTATCCAGTCAGGCATTTTTAGGGTCCGAGCCACATCCGGACTGTCCAAAGCCTCATTTGGGGGGGTCCAAAGTTCCAGGGCTTGCGCTTTTAAGGTTCAAAGATGCATTTTCAGGGCCCAGAGCATCATTTTTGTGCTCCAAAGTCTGATTTGGAAGGTCCAAAGCCTCATTTGTAGAGTCCAAAGCTGCATTTCTAGGGTCCAAAATCTTCATTTGCCTTCCAAATGCTCATTTTAGGCTCCAAACCCCTCGTTTTCAGGGTGCAAAGGCTTAGTTTTAGTTTGCAGAGTCTAATGTTCAGGGTCCAAAGCATCAGTTTTCGATTCCAGACAGGCATTTTTAGGGTCCAAACCACATGTGGAGTGTCCAAGCCCTTATTTGGAGGGTCCAAAGTTCCAGGGTTCATGCTTTTAAGGTTCAAAGATGCATTTTCAGGGCCCAGAGCATCATTTTGAAGCCCCAAAGTCTGATTTGGAATGTCCAAAGCCTCATTGGTCGACTCCAAAGCCACATTTCTAGGGTCCAAGCCTCATTTTTACTTTCTAAAGCCACATCTAGGCAACAATCCCCTCATTTTTAGAGTGTAAAGGCTCATTTTATTTTCAACAGTCGCATTTTCAGGGTCCAATGCCATTTATTAGCGTCAAGACAGGCATTTTTAGGGTGCAAGGCACATCTGGAGTGTCCAAGCCCTCATTTGGAGGGTCCAAAGTTCCAGGGTTCACACTTTTAAGGTTCAATGATGCATTTTCAGGGCCCAGAGCGTCATTTTTGTGCCCCAAAGTCTGATTTGGAAGGTCCAACTCTCTTTACAGAGTCCAAATCTGAATTTCTAGGGTCCAAAGCCTCATTTTTACTATCCAAAGTGTTAGCCTTCCAAAGCCTCCCATTATGCTCCAAAAATGCCTTTTTTCAGGGTCCAAAGCTGCTTTTTGAGTATCCAGTCAGGCATTTTTAGGGTCCGAGCCACATCCGGACTGTCCAAAGCCTCATTTGGGGGGGTCCAAAGTTCCAGGGTTTGCGCTTTTAAGGTTCAAAGATGCATTTTCAGGGCCCAGAGCATCATTTTGAAGCCCCAAAGTCTGATTTGGAAGGTCCAAAGCCTCATTGGTCGAGTCGAAAGCCACATTTCTAGGGTCCAAAGCCTCATTTTTACTTTCTAAAGCCTCATTTAGGCAACAATCCCCTCATTTTGAGAGTGTAAAGGCTCATTTTATCTTCAAGAGTCGCATTTTCAGGGTCCAATGCCATTTTTTAGCGTCCAGACAGGCATTTTTAGGGTGCAAGGCACATCTGGAGAGTCCAAGCCCTCATTTGGAGGGTCCAAAGTTCCAGGGTTCACGCTTTTAAGGTTCAAAGATGCATTTTCAGGGCCCAGAGCATCATTTTTGTGCTCCAAAGTCTGATTTGGAAGGTCCAAAGCCTCATTTGTAGAGTCCAAAGCTGCATTTCTAGGGTCCAAAATCTTCATTTGCCTTCCAAATGCTCATTTTAGGCTCCAAACCCCTCGTTTTCAGGGTGCAAAGGCTTAGTTTTAGTTTGCAGAGTCTAATGTTCAGGGTCCAAAGCATCAGTTTTCGATTCCAGACAGGCATTTTTAGGGTCCAAACCACATGTGGAGTGTCCAAGCCCTTATTTGGAGGGTCCACAGTTCCAGGGTTCACGCTTTTAAGGTTCAAAGATGCATTTTCAGGGCCCAGAGCATCATTTTGAAGCCCCAAAGTCTGATTTGGAAGGTCCAAAGCCTCATTGGTCGACTCCAAAGCCACATTTCTAGGGTCCAAGCCTCATTTTTACTTTCTAAAGCCTCATTTTAGGCAACAAACCCCTCATTTTGAGAGTGTAAAGGCTCATTTTATCTTCAACCGTCGCATTTTCAGGGTCCCATGCCATTTTTTAGCGTCCAGACAGGCATTTTTAGGGTGCAAGGCACATCTGGAGTGTCCAAGCCCTCATTTGGAGGGTCCAAAGTTCCAGGGTTCACGCTTTTAAAGTTCAAAGATGCATTTTCAGGGCCCAGAGCATCATTTTTGTGCCCCAAAGTCTGATTTGGAAGGTCCAACTCTCTTTACAGAGTCCAAATCTGAATTTCTAGGGTCCAAAGCCTCATTTTTACTATCCAAAGTGTTAGCCCTCGAAAGCCTCACATTATGCTCCAAAAATGCCTTTTTTCAGGGTCCAAAGCTGCTTTTTGAGTATCCAGTCAGGCATTTTTAGGGTCCGAGCCACATCCGGACTGTCCAAAGCCTCATTTGGAGGGGTCCAAAGTTCCAGGGTTTGCGCTTTTAAGGTTCAAAGATGCATTTTGAGGGCCCAGAGCATCATTTTTGTGCCCCAAAGTCTGATTTGGAAGGTCCAAACTCTCTTTATAGAGTCCAAATCTGAATTTCTAGGGTCCAAAGCCTCATTTTTACTATCCAAAGTGTTAGCCTTCCAAAGCCTCCCATTATGCTCCAAAAATGCCTTTTTTCAGGGTCCAAAGCTGCTTTTTGAGTATCCAGACAGGCATTTTTAGGGTCCGAGCCACATCCGGACTATCCAAAGCCTCATTTGGGGGGGTCCAAAGTTCCAGGGTTTGCGCTTTTAAGGTTCAAAGATGCATTTTCAGGGCCCAGAGCATCATTTTGAAGCCCCAAAGTCTGATTTGGAAGGTCCAAAGCCTCATTGGTCGACTCCAAAGCCACATTTCTAGGGTCCAAGCCTCATTTTTACTTTCTAAAGCCTCATTTAGGCAACAATCCCCTCATTTTTAGAGTGTAAAGGCTCAGTTTATTTTCAACAGTCGCATTTTCAGGGTCCAATGCCATTTATTAGCGTCCAGACAGGCATTTTTAGGGTGCAAGGCACATCTGGAGTGTCCAAGCCCTCATTTGGAGGGTCCAAAGTTCCAGGGTTCACGCTTTTAAGGTTCAAAGATGCATTTTCAGGGCCCAGAGCATCATTTTGAAGCCCCAAAGTCTGATTTGGAAGGTCCAAAGCCTCATTGGTCGACTCCAAAGCCACATTTCTAGGGTCCAAGCCTCATTTTTACTTTCTAAAGCCTCATTTAGGCAAAAAACCCCTCATTTTGAGAGTGTAAAGGCTCATTTTATCTTCAACCGTCGCATTTTCAGGGTCCAATGCCATTTTTTAGCGTCCAGACAGGCATTTTTAGGGTCCAAGCCACATCTGGAGTGTCCAAGCCCTCATTTGGAGGGTCCAAAGTTCCAGGGTTCACGCTTTTAAGGTTCAAAGATGCATTTTCAGGGCCCAGAGCATCATTTTTGTGCCCCATAGTCTGATTTGGAAGGTCCAACTCTCTTTACAGAGTCCAAATCTGAATTTCTAGGGTCCAAAGCCTCATTTTTACTATCCAAAGTGTTAGCCTTCCAAAGCCTCCCATTATGCTCCAAAAATGCCTTTTTTCAGGGTCCAAAGCTGCTTTTTGAGTATCCAGACAGGCATTTTTAGGGTCCGAGCCACATCCGGACTGTCCAAAGCCTCATTTGGAGGGGTCCAAAGTTCCAGGGTTTGCGCTTTTAAGGTTCAAAGATGCATTTTGAGGGCCCAGAGCATCATTTTTGTGCTCCAAAGTCTGATTTGGAAGGTCCAAAGCCTCATTGGTCGAGTCGAAAGCCACATTTCTAGGGTCCAAAGCCTCATTTTTAATTTCTAAAGCCTCATTTAGGCAACAATCCCCTCATTTTTAGAGTGTAAAGGCTCAGTTTATTTTCAACAGTCGCATTTTCAGGGTCCAATGCCATTTATTAGCGTCCAGACAGGCATTTTTAGGGTCCAAGCCACATCTGGAGTGTCCAAGCCCTCATTTGGAGGGTCCAAAGTTCCAGGGTTCACGCTTTTAAGGTTCAAAGATGCATTTTCAGGGCCCAGAGCATCATTTTGAAGCCCCAAAGTCTGATTTGGAAGGTCCAAAGCCTCATTGGTCGACTCCAAAGCCACATTTCTAGGGTCCAAGCCTCATTTTTACTTTCTAAAGCCTCATTTTAGGCAACAAACCCCTCATTTTGAGAGTGTAAAGGCTCATTTTATCTTCAACCGTCGCATTTTCAGGGTCCAATGCCATTTTTTAGCGTCCAGACAGGCATTTTTAGGGTCCAAGCCACATCTGGAGTGTCCAAGCCCTCATTTGGAGGGTCCAAAGTTCCAGGGTTCACGCTTTTAAAGTTCAAAGATGCATTTTCAGGGCCCAGAGCATCATTTTTGTGCTCCAAAGTCTGATTTGGAAGGTCCAACTCTCTTTACAGAGTCCAAATCTGAATTTCTAGGGTCCAAAGCCTCATTTTTACTATCCAAAGTGTTAGCCTTCCAAAGCCTCCCATTATGCTCCAAAAATGCCTTTTTTCAGGGTCCAAAGCTGCTTTTTGAGTATCCAGTCAGGCATTTTTAGGGTCCGAGCCACATCCGGACTGTACAAAGCCTCATTTGGGGGGGTCCAAAGTTCCAGGGTTTGCGCTTTTAAGGTTCAAAGATGCATTTTCAGGGCCCAGAGCATCATTTTTGTGCTCCAAAGTCTGATTTGGAAGGTCCAAAGCCTCATTGGTCGAGTCGAAAGCCACATTTCTAGGGTCCAAAGCCTGATTTTTACTTTCTAAAGCCTCATTTTAGGCAACAAACCCCTCATTTTGAGAGTGTAAAGGCTCAGTTTATTTTCAACAGTCGCATTTTCAGGGTCCAATGCCATTTATTAGCGTCCAGACAGGCATTTTTAGGGTGCAAGGCACATCTGGAGTGTCCAAGCCCTCATTTGGAGGGTCCAAAGTTCCAGGGTTCACGCTTTTAAGGTTCAAAGATGCATTTTCAGGGCCCAGAGCATCATTTTTGTGCCCCAAAGTCTGATTTGGAAGGTCCAACTCTCTTTACAGAGTCCAAATCTGAATTTCTAGGGTCCAAAGCCTCATTTTTACTATCCAAAGTGTTAGCCTTCCAAAGCCTCCCATTATGCTCCAAAAATGCCTTTTTTCAGGGTCCAAAGCTGCTTTTTGAGTATCCAGTCAGGCATTTTTAGGGTCCGAGCCACATCCGGACTATCCAAAGCCTCATTTGGGGGGGTCCAAAGTTCCAGCGTTTGCGCTTTTAAGGTTCAAAGATGCATTTTCAGGGCCCAGAGCATCATTTTTGTGCTCCAAAGTCTGATTTGGAAGGTCCAAAGCCTCATTTGTAGAGTCCAAAGCTGCATTTCTAGGGTCCAAAGTCTTCATTTGCCTTCCAAATGCTCATTTTAGGCTCCAAACCCCTCGTTTTCAGGGTGCAAAGGCTTAGTTTTAGTTTGCAGAGTCTAATGTTCAGGGTCCAAAGCATCAGTTTTCGATTCCAGACAGGCATTTTTAGGGTCCAAACCACATGTGGAGTGTCCAAGCCCTTATTTGGAGGGTCCAAAGTTCCAGGGTTCATGCTTTTAAGGTTCAAAGATGCATTTTCAGGGCCCAGAGCATCATTTTGAAGCCCCAAAGTCTGATTTGGAAGGTCCAAAGCCTCATTGGTCGACTCCAAAGCCACATTTCTAGGGTCCAAGCCTCATTTTTACTTTCTAAAGCCTCATTTAGGCAACAATCCCCTCATTTTTAGAGTGTAAAGGCTCAGTTTATTTTCAACAGTCGCATTTTCAGGGTCCAATGCCATTTATTAGCGTCCAGACAGGCATTTTTAGGGTGCAAGGCACATCTGGAGTGTCCAAGCCCTCATTTGGAGGGTCCAAAGTTCCAGGGTTCACGCTTTTAAGGTTCAAAGATGCATTTTCAGGGCCCAGAGCATCATTTTTGTGCCCCAAAGTCTGATTTGGAAGGTCCAAAGCCTCATTGGTCGACTCCAAAGCCACATTTCTAGGGTCCAAGCCTCATTTTTACTTTCTAAAGCCTCATTTTAGGCAACAAACCCCTCATTTTGAGAGTGTAAAGGCTCATTTTATCTTCAACCGTCGCATTTTCAGGGTCCAATGCCATTTTTTAGCGTCCAGACAGGCATTTTTAGGGTGCAAGGCACATCTGGAGTGTCCAAGCCCTCATTTGGAGGGTCCAAAGTTCCAGGGTTCACGCTTTTAAGGTTCAAAGATGAATTTTCAGGGCCCAGAGCATCATTTTTGTGCCCCATAGTCTGATTTGGAAGGTCCAACTCTCTTTACAGAGTCCAAATCTGAATTTCTAGGGTCCAAAGCCTCATTTTTACTATCCAAAGTGTTAGCCTTCCAAAGCCTCCCATTATGCTCCAAAAATGCCTTTTTTCAGGGTCCAAAGCTGCTTTTTGAGTATCCAGTCAGGCATTTTTAGGGTCCGAGCCACATCCGGACTGTCCAAAGCCTCATTTGGGGGGGTCCAAAGTTCCAGGGTTTGCGCTTTTAAGGTTCAAAGATGCATTTTCAGGGCCCAGAGCATCATTTTTGTGCTCCAAAGTCTGATTTGGAAGGTCCAAAGCCTCATTTGTAGAGTCCAAAGCTGCATTTCTAGGGTCCAAAATCTTCATTTGCCTTCCAAATGCTCAGTTTAGGCTCCAAACCCCTCGTTTTCAGGGTGCAAAGGCTTAGTTTTAGTTTGCAGAGTCTAATGTTCAGGGTCCAAAGCATCAGTTTTCGATTCCAGACAGGCATTTTTAGGGTCCAAACCACATGTGGAGTGTCCAAGCCCTTATTTGGAGGGTCCAAAGTTCCAGGGTTCATGCTTTTAAGGTTCAAAGATGCATTTTCAGGGCCCAGAGCATCATTTTGAAGCCCCAAAGTCTGATTTGGAAGGTCCAAAGCCTCATTGGTCGACTCCAAAGCCACATTTCTAGGGTCCAAGCCTCATTTTTACTTTCTAAAGCCTCATTTTAGGCAACAAACCCCTCATTTTGAGAGTGTAAAGGCTCATTTTATCTTCAACCGTCGCATTTTCAGGGTCCAATGCCATTTTTTAGCGTCCAGACAGGCATTTTTAGGGTGCAAGGCACATCTGGAGTGTCCAAGCCCTCATTTGGAGGGTCCAAAGTTCCAGGGTTCACGCTTTTAAAGTTCAAAGATGCATTTTCAGGGCCCAGAGCATCATTTTTGTGCCCCAAAGTCTGATTTGGAAGCTCCAACTCTCTTTACAGAGTCCAAATCTGAATTTCTAGGGTCCAAAGCCTCATTTTTACTATCCAAAGTGTTAGCCTTCCAAAGCCTCCCATTATGCTCCAAAAATGCCTTTTTTCAGGGTCCAAAGCTGCTTTTTGAGTATCCAGTCAGGCATTTTTAGGGTCCGAGCCACATCCGGACTGTCCAAAGCCTCATTTGGAGGGGTCCAAAGTTCCAGGGTTTGCGCTTTTAAGGTTCAAAGATGCATTTTCAGGGCCCAGAGCATCATTTTTGTGCTCCAAAGTCTGATTTGGAAGGTCCAAAGCCTCATTTGTAGAGTCCAAAGCTGCATTTCTAGGGTCCAAAATCTTCATTTGCCTTCCAAATGCTCATTTTAGGCTCCAAACCCCTCGTTTTCAGGGTGCAAAGGCTTAGTTTTAGTTTGCAGAGTCTAATGTTCAGGGTCCAAAGCATCAGTTTTCGATTCCAGACAGGCATTTTTAGGGTCCAAACCACATGTGGAGTGTCCAAGCCCTTATTTGGAGGGTCCAAAGTTCCAGGGTTCACGCTTTTAAGGTTCAAAGATGCATTTTCAGGGCCCAGAGCATCATTTTTGTGCTCCAAAGTCTGATTTGGAAGGTCCAAAGCCTCATTGGTCGACTCCAAAGCCACATTTCTAGGGTCCAAGCCTCATTTTTACTTTCTAAAGCCTCATTTTAGGCAACAAACCCCTCATTTTGAGAGTGTAAAGGCTCATTTTATCTTCAACCGTCGCATTTTCAGGGTCCAATGCCATTTTTTAGCGTCCAGACAGGCATTTTTAGGGTGCAAGGCACATCTGGAGTGTCCAAGCCCTCATTTGGAGGGTCCAAAGTTCCAGGGTTCACGCTTTTAAGGTTCAAAGATGCATTTTCAGGGCCCAGAGCATCATTTTTGTGCCCCAAAGTCTGATTTGGAAGGTCCAACTCTCTTTACAGAGTCCAAATCTGAATTTCTAGGGTCCAAAGCCTCATTTTTACTATCCAAAGTGTTAGCCTTCCAAAGCCTCCCATTATGCTCCAAAAATGCCTTTTTTCAGGGTCCAAAGCTGCTTTTTGAGTATCCAGTCAGGCATTTTTAGGGTCCGAGCCACATCCAGACTGTCCAAAGCCTCATTTGGAGGGGTCCAAAGTTCCAGGGTTTGCGCTTTTAAGGTTCAAAGATGCATTTTCAGGGCCCAGAGCATCATTTTTGTGCCCCAAAGTCTGATTTGGAAGGTCCAAACTCTCTTTATAGAGTCCAAATCTGAATTTCTAGGGTCCAAAGCCTCATTTTTACTATCCAAAGTGTTAGCCTTCCAAAGCCTCCCATTATGCTCCAAAAATGCCTTTTTTCAGGGTCCAAAGCTGCTTTTTGAGTATCCAGTCAGGCATTTTTAGGGTCCGAGCCACATCCGGACTGTCCAAAGCCTCATTTGGGGGGGTCCAAAGTTCCAGGGTTTGCGCTTTTAAGGTTCAAAGATGCATTTTCAGGGCCCAGAGCATCATTTTTGTGCTCCAAAGTCTGATTTGGAAGGTCCAAAGCCTCATTGGTCGACTCCAAAGCCAAATTTCTAGGGTCCAAGCCTCATTTTTACTTTCTAAAGCCTCATTTAGGCAACAATCCCCTCATTTTTAGAGTGTAAAGGCTCAGTTTATTTTCAACAGTCGCATTTTCAGGGTCCAATGCCATTTATTAGCGTCCAGACAGGCATTTTTAGGGTGCAAGGCACATCTGGAGTGTCCAAGCCCTCATTTGGAGGGTCCAAAGTTCCAGGGTTCACGCTTTTAAGGTTCAAAGATGCATTTTCAGGGCCCAGAGCATCATTTTGAAGCCCCAAAGTCTGATTTGGAAGGTCCAAAGCCTCATTGGTCGACTCCAAAGCCACATTTCTAGGGTCCAAGCCTCATTTTTACTTTCTAAAGCCTCATTTTAGGCAAAAAACCCCTCATTTTGAGAGTGTAAAGGCTCATTTTATCTTCAACCGTCGCATTTTCAGGGTCCAATGCCATTTTTTAGCGTCCAGACAGGCATTTTTAGGGTGCAAGGCACATCTGGAGTGTCCAAGCCCTCATTTGGAGGGTCCAAAGTTCCAGGGTTCACGCTTTTAAGGTTCAAAGATGCATTTTCAGGGCCCAGAGCATCATTTTTGTGCCCCATAGTCTGATTTGGAAGGTCCAACTCTCTTTACAGAGTCCAAATCTGAATTTCTAGGGTCCAAAGCCTCATTTTTACTATCCAAAGTGTTAGCCTTCCAAAGCCTCCCATTATGCTCCAAAAATGCCTTTTTTCAGGGTCCAAAGCTGCTTTTTGAGTATCCAGACAGGCATTTTTAGGGTCCGAGCCACATCCGGACTGTCCAAAGCCTCATTTGGAGGGGTCCAAAGTTCCAGGGTTTGCGCTTTTAAGGTTCAAAGATGCATTTTGAGGGCCCAGAGCATCATTTTTGTGCTCCAAAGTCTGATTTGGAAGGTCCAAAGCCTCATTGGTCGAGTCGAAAGCCACATTTCTAGGGTCCAAAGCCTCATTTTTAATTTCTAAAGCCTCATTTAGGCAACAATCCCCTCATTTTTAGAGTGTAAAGGCTCAGTTTATTTTCAACAGTCGCATTTTCAGGGTCCAATGCCATTTATTAGCGTCCAGACAGGCATTTTTAGGGTGCAAGGCACATCTGGAGTGTCCAAGCCCTCATTTGGAGGGTCCAAAGTTCCAGGGTTCACGCTTTTAAGGTTCAAAGATGCATTTTCAGGGCCCAGAGCATCATTTTGAAGCCCCAAAGTCTGATTTGGAAGGTCCAAAGCCTCATTGGTCGACTCCAAAGCCACATTTCTAGGGTCCAAGCCTCATTTTTACTTTCTAAAGCCTCATTTTAGGCAACAAACCCCTCATTTTGAGAGTGTAAAGGCTCATTTTATCTTCAACCGTCGCATTTTCAGGGTCCAATGCCATTTTTTAGCGTCCAGACAGGCATTTTTAGGGTCCAAGCCACATCTGGAGTGTCCAAGCCCTCATTTGGAGGGTCCAAAGTTCCAGGGTTCACGCTTTTAAAGTTCAAAGATGCATTTTCAGGGCCCAGAGCATCATTTTTATGCCCCAAAGTCTGATTTGGAAGGTCCAACTCTCTTTACAGAGTCCAAATCTGAATTTCTAGGGTCCAAAGCCTCATTTTTACTATCCAAAGTGTTAGCCTTCCAAAGCCTCCCATTATGCTCCAAAAATGCCTTTTTTCAGGGTCCAAAGCTGCTTTTTGAGTATCCAGTCAGGCATTTTTAGGGTCCGAGCCACATCCGGACTGTCCAAAGCCTCATTTGGAGGGGTCCAAAGTTGCAGGGTTTGCGCTTTTAAGGTTCAAAGATGCATTTTCAGGGCCCAGAGCATCATTTTTGTGCTCCAAAGTCTGATTTGGAAGGTCCAAAGCCTCATTTGTAGAGTCCAAAGCTGCATTTCTAGGGTCCAAAATCTTCATTTGCCTTCCAAATGCTCAGTTTAGGCTCCAAACCCCTCGTTTTCAGGGTGCAAAGGCTTAGTTTTAGTTTGCAGAGTCTAATGTTCAGGGTCCAAAGCATCAGTTTTCGATTCCAGACAGGCATTTTTAGGGTCCAAACCACATGTGGAGTGTCCAAGCCCTTATTTGGAGGGTCCAAAGTTCCAGGGTTCATGCTTTTAAGGTTCAAAGATGCATTTTCAGGGCCCAGAGCATCATTTTGAAGCCCCAAAGTCTGATTTGGAAGGTCCAAAGCCTCATTGGTCGACTCCAAAGCCACATTTCTAGGGTCCAAGCCTCATTTTTACTTTCTAAAGCCTCATTTTAGGCAACAAACCCCTCATTTTGAGAGTGTAAAGGCTCATTTTATCTTCAACCGTCGCATTTTCAGGGTCCAATGCCATTTTTTAGCGTCCAGACAGGCATTTTTAGGGTGCAAGGCACATCTGGAGTGTCCAAGCCCTCATTTGGAGGGTCCAAAGTTCCAGGGTTCACGCTTTTAAAGTTCAAAGATGCATTTTCAGGGCCCAGAGCATCATTTTTGTGCCCCAAAGTCTGATTTGGAAGCTCCAACTCTCTTTACAGAGTCCAAATCTGAATTTCTAGGGTCCAAAGCCTCATTTTTACTATCCAAAGTGTTAGCCTTCCAAAGCCTCCCATTATGCTCCAAAAATGCCTTTTTTCAGGGTCCAAAGCTGCTTTTTGAGTATCCAGTCAGGCATTTTTAGGGTCCGAGCCACATCCGGACTGTCCAAAGCCTCATTTGGAGGGGTCCAAAGTTCCAGGGTTTGCGCTTTTAAGGTTCAAAGATGCATTTTCAGGGCCCAGAGCATCATTTTTGTGCTCCAAAGTCTGATTTGGAAGGTCCAAAGCCTCATTTGTAGAGTCCAAAGCTGCATTTCTAGGGTCCAAAATCTTCATTTGCCTTCCAAATGCTCATTTTAGGCTCCAAACCCCTCGTTTTCAGGGTGCAAAGGCTTAGTTTTAGTTTGCAGAGTCTAATGTTCAGGGTCCAAAGCATCAGTTTTCGATTCCAGACAGGCATTTTTAGGGTCCAAACCACATGTGGAGTGTCCAAGCCCTTATTTGGAGGGTCCAAAGTTCCAGGGTTCACGCTTTTAAGGTTCAAAGATGCATTTTCAGGGCCCAGAGCATCATTTTTGTGCTCCAAAGTCTGATTTGGAAGGTCCAAAGCCTCATTGGTCGACTCCAAAGCCACATTTCTAGGGTCCAAGCCTCATTTTTACTTTCTAAAGCCTCATTTTAGGCAACAAACCCCTCATTTTGAGAGTGTAAAGGCTCATTTTATCTTCAACCGTCGCATTTTCAGGGTCCAATGCCATTTTTTAGCGTCCAGACAGGCATTTTTAGGGTGCAAGGCACATCTGGAGTGTCCAAGCCCTCATTTGGAGGGTCCAAAGTTCCAGGGTTCACGCTTTTAAGGTTCAAAGATGCATTTTCAGGGCCCAGAGCATCATTTTTGTGCCCCATAGTCTGATTTGGAAGGTCCAACTCTCTTTACAGAGTCCAAATCTGAATTTCTAGGGTCCAAAGCCTCATTTTTACTATCCAAAGTGTTAGCCTTCCAAAGCCTCCCATTATGCTCCAAAAATGCCTTTTTTCAGGGTCCAAAGCTGCTTTTTGAGTATCCAGTCAGGCATTTTTAGGGTCCGAGCCACATCCAGACTGTCCAAAGCCTCATTTGGAGGGGTCCAAAGTTCCAGGGTTTGCGCTTTTAAGGTTCAAAGATGCATTTTCAGGGCCCAGAGCATCATTTTTGTGCCCCAAAGTCTGATTTGGAAGGTCCAAACTCTCTTTATAGAGTCCAAATCTGAATTTCTAGGGTCCAAAGCCTCATTTTTACTATCCAAAGTGTTAGCCTTCCAAAGCCTCCCATTATGCTCCAAAAATGCCTTTTTTCAGGGTCCAAAGCTGCTTTTTGAGTATCCAGTCAGGCATTTTTAGGGTCCGAGCCACATCCGGACTGTCCAAAGCCTCATTTGGGGGGGTCCAAAGTTCCAGGGTTTGCGCTTTTAAGGTTCAAAGATGCATTTTCAGGGCCCAGAGCATCATTTTTGTGCTCCAAAGTCTGATTTGGAAGGTCCAAAGCCTCATTTGTAGAGTCCAAAGCTGCATTTCTAGGGTCCAAAATCTTCATTTGCCTTCCAAATGCTCATTTTAGGCTCCAAACCCCTCGTTTTCAGGGTGCAAAGGCTTAGTTTTAGTTTGCAGAGTCTAATGTTCAGGGTCCAAAGCATCAGTTTTCGATTCCAGACAGGCATTTTTAGGGTCCAAACCACATGTGGAGTGTCCAAGCCCTTATTTGGAGGGTCCAAAGTTCCAGGGTTCATGCTTTTAAGGTTCAAAGATGCATTTTCAGGGCCCAGAGCATCATTTTGAAGCCCCAAAGTCTGATTTGGAAGGTCCAAAGCCTCATTGGTCGACTCCAAAGCCACATTTCTAGGGTCCAAAGCCTCATTTTTACTTTCTAAAGCCTCATTTAGGCAACAATCCCCTCATTTTTAGAGTGTAAAGGCTCAGTTTATTTTCAACAGTCGCATTTTCAGGGTCCAATGCCATTTATTAGCGTCCTGACAGGCATTTTTAGGGTGCAAGGCACATCTGGAGTGTCCAAGCCCTCATTTGGAGGGGTCCAAAGTTCCAGGGTTCACGCTTTTAAAGTTCAAAGATGCATTTTCAGGGCCCAGAGCATCATTTTTGTGCTCCAAAGTCTGATTTGGAAGGTCCAAAGCCTCATTTGTAGAGTCCAAAGCTGCATTTCTAGGGTCCAAAATCTTCATTTGCCTTCCAAATGCTCATTTTAGGCTCCAAACCCCTCGTTTTCAGGGTGCAAAGGCTTAGTTTTATTTTGCAGAGTCTAATGTTCAGGGTCCAAAGCATCAGTTTTCGATTCCAGACAGGCATTTTTAGGGTCCAAACCACATGTGGAGTATCCAAGCCCTCATTTGGAGGGTCCAAAGTTCCAGGGTTCACGCTTTTAAAGTTCAAAGATGCATTTTCAGGGCCCAGAGCATCATTTTTGTGCCCCAAAGTCTGATTTGGAAGGTCCAACTCTCTTTACAGAGTCCAAATCTGAATTTCTAGGGTCCAAAGCCTCATTTTTACTATCCAAAGTGTTAGCCTTCCAAAGCCTCCCATTATGCTCCAAAAATGCCTTTTTTCAGGGTCCAAAGCTGCTTTTTGAGTATCCAGTCAGGCATTTTTAGGGTCCGAGCCACATCCGGACTGTCCAAAGCCTCATTTGGAGGGGTCCAAAGTTCCAGGGTTTGCGCTTTTAAGGTTCAAAGATGCATTTTCAGGGCCCAGAGCATCATTTTTGTGCTCCAAAGTCTGATTTGGAAGGTCCAAAGCCTCATTTGTAGAGTCCAAAGCTGCATTTCTAGGGTCCAAAGTCTTCATTTGCCTTCCAAATGCTCATTTTAGGCTCCAAACCGCTCGTTTTCAGGGTGCAAAGGCTTAGTTTTAGTTTGCAGAGTCTAATGTTCAGGGTCCAAAGCATCAGTTTTCGATTCCAGACAGGCACTTTTAGGGTCCAAACCACATGTGGAGTGTCCAAGCCCTTATTTGGAGGGTCCACAGTTCCAGGGTTCACGCTTTTAAGGTTCAAAGATGCATTTTCAGGGCCCAGAGCATCATTTTGAAGCCCCAAAGTCTGATTTGGAAGGTCCAAAGCCTCATTGGTCGACTCCAAAGCCACATTTCTAGGGTCCAAGCCTCATTTTTACTTTCTAAAGCCTCATTTTAGGCAACAAACCCCTCATTTTGAGAGTGTAAGTCTCATTTTATCTTCAACCGTCGCATTTTCAGGGTCCAATGCCATTTTTTAGCGTCCAGACAGGCATTTTTAGGGTGCAAGGCACATCTGGAGTGTCCAAGCCCTCATTTGGAGGGTCCAAAGTTCCAGGGTTCACGCTTTTAAGGTTCAAAGATGCATTTTCAGGGCCCAGAGCATCATTTTTGTGCCCCAAAGTCTGATTTGGAAGGTCCAACTCTCTTTACAGAGTCCAAATCTGAATTTCTAGGGTCCAAAGCCTCATTTTTACTATCCAAAGTGTTAGCCTTCCAAAGCCTCCCATTATGCTCCAAAAATGCCTTTTTTCAGGGTCCAAAGCTGCTTTTTGAGTATCCAGTCAGGCATTTTTAGGGTCCGAGCCACATCCGGACTGTCCAAAGCCTCATTTGGAGGGGTCCAAAGTTCCAGGGTTTGCGCTTTTAAGGTTCAAAGATGCATTTTCAGGGCCCAGAGCATCATTTTTGTGCTCCAAAGTCTGATTTGGAAGGTCCAAAGCCTCATTTGTAGAGTCCAAAGCTGCATTTCTAGGGTCCAAAATCTTCATTTGCCTTCCAAATGCTCATTTTAGGCTCCAAACCCCTCGTTTTCAGGGTGCAAAGGCTTAGTTTTAGTTTGCAGAGTCTAATGTTCAGGGTCCAAAGCATCAGTTTTCGATTCCAGACAGGCATTTTTAGGGTCCAAACCACATGTGGAGTGTCCAAGCCCTTATTTGGAGGGTCCAAAGTTCCAGGGTTCACGCTTTTAAGGTTCAAAGATGCATTTTCAGGGCCCAGAGCATCATTTTTGTGCTCCAAAGTCTGATTTGGAAGGTCCAAAGCCTCATTGGTCGACTCCAAAGACACATTTCTAGGGTCCAAGCCTCATTTTTACTTTCTAAAGCCTCATTTTAGGCAACAAACCCCTCATTTTGAGAGTGTAAAGGCTCATTTTATCTTCAACCGTCGCATTTTCAGGGTCCAATGCCATTTTTTAGCGTCCAGACAGGCATTTTTAGGGTGCAAGGCACATCTGGAGTGTCCAAGCCCTCATTTGGAGGGTCCAAAGTTCCAGGGTTCACGCTTTTAAGGTTCAAAGATGCATTTTCAGGGCCCAGAGCATCATTTTTGTGCCCCATAGTCTGATTTGGAAGGTCCAACTCTCTTTACAGAGTCCAAATCTGAATTTCTAGGGTCCAAAGCCTCATTTTTACTATCCAAAGTGTTAGCCTTCCAAAGCCTCCCATTATGCTCCAAAAATGCCTTTTTTCAGGGTCCAAAGCTGCTTTTTGAGTATCCAGTCAGGCATTTTTAGGGTCCGAGCCACATCCAGACTGTCCAAAGCCTCATTTGGAGGGGTCCAAAGTTCCAGGGTTTGCGCTTTTAAGGTTCAAAGATGCATTTTCAGGGCCCAGAGCATCATTTTTGTGCCCCAAAGTCTGATTTGGAAGGTCCAAACTCTCTTTATAGAGTCCAAATCTGAATTTCTAGGGTCCAAAGCCTCATTTTTACTATCCAAAGTGTTAGCCTTCCAAAGCCTCCCATTATGCTCCAAAAATGCCTTTTTTCAGGGTCCAAAGCTGCTTTTTGAGTATCCAGTCAGGCATTTTTAGGGTCCGAGCCACATCCGGACTGTCCAAAGCCTCATTTGGGGGGGTCCAAAGTTCCAGGGTTTGCGCTTTTAAGGTTCAAAGATGCATTTTGAGGGCCCAGAGCATCATTTTTGTGCTCCAAAGTCTGATTTGGAAGGTCCAAAGCCTCATTTGTAGAGTCCAAAGCTGCATTTCTAGGGTCCAAAATCTTCATTTGCCTTCCAAATGCTCATTTTAGGCTCCAAACCCCTCGTTTTCAGGGTGCAAAGGCTTAGTTTTAGTTTGCAGAGTCTAATGTTCAGGGTCCAAAGCATCAGTTTTCGATTCCAGACAGGCATTTTTAGGGTCCAAACCACATGTGGAGTGTCCAAGCCCTCATTTGGAGGGTCCAAAGTTCCAGGGTTCACGCTTTTAAAGTTCAAAGATGCATTTTCAGGGCCCAGAGCATCATTTTTGTGCCCCAAAGTCTGATTTGGAAGGTCCAACTCTCTTTACAGAGTCCAAATCTGAATTTCTAGGGTCCAAAGCCTCATTTTTACTATCCAAAGTGTTAGCCTTCCAAAGCCTCCCATTATGCTCCAAAAATGCCTTTTTTCAGGGACCAAAGCTGCTTTTTGAGTATCCAGTCAGGCATTTTTAGGGTCCGAGCCACATCCGGACTGTCCAAAGCCTCATTTGGAGGGGTCCAAAGTTCCAGGGTTTGCGCTTTTAAGGTTCAAAGATGCATTTTCAGGGCCCAGAGCATCATTTTTGTGCTCCAAAGTCTGATTTGGAAGGTCCAAAGCCTCATTTGTAGAGTCCAAAGCTGCATTTCTAGGGTCCAAAATCTTCATTTGCCTTCCAAATGCTCATTTTAGGCTCCAAACCGCTCGTTTTCAGGGTGCAAAGGCTTAGTTTTAGTTTGCAGAGTCTAATGTTCAGGGTCCAAAGCATCAGTTTTCGATTCCAGACAGGCACTTTTAGGGTCCAAACCACATGTGGAGTGTCCAAGCCCTTATTTGGAGGGTCCACAGTTCCAGGGTTCACGCTTTTAAGGTTCAAAGATGCATTTTCAGGGCCCAGAGCATCATTTTGAAGCCCCAAAGTCTGATTTGGAAGGTCCAAAGCCTCATTGGTCGACTCCAAAGCCACATTTCTAGGGTCCAAGCCTCATTTTTACTTTCTAAAGCCTCATTTTAGGCAACAAACCCCTCATTTTGAGAGTGTAAGTCTCATTTTATCTTCAACCGTCGCATTTTCAGGGTCCAATGCCATTTTTTAGCGTCCAGACAGGCATTTTTAGGGTGCAAGGCACATCTGGAGTGTCCAAGCCCTCATTTGGAGGGTCCAAAGTTCCAGGGTTCACGCTTTTAAGGTTCAAAGATGCATTTTCAGGGCCCAGAGCATCATTTTTGTGCCCCAAAGTCTGATTTGGAAGGTCCAACTCTCTTTACAGAGTCCAAATCTGAATTTCTAGGGTCCAAAGCCTCATTTTTACTATCCAAAGTGTTAGCCTTCCAAAGCCTCCCATTATGCTCCAAAAATGCCTTTTTTCAGGGTCCAAAGCTGCTTTTTGAGTATCCAGTCAGGCATTTTTAGGGTCCGAGCCACATCCAGACTGTCCAAAGCCTCATTTGGAGGGGTCCAAAGTTCCAGGGTTTGCGCTTTTAAGGTTCAAAGATGCATTTTCAGGGCCCAGAGCATCATTTTTGTGCTCCAAAGTCTGATTTGGAAGGTCCAAAGCCTCATTTGTAGAGTCCAAAGCTGCATTTCTAGGGTCCAAAATCTTCATTTGCCTTCCAAATGCTCATTTTAGGCTCCAAACCCCTCGTTTTCAGGGTGCAAAGGCTTAGTTTTATTTTGCAGAGTCTAATGTTCAGGGTCCAAAGCATCAGTTTTCGATTCCAGACAGGCATTTTTAGGGTCCAAACCACATGTGGAGTGTCCAAGCCCTCATTTGGAGGGTCCAAAGTTCCAGGGTTCACGCTTTTAAAGTTCAAAGATGCATTTTCAGGGCCCAGAGCATCATTTTTGTGCCCCAAAGTCTGATTTGGAAGGTCCAACTCTCTTTACAGAGTCCAAATCTGAATTTCTAGGGTCCAAAGCCTCATTTTTACTATCCAAAGTGTTAGCCTTCCAAAGCCTCCCATTATGCTCCAAAAATGCCTTTTTTCAGGGTCCAAAGCTGCTTTTTGAGTATCCAGTCAGGCATTTTTAGGGTCCGAGCCACATCCGGACTGTCCAAAGCCTCATTTGGAGGGGTCCAAAGTTCCAGGGTTTGCGCTTTTAAGGTTCAAAGATGCATTTTCAGGGCCCAGAGCATCATTTTTGTGCCCCAAAGTCTGATTTGGAAGGTCCAAACTCTCTTTATAGAGTCCAAATCTGAATTTCTAGGGTCCAAAGCCTCATTTTTACTATCCAAAGTGTTAGCCTTCCAAAGCCTCCCATTATGCTCCAAAAATGCCTTTTTTCAGGGTCCAAAGCTGCTTTTTGAGTATCCAGTCAGGCATTTTTAGGGTCCGAGCCACATCCGGACTGTCCAAAGCCTCATTTGGGGGGGTCCAAAGTTCCAGGGTTTGCGCTTTTAAGGTTCAAAGATGCATTTTGAGGGCCCAGAGCATCATTTTTGTGCTCCAAAGTCTGATTTGGAAGGTCCAAAGCCTCATTTGTAGAGTCCAAAGCTGCATTTCTAGGGTCCAAAATCTTCATTTGCCTTCCAAATGCTCATTTTAGGCTCCAAACCCCTCGTTTTCAGGGTGCAAAGGCTTAGTTTTAGTTTGCAGAGTCTAATGTTCAGGGTCCAAAGCATCAGTTTTCGATTCCAGACAGGCATTTTTAGGGTCCAAACCACATGTGGAGTGTCCAAGCCCTCATTTGGAGGGTCCAAAGTTCCAGGGTTCACGCTTTTAAAGTTCAAAGATGCATTTTCAGGGCCCAGAGCATCATTTTTGTGCCCCAAAGTCTGATTTGGAAGGTCCAACTCTCTTTACAGAGTCCAAATCTGAATTTCTAGGGTCCAAAGCCTCATTTTTACTATCCAAAGTGTTAGCCTTCCAAAGCCTCCCATTATGCTCCAAAAATGCCTTTTTTCAGGGACCAAAGCTGCTTTTTGAGTATCCAGTCAGGCATTTTTAGGGTCCGAGCCACATCCGGACTGTCCAAAGCCTCATTTGGAGGGGTCCAAAGTTCCAGGGTTTGCGCTTTTAAGGTTCAAAGATGCATTTTCAGGGCCCAGAGCATCATTTTTGTGCTCCAAAGTCTGATTTGGAAGGTCCAAAGCCTCATTTGTAGAGTCCAAAGCTGCATTTCTAGGGTCCAAAATCTTCATTTGCCTTCCAAATGCTCATTTTAGGCTCCAAACCGCTCGTTTTCAGGGTGCAAAGGCTTAGTTTTAGTTTGCAGAGTCTAATGTTCAGGGTCCAAAGCATCAGTTTTCGATTCCAGACAGGCACTTTTAGGGTCCAAACCACATGTGGAGTGTCCAAGCCCTTATTTGGAGGGTCCACAGTTCCAGGGTTCACGCTTTTAAGGTTCAAAGATGCATTTTCAGGGCCCAGAGCATCATTTTGAAGCCCCAAAGTCTGATTTGGAAGGTCCAAAGCCTCATTGGTCGACTCCAAAGCCACATTTCTAGGGTCCAAGCCTCATTTTTACTTTCTAAAGCCTCATTTTAGGCAACAAACCCCTCATTTTGAGAGTGTAAGTCTCATTTTATCTTCAACCGTCGCATTTTCAGGGTCCAATGCCATTTTTTAGCGTCCAGACAGGCATTTTTAGGGTGCAAGGCACATCTGGAGTGTCCAAGCCCTCATTTGGAGGGTCCAAAGTTCCAGGGTTCACGCTTTTAAGGTTCAAAGATGCATTTTCAGGGCCCAGAGCATCATTTTTGTGCCCCAAAGTCTGATTTGGAAGGTCCAACTCTCTTTACAGAGTCCAAATCTGAATTTCTAGGGTCCAAAGCCTCATTTTTACTATCCAAAGTGTTAGCCTTCCAAAGCCTCCCATTATGCTCCAAAAATGCCTTTTTTCAGGGTCCAAAGCTGCTTTTTGAGTATCCAGTCAGGCATTTTTAGGGTCCGAGCCACATCCAGACTGTCCAAAGCCTCATTTGGAGGGGTCCAAAGTTCCAGGGTTTGCGCTTTTAAGGTTCAAAGATGCATTTTCAGGGCCCAGAGCATCATTTTTGTGCTCCAAAGTCTGATTTGGAAGGTCCAAAGCCTCATTTGTAGAGTCCAAAGCTGCATTTCTAGGGTCCAAAATCTTCATTTGCCTTCCAAATGCTCATTTTAGGCTCCAAACCCCTCGTTTTCAGGGTGCAAAGGCTTAGTTTTATTTTGCAGAGTCTAATGTTCAGGGTCCAAAGCATCAGTTTTCGATTCCAGACAGGCATTTTTAGGGTCCAAACCACATGTGGAGTGTCCAAGCCCTCATTTGGAGGGTCCAAAGTTCCAGGGTTCACGCTTTTAAAGTTCAAAGATGCATTTTCAGGGCCCAGAGCATCATTTTTGTGCCCCAAAGTCTGATTTGGAAGGTCCAACTCTCTTTACAGAGTCCAAATCTGAATTTCTAGGGTCCAAAGCCTCATTTTTACTATCCAAAGTGTTAGCCTTCCAAAGCCTCCCATTATGCTCCAAAAATGCCTTTTTTCAGGGTCCAAAGCTGCTTTTTGAGTATCCAGTCAGGCATTTTTAGGGTCCGAGCCACATCCGGACTGTCCAAAGCCTCATTTGGAGGGGTCCAAAGTTCCAGGGTTTGCGCTTTTAAGGTTCAAAGATGCATTTTCAGGGCCCAGAGCATCATTTTTGTGCTCCAAAGTCTGATTTGGAAGGTCCAAAGCCTCATTTGTAGAGTCCAAAGCTGCATTTCTAGAGTCCAAAATCTTCATTTGCCTTCCAAATGCTCATTTTAGGCTCCAAACCGCTCGTTTTCAGGGTGCAAAGGCTTAGTTTTAGTTTGCAGAGTCTAATGTTCAGGGTCCAAAGCATCAGTTTTCGATTCCAGACAGGCACTTTTAGGGTCCAAACCACATGTGGAGTGTCCAAGCCCTTATTTGGAGGGTCCACAGTTCCAGGGTTCACGCTTTTAAGGTTCAAAGATGCATTTTCAGGGCCCAGAGCATCATTTTGAAGCCCCAAAGTCTGATTTGGAAGGTCCAAAGCCTCATTGGTCGACTCCAAAGCCACATTTCTAGGGTCCAAGCCTCATTTTTACTTTCTAAAGCCTCATTTTAGGCAACAAACCCCTCATTTTGAGAGTGTAAGTCTCATTTTATCTTCAACCGTCGCATTTTCAGGGTCCAATGCCATTTTTTAGCGTCCAGACAGGCATTTTTAGGGTGCAAGGCACATCTGGAGTGTCCAAGCCCTCATTTGGAGGGTCCAAAGTTCCAGGGTTCACGCTTTTAAGGTTCAAAGATGCATTTTCAGGGCCCAGAGCATCATTTTTGTGCCCCAAAGTCTGATTTGGAAGGTCCAACTCTCTTTACAGAGTCCAAATCTGAATTTCTAGGGTCCAAAGCCTCATTTTTACTATCCAAAGTGTTAGCCTTCCAAAGCCTCCCATTATGCTCCAAAAATGCCTTTTTTCAGGGTCCAAAGCTGCTTTTTGAGTATCCAGTCAGGCATTTTTAGGGTCCGAGCCACATCCAGACTGTCCAAAGCCTCATTTGGAGGGGTCCAAAGTTCCAGGGTTTGCGCTTTTAAGGTTCAAAGATGCATTTTCAGGGCCCAGAGCATCATTTTTGTGCCCCAAAGTCTGATTTGGAAGGTCCAAACTCTCTTTATAGAGTCCAAATCTGAATTTCTAGGGTCCAAAGCCTCATTTTTACTATCCAAAGTGTTAGCCTTCCAAAGCCTCCCATTATGCTCCAAAAATGCCTTTTTTCAGGGTCCAAAGCTGCTTTTTGAGTATCCAGTCAGGCATTTTTAGGGTCCGAGCCACATCCGGACTGTCCAAAGCCTCATTTGGGGGGGTCCAAAGTTCCAGGGTTTGCGCTTTTAAGGTTCAAAGATGCATTTTCAGGGCCCAGAGCATCATTTTTGTGCTCCAAAGTCTGATTTGGAAGGTCCAAAGCCTCATTTGTAGAGTCCAAAGCTGCATTTCTAGGGTCCAAAATCTTCATTTTGCCTTCCAAATGCTCATTTTAGGCTCCAAACCCCTCGTTTTCAGGGTGCAAAGGCTTAGTTTTAGTTTGCAGAGTCTAATGTTCAGGGTCCAAAGCATCAGTTTTCGATTCCAGACAGGCATTTTTAGGGTCCAAACCACATGTGGAGTGTCCAAGCCCTTATTTGGAGGGTCCAAAGTTCCAGGGTTCATGCTTTTAAGGTTCAAAGATGCATTTTCAGGGCCCAGAGCATCATTTTTGTGCTCCAAAGTCTGATTTGGAAGGTCCAAAGCCTCATTGGTCGAGTCGAAAGCCACATTTCTAGGGTCCAAAGCCTCATTTTTACTTTCTAAAGCCTCATTTAGGCAACAATCCCCTCATTTTGAGAGCGTAAAGGCTCAGTTTATTTTCAACAGTCGCATTTTCAGGGTCCAATGCCATTTATTAGCGTCCTGACAGGCATTTTTAGGGTGCAAGGCACATCTGGAGTGTCCAAGCCCTCATTTGGAGGGTCCAAAGTTCCAGGGTTCACGCTTTTAAGGTTCAAAGATGCATTTTCAGGGCCCAGAGCATCATTTTGAAGCCCCAAAGTCTGATTTGGAAGGTCCAAAGCCTCATTGGTCGACTCCAAAGCCACATTTCTAGGGTCCAAGCCTCATTTTTACTTTCTAAAGCCTCATTTTAGGCAACAAACCCCTCATTTTGAGAGTGTAAAGGCTCATTTTATCTTCAACCGTCGCATTTTCAGGGTCCAATGCCATTTTTTAGCGTCAAGACAGGCATTTTTAGGGTGCAAGGCACATCTGGAGTGTCCAAGCCCTCATTTGGAGGGTCCAAAGTTCCAGGGTTCACGCTTTTAAGGTTCAAAGATGCATTTTCAGGGCCCAGAGCATCATTTTTGTGCCCCAAAGTCTGATTTGGAAGGTCCAACTCTCTTTACAGAGTCCAAATCTGAATTTCTAGGGTCCAAAGCCTCATTTTTACTATCCAAAGTGTTAGCCTTCCAAAGCCTCCCATTATGCTCCAAAAATGCCTTTTTTCAGGGTCCAAAGCTGCTTTTTGAGTATCCAGACAGGCATTTTTAGGGTCCGAGCCACATCCGGACTGTCCAAAGCCTCATTTGGAGGGGTCCAAAGTTCCAGGGTTTGCGCTTTTAAGGTTCAAAGATGCATTTTCAGGGCCCAGAGCATCATTTTTGTGCTCCAAAGTCTGATTTGGAAGGTCCAAAGCCTCATTGGTCGAGTCGAAAGCCACATTTCTAGGGTCCAAAGCCTCATTTTTACTTTCTAAAGCCTCATTTAGGCAACAATCCCCTCATTTTTAGAGTGTAAAGGCTCAGTTTATTTTCAACAGTCGCATTTTCAGGGTCCAATGCCATTTATTAGCGTCCAGACAGGCATTTTTAGGGTCCAAGCCACATCTGGAGTGTCCAAGCCCTCATTTGGAGGGTCCAAAGTTCCAGGGTTTGCACTTTTAAGGTTCAAAGATGCATTTTCAGGGCCCAGAGCATCATTTTGAAGCCCCAAAGTCTGATTTGGAAGGTCCAAAGCCTCATTGGTCGACTCCAAAGCCACATTTCTAGGGTCCAAGCCTCATTTTTACTTTCTAAAGCCTCATTTTAGGCAACAAACCCCTCATTTTGAGAGTGTAAAGGCTCATTTTATCTTCAACCGTCGCATTTTCAGGGTCCAATGCCATTTTTTAGCGTCCAGACAGGCATTTTTAGGGTGCAAGGCACATCTGGAGTGTCCAAGCCCTCATTTGGAGGGTCCAAAGTTCCAGGGTTCACGCTTTTAAGGTTCAAAGATGCATTTTCAGGGCCCAGAGCATCATTTTTGTGCTCCAAAGTCTGATTTGGAAGGTCCAAAGCCTCATTTGTAGAGTCCAAAGCTGCATTTCTAGGGTCCAAAATCTTCATTTTGCCTTCCAAATGCTCATTTTAGGCTCCAAACCCCTCGTTTTCAGGGTGCAAAGGCTTAGTTTTAGTTTGCAGAGTCTAATGTTCGGGGTCCAAAGCATCAGTTTTCGATTCCAGACAGGCATTTTTAGGGTCCAAACCACATGTGGAGTGTCCAAGCCCTTATTTGGAGGGTCCAAAGTTCCAGGGTTCATGCTTTTAAGGTTCAAAGATGCATTTTCAGGGCCCAGAGCATCATTTTTGTGCTCCAAAGTCTGATTTGGAAGGTCCAAAGCCTCATTGGTCGAGTCGAAAGCCACATTTCTAGGGTCCAAAGCCTCATTTTTACTTTCTAAAGCCTCATTTAGGCAACAATCCCCTCATTTTGAGAGCGTAAAGGCTCAGTTTATTTTCAACAGTCGCATTTTCAGGGTCCAATGCCATTTATTAGCGTCCTGACAGGCATTTTTAGGGTGCAAGGCACATCTGGAGTGTCCAAGCCCTCATTTGGAGGGTCCAAAGTTCCAGGGTTCACGCTTTTAAGGTTCAAAGATGCATTTTCAGGGCCCAGAGCATCATTTTGAAGCCCCAAAGTCTGATTTGGAAGGTCCAAAGCCTCATTGGTCGACTCCAAAGCCACATTTCTAGGGTCCAAGCCTCATTTTTACTTTCTAAAGCCTCATTTTAGGCAACAAACCCCTCATTTTGAGAGTGTAAAGGCTCATTTTATCTTCAACCGTCGCATTTTCAGGGTCCAATGCCATTTTTTAGCGTCAAGACAGGCATTTTTAGGGTGCAAGGCACATCTGGAGTGTCCAAGCCCTCATTTGGAGGGTCCAAAGTTCCAGGGTTCACGCTTTTAAGGTTCAAAGATGCATTTTCAGGGCCCAGAGCATCATTTTTGTGCCCCAAAGTCTGATTTGGAAGGTCCAACTCTCTTTACAGAGTCCAAATCTGAATTTCTAGGGTCCAAAGCCTCATTTTTACTATCCAAAGTGTTAGCCTTCCAAAGCCTCCCATTATGCTCCAAAAATGCCTTTTTTCAGGGTCCAAAGCTGCTTTTTGAGTATCCAGACAGGCATTTTTAGGGTCCGAGCCACATCCGGACTGTCCAAAGCCTCATTTGGAGGGGTCCAAAGTTCCAGGGTTTGCGCTTTTAAGGTTCAAAGATGCATTTTCAGGGCCCAGAGCATCATTTTTGTGCTCCAAAGTCTGATTTGGAAGGTCCAAAGCCTCATTGGTCGAGTCGAAAGCCACATTTCTAGGGTCCAAAGCCTCATTTTTACTTTCTAAAGCCTCATTTAGGCAACAATCCCCTCATTTTTAGAGTGTAAAGGCTCAGTTTATTTTCAACAGTCGCATTTTCAGGGTCCAATGCCATTTATTAGCGTCCAGACAGGCATTTTTAGGGTCCAAGCCACATCTGGAGTGTCCAAGCCCTCATTTGGAGGGTCCAAAGTTCCAGGGTTTGCACTTTTAAGGTTCAAAGATGCATTTTCAGGGCCCAGAGCATCATTTTGAAGCCCCAAAGTCTGATTTGGAAGGTCCAAAGCCTCATTGGTCGACTCCAAAGCCACATTTCTAGGGTCCAAGCCTCATTTTTACTTTCTAAAGCCTCATTTTAGGCAACAAACCCCTCATTTTGAGAGTGTAAAGGCTCATTTTATCTTCAACCGTCGCATTTTCAGGGTCCAATGCCATTTTTTAGCGTCAAGACAGGCATTTTTAGGGTGCAAGGCACATCTGGAGTGTCCAAGCCCTCATTTGGAGGGTCCAAAGTTCCAGGGTTCACGCTTTTAAGGTTCAAAGATGCATTTTCAGGGCCCAGAGCATCATTTTTGTGCCCCAAAGTCTGATTTGGAAGGTCCAACTCTCTTTACAGAGTCCAAATCTGAATTTCTAGGGTCCAAAGCCTCATTTTTACTATCCAAAGTGTTAGCCTTCCAAAGCCTCCCATTATGCTCCAAAAATGCCTTTTTTCAGGGTCCAAAGCTGCTTTTTGAGTATCCAGTCAGGCATTTTTAGGGTCCGAGCCACATCCAGACTGTCCAAAGCCTCATTTGGGGGGGTCCAAAGTTCCAGGGTTTGCGCTTTTAAGGTTCAAAGATGCATTTTCAGGGCCCAGAGCATCATTTTTGTGCTCCAAAGTCTGATTTGGAAGGTCCAAAGCCTCATTGGTCGAGTCGAAAGCCACATTTCTAGGGTCCAAAGCCTCATTTTTACTTTCTAAAGCCTCATTTAGGCAACAATCCCCTCATTTTGAGAGCGTAAAGGCTCAGTTTATTTTCAACAGTCGCATTTTCAGGGTCCAATGCCATTTATTAGCGTCCAGACAGGCATTTTTAGGGTCCAAGCCACATCTGGAGTGTCCAAGCCCTCATTTGGAGGGTCCAAAGTTCCAGGGTTCACGCTTTTAAGGTTCAAAGATGCATTTTCAGGGCCCAGAGCATCATTTTTGTGCCCAAAAGTCTGATTTGGAAGGTCCAAAGCCTCATTGGTCGACTCCAAAGCCACATTTCTAGGGTCCAAGCCTCATTTTTACTTTCTAAAGCCTCATTTTAGGCAACAAACCCCTCATTTTGAGAGTGTAAAGGCTCATTTTATCTTCAACCGTCGCATTTTCAGGGTCCAATGCCATTTTTTAGCATCCAGACAGGCATTTTTAGGGTGCAAGGCACATCTGGAGTGTCCAAGCCCTCATTTGGAGGGTCCAAAGTTCCAGGGTTCACGCTTTTAAGGTTCAAAGATGCATTTTCAGGGCCCAGAGCATCATTTTTATGCCCCAAAGTCTGATTTGGAAGGTCCAACTCTCTTTACCGAGTCCAAATCTGAATTTCTAGGGTCCAAAGCCTCATTTTTACTATCCAAAGTGTTAGCCTTCCAAAGCCTCCCATTATGCTCCAAAAATGCCTTTTTTCAGGGTCCAAAGCTGCTTTTTGAGTATCCAGACAGGCATTTTTAGGGTCCGAGCCACATCCGGACTGTCCAAAGCCTCATTTGGAGGGGTCCAAAGTTCCAGGGCTTGCGCTTTTAAGGTTCAAAGATGCATTTTCAGGGCCCAGAGCATCATTTTTGTGCTCCAAAGTCTGATTTGGAAGGTCCAAAGCCTCATTGGTCGAGTCGAAAGCCACATTTCTAGGGTCCAAAGCCTCATTTTTACTTTCTAAAGCCTCATTTAGGCAACAATCCCCTCATTTTTAGAGTGTAAAGGCTCATTTTATCTTCAACCGTCGCATTTTCAGGGTCCAATGCCATTTTTTAGCGTCCAGACAGGCATTTTTAGGGTCCAAGCCACATCTGGAGCGTCCAAGCCCTCATTTGGAGGGTCCAAAGTTCCAGGGTTCATGCTTTTAAGGTTCAAAGATGCATTTTCAGGGCCCAGAGCATCATTTTTGTGCTCCAAAGTCTGATTTGGAAGGTCCAAAGCCTCATTTGTAGAGTCCAAAGCTGCATTTCTAGGGTCCAAAATCTTCATTTGCCTTCCAAATGCTCATTTTAGGCTCCAAACCCCTCGTTTTCAGGGTGCAAAGGCTTAGTTTTAGTTTGCAGAGTCTAATGTTCAGGGTCCAAAGCATCAGTTTTCGATTCCAGACAGGCATTTTTAGGGTCCAAACCACATGTGGAGTGTCCAAGCCCTTATTTGGAGGGTCCAAAGTTCCAGGGTTCATGCTTTTAAGGTTCAAAGATGCATTTTCAGGGCCCAGAGCATCATTTTGAAGCCCCAAAGTCTGATTTGGAAGGTCCAAAGCCTCATTGGTCGACTCCAAAGCCACATTTCTAGGGTCCAAAGCCTCATTTTTACTTTCTAAAGCCTCATTTAGGCAACAATCCCCTCATTTTTAGAGTGTAAAGGCTCAGTTTATTTTCAACAGTCGCATTTTCAGGGTCCAATGCCATTTATTAGCGTCCTGACAGGCATTTTTAGGGTCCAAGCCACATCTGGAGTGTCCAAAGCCCTCATTTGGAGGGTCCAAAGTTCCAGGGTTCACGCTTTTAAGGTTCAAAGATGCATTTTCAGGGCCCAGAGCATCATTTTTGTGCTCCAAAGTCTGATTTGGAAGGTCCAAAGCCTCATTTGTAGAGTCCAAAGCTGCATTTCTAGGGTCCAAAATCTTCATTTGCCTTCCAAATGCTCATTTTAGGCTCCAAACCCCTCGTTTTCAGGGTGCAAAGGCTTAGTTTTAGTTTGCAGAGTCTAATGTTCAGGGTCCAAAGCATCAGTTTTCGATTCCAGACAGGCATTTTTAGGGTCCAAGCCACATCTGGAGTGTCCAAGCCCTCATTTGGAGGGTCCAAAGTTCCAGGGTTCACGCTTTTAAGGTTCAAAGATGCATTTTCAGGGCCCAGAGCATCATTTTGAAGCCCCAAAGTCTGATTTGGAAGGTCCAAAGCCTCATTGGTCGACTCCAAAGCCACATTTCTAGGGTCCAAGCCTCATTTTTACTTTCTAAAGCCTCATTTTAGGCAACAAACCCCTCATTTTTAGAGTGTAAAGGCTCATTTTATCTTCAACAGTCGCATTTCAGGGTCCAATGCCATTTTTTAGTGTCCAGACAGGCATTTTTAGGGTGCAAGGCACATCTGGAGTGTCCAAGCCCTCATTTGGAGGGTCCAAAGTTCCAGGGTTCACGCTTTTAAAGTTCAACGATGCATTTTCAGGGCACAGAGCATCATTTTTATGCCCCAAAGTCTGATTTGGAAGGTCCAACTCTCTTTACAGAGTCCAAATCTGAATTTCTAGGGTCCAAAGCCTCATTTTTACTATCCAAAGTGTTAGCCTTCCAAAGCCTCCCATTATGCTCCAAAAATGCCTTTTTTCAGGGTCCAAAGCTGCTTTTTGAGTATCCAGTCAGGCATTTTTAGGGTCCGAGCCACATCCGGACTGTCCAAAGCCTCATTTGGAGGGGTCCAAAGTTGCAGGGCTTGCGCTTTTAAGGTTCAAAGATGCATTTTCAGGGCCCAGAGCATCATTTTTGTGCTCCAAAGTCTGATTTGGAAGGTCCAAAGCCTCATTTGTAGAGTCCAAAGCTGCATTTCTAGGGTCCAAAATCTTCATTTGCCTTCCAAATGCTCATTTTAGGCTCCAAACCCCTCGTTTTCAGGGTGCAAAGGCTTAGTTTTAGTTTGCAGAGTCTAATGTTCAGGGTCCAAAGCATCAGTTTTCGATTCCAGACAGGCATTTTTAGGGTCCAAGCCACATCTGGAGTGTCCAAGCCCTTATTTGGAGGGTCCAAAGTTCCAGGGTTCACGCTTTTAAGGTTCAAAGATGCATTTTCAGGGCCCAGAGCATCATTTTGAAGCCCCAAAGTCTGATTTGGAAGGTCCAAAGCCTCATTGGTCGACTCCAAAGCCACATTTCTAGGGTCCAAGCCTGATTTTTACTTTCTAAAGCCTCATTTTAGGCAACAAACCCCTCATTTTGAGAGTGTAAAGGCTCATTTTATCTTCAACAGTCGCATTTTCAGGGTCCAATGCCATTTTTTAGCATCCAGACAGGCATTTTTAGGGTGCAAGGCACATCTGGAGTGTCCAAGCCCTCATTTGGAGGGTCCAAAGTTCCAGGGTTCACGCTTTTAAGGTTCAAAGATGCATTTTCAGGGCCCAGAGCATCATTTTTGTGCCCAAAAGTCTGATTTGGAAGGTCCAAAGCCTCATTGGTCGACTCCAAAGCCACATTTCTAGGGTCCAAGCCTCATTTTTACTTTCTAAAGCCTCATTTTAGGCAACAAACCCCTCATTTTGAGAGTGTAAAGGCTCATTTTATCTTCAACCGTCGCATTTTCAGGGTCCAATGCCATTTTTTAGCATCCAGACAGGCATTTTTAGGGTGCAAGGCACATCTGGAGTGTCCAAGCCCTCATTTGGAGGGTCCAAAGTTCCAGGGTTCACGCTTTTAAGGTTCAAAGATGCATTTTCAGGGCCCAGAGCATCATTTTTGTGCCCCAAAGTCTGATTTGGAAGGTCCAACTCTCTTTACAGAGTCCAAATCTGAATTTCTAGGGTCCAAAGCCTCATTTTTACTATCCAAAGTGTTAGCCTTCCAAAGCCTCCCATTATGCTCCAAAAATGCCTTTTTTCAGGGTCCAAAGCTGCTTTTTGAGTATCCAGACAGGCATTTTTAGGGTCCGAGCCACATCCGGACTGTCCAAAGCCTCATTTGGAGGGGTCCAAAGTTCCAGGGTTTGCGCTTTTAAGGTTCAAAGATGCATTTTCAGGGCCCAGAGCATCATTTTTGTGCTCCAAAGTCTGATTTGGAAGGTCCAAAGCCTCATTGGTCGAGTCGAAAGCCACATTTCTAGGGTCCAAAGCCTCATTTTTACTTTCTAAAGCCTCATTTAGGCAACAATCCCCTCATTTTTAGAGTGTAAAGGCTCAGTTTATTTTCAACAGTCGCATTTTCAGGGTCCAATGCCATTTATTAGCGTCCAGACAGGCATTTTTAGGGTCCAAGCCACATCTGGAGTGTCCAAGCCCTCATTTGGAGGGTCCAAAGTTCCAGGGTTTGCACTTTTAAGGTTCAAAGATGCATTTTCAGGGCCCAGAGCATCATTTTGAAGCCCCAAAGTCTGATTTGGAAGGTCCAAAGCCTCATTGGTCGACTCCAAAGCCACATTTCTAGGGTCCAAGCCTCATTTTTACTTTCTAAAGCCTCATTTTAGGCAACAAACCCCTCATTTTGAGAGTGTAAAGGCTCATTTTATCTTCAACAGTCGCATTTTCAGGGTCCAATGCCATTTTTTAGCGTCCAGACAGGCATTTTTAGGGTGCAAGGCACATCTGGAGTGTCCAAGCCCTCATTTGGAGGGTCCAAAGTTCCAGGGTTCACGCTTTTAAGGTTCAAAGATGCATTTTCAGGGCCCAGAGCATCATTTTTGTGCCCCAAAGTCTGATTTGGAAGGTCCAACTCTCTTTACAGAGTCCAAATCTGAATTTCTAGGGTCCAAAGCCTCATTTTTACTATCCAAAGTGTTAGCCTTCCAAAGCCTCCCATTATGCTCCAAAAATGCCTTTTTTCAGGGTCCAAAGCTGCTTTTTGAGTATCCAGTCAGGCATTTTTAGGGTCCGAGCCACATCCAGACTGTCCAAAGCCTCATTTGGGGGGGTCCAAAGTTCCAGGGTTTGCGCTTTTAAGGTTCAAAGATGCATTTTCAGGGCCCAGAGCATCATTTTTGTGCTCCAAAGTCTGATTTGGAAGGTCCAAAGCCTCATTGGTCGAGTCGAAAGCCACATTTCTAGGGTCCAAAGCCTCATTTTTACTTTCTAAAGCCTCATTTAGGCAACAATCCCCTCATTTTGAGAGCGTAAAGGCTCAGTTTATTTTCAACAGTCGCATTTTCAGGGTCCAATGCCATTTATTAGCGTCCAGACAGGCATTTTTAGGGTCCAAGCCACATCTGGAGTGTCCAAGCCCTCATTTGGAGGGTCCAAAGTTCCAGGGTTCACGCTTTTAAGGTTCAAAGATGCATTTTCAGGGCCCAGAGCATCATTTTTGTGCCCAAAAGTCTGATTTGGAAGGTCCAAAGCCTCATTGGTCGACTCCAAAGCCACATTTCTAGGGTCCAAGCCTCATTTTTACTTTCTAAAGCCTCATTTTAGGCAACAAACCCCTCATTTTGAGAGTGTAAAGGCTCATTTTATCTTCAACCGTCGCATTTTCAGGGTCCAATGCCATTTTTTAGCATCCAGACAGGCATTTTTAGGGTGCAAGGCACATCTGGAGTGTCCAAGCCCTCATTTGGAGGGTCCAAAGTTCCAGGGTTCACGCTTTTAAGGTTCAAAGATGCATTTTCAGGGCCCAGAGCATCATTTTTGTGCCCCAAAGTCTGATTTGGAAGGTCCAACTCTCTTTACAGAGTCCAAATCTGAATTTCTAGGGTCCAAAGCCTCATTTTTACTATCCAAAGTGTTAGCCTTCCAAAGCCTCCCATTATGCTCCAAAAATGCCTTTTTTCAGGGTCCAAAGCTGCTTTTTGAGTATCCAGACAGGCATTTTTAGGGTCCGAGCCACATCCGGACTGTCCAAAGCCTCATTTGGAGGGGTCCAAAGTTCCAGGGTTTGCGCTTTTAAGGTTCAAAGATGCATTTTCAGGGCCCAGAGCATCATTTTTGTGCTCCAAAGTCTGATTTGGAAGGTCCAAAGCCTCATTGGTCGAGTCGAAAGCCACATTTCTAGGGTCCAAAGCCTCATTTTTACTTTCTAAAGCCTCATTTAGGCAACAATCCCCTCATTTTTAGAGTGTAAAGGCTCATTTTATCTTCAACCGTCGCATTTTCAGGGTCCAATGCCATTTTTTAGCGTCCAGACAGGCATTTTTAGGGTCCAAGCCACATCTGGAGTGTCCAAGCCCTCATTTGGAGGGTCCAAAGTTCCAGGGTTCATGCTTTTAAGGTTCAAAGATGCATTTTCAGGGCCCAGAGCATCATTTTTGTGCTCCAAAGTCTGATTTGGAAGGTCCAAAGCCTCATTTGTAGAGTCCAAAGCTGCATTTCTAGGGTCCAAAATCTTCATTTGCCTTCCAAATGCTCATTTTAGGCTCCAAACCCCTCGTTTTCAGGGTGCAAAGGCTTAGTTTTAGTTTGCAGAGTCTAATGTTCAGGGTCCAAAGCATCAGTTTTCGATTCCAGACAGGCATTTTTAGGGTCCAAACCACATGTGGAGTGTCCAAGCCCTTATTTGGAGGGTCCAAAGTTCCAGGGTTCATGCTTTTAAGGTTCAAAGATGCATTTTCAGGGCCCAGAGCATCATTTTGAAGCCCCAAAGTCTGATTTGGAAGGTCCAAAGCCTCATTGGTCGACTCCAAAGCCACATTTCTAGGGTCCAAAGCCTCATTTTTACTTTCTAAAGCCTCATTTAGGCAACAATCCCCTCATTTTTAGAGTGTAAAGGCTCAGTTTATTTTCAACAGTCGCATTTTCAGGGTCCAATGCCATTTATTAGCATCCAGACAGGCATTTTTAGGGTGCAAGGCACATCTGGAGTGTCCAAGCCCTCATTTGGAGGGTCCAAAGTTCCAGGGTTCACGCTTTTAAGGTTCAAAGATGCATTTTCAGGGCCCAGAGCATCATTTTTGTGCCCCAAAGTCTGATTTGGAAGGTCCAACTCTCTTTACAGAGTCCAAATCTGAATTTCTAGGGTCCAAAGCCTCATTTTTACTATCCAAAGTGTTAGCCTTCCAAAGCCTCCCATTATGCTCCAAAAATGCCTTTTTTCAGGGTCCAAAGCTGCTTTTTGAGTATCCAGACAGGCATTTTTAGGGTCCGAGCCACATCCGGACTGTCCAAAGCCTCATTTGGAGGGGTCCAAAGTTCCAGGGTTTGCGCTTTTAAGGTTCAAAGATGCATTTTCAGGGCCCAGAGCATCATTTTTGTGCTCCAAAGTCTGATTTGGAAGGTCCAAAGCCTCATTGGTCGAGTCGAAAGCCACATTTCTAGGGTCCAAAGCCTCATTTTTACTTTCTAAAGCCTCATTTAGGCAACAATCCCCTCATTTTTAGAGTGTAAAGGCTCAGTTTATTTTCAACAGTCGCATTTTCAGGGTCCAATGCCATTTATTAGCGTCCAGACAGGCATTTTTAGGGTCCAAACCACATGTGGAGTGTCCAAGCCCTCATTTGGAGGGTCCAAAGTTCCAGGGTTTGCACTTTTAAGGTTCAAAGATGCATTTTCAGGGCCCAGAGCATCATTTTGAAGCCCCAAAGTCTGATTTGGAAGGTCCAAAGCCTCATTGGTCGACTCCAAAGCCACATTTCTAGGGTCCAAGCCTCATTTTTACTTTCTAAAGCCTCATTTTAGGCAACAAACCCCTCATTTTGAGAGTGTAAAGGCTCATTTTATCTTCAACCGTCGCATTTTCAGGGTCCAATGCCATTTTTTAGCGTCCAGACAGGCATTTTTAGGGTGCAAGGCACATCTGGAGTGTCCAAGCCCTCATTTGGAGGGTCCAAAGTTCCAGGGTTCACGCTTTTAAGGTTCAAAGATGCATTTTCAGGGCCCAGAGCATCATTTTTGTGCCCCAAAGTCTGATTTGGAAGGTCCAACTCTCTTTACAGAGTCCAAATCTGAATTTCTAGGGTCCAAAGCCTCATTTTTACTATCCAAAGTGTTAGCCTTCCAAAGCCTCCCATTATGCTCCAAAAATGCCTTTTTTCAGGGTCCAAAGCTGCTTTTTGAGTATCCAGTCAGGCATTTTTAGGGTCCGAGCCACATCCAGACTGTCCAAAGCCTCATTTGGGGGGGTCCAAAGTTCCAGGGTTTGCGCTTTTAAGGTTCAAAGATGCATTTTCAGGGCCCAGAGCATCATTTTTGTGCTCCAAAGTCTGATTTGGAAGGTCCAAAGCCTCATTGGTCGAGTCGAAAGCCACATTTCTAGGGTCCAAAGCCTCATTTTTACTTTCTAAAGCCTCATTTAGGCAACAATCCCCTCATTTTGAGAGCGTAAAGGCTCAGTTTATTTTCAACAGTCGCATTTTCAGGGTCCAATGCCATTTATTAGCGTCCAGACAGGCATTTTTAGGGTCCAAGCCACATCTGGAGTGTCCAAGCCCTCATTTGGAGGGTCCAAAGTTCCAGGGTTCACGCTTTTAAGGTTCAAAGATGCATTTTCAGGGCCCAGAGCATCATTTTTGTGCCCAAAAGTCTGATTTGGAAGGTCCAAAGCCTCATTGGTCGACTCCAAAGCCACATTTCTAGGGTCCAAGCCTCATTTTTACTTTCTAAAGCCTCATTTTAGGCAACAAACCCCTCATTTTGAGAGTGTAAAGGCTCATTTTATCTTCAACCGTCGCATTTTCAGGGTCCAATGCCATTTTTTAGCATCCAGACAGGCATTTTTAGGGTGCAAGGCACATCTGGAGTGTCCAAGCCCTCATTTGGAGGGTCCAAAGTTCCAGGGTTCACGCTTTTAAGGTTCAAAGATGCATTTTCAGGGCCCAGAGCATCATTTTTGTGCCCCAAAGTCTGATTTGGAAGGTCCAACTCTCTTTACAGAGTCCAAATCTGAATTTCTAGGGTCCAAAGCCTCATTTTTACTATCCAAAGTGTTAGCCTTCCAAAGCCTCCCATTATGCTCCAAAAATGCCTTTTTTCAGGGTCCAAAGCTGCTTTTTGAGTATCCAGACAGGCATTTTTAGGGTCCGAGCCACATCCGGACTGTCCAAAGCCTCATTTGGAGGGGTCCAAAGTTCCAGGGCTTGCGCTTTTAAGGTTCAAAGATGCATTTTCAGGGCCCAGAGCATCATTTTTGTGCTCCAAAGTCTGATTTGGAAGGTCCAAAGCCTCATTGGTCGAGTCGAAAGCCACATTTCTAGGGTCCAAAGCCTCATTTTTACTTTCTAAAGCCTCATTTAGGCAACAATCCCCTCATTTTTAGAGTGTAAAGGCTCATTTTATCTTCAACCGTCGCATTTTCAGGGTCCAATGCCATTTTTTAGCGTCCAGACAGGCATTTTTAGGGTCCAAGCCACATCTGGAGTGTCCAAGCCCTCATTTGGAGGGTCCAAAGTTCCAGGGTTCATGCTTTTAAGGTTCAAAGATGCATTTTCAGGGCCCAGAGCATCATTTTTGTGCTCCAAAGTCTGATTTGGAAGGTCCAAAGCCTCATTTGTAGAGTCCAAAGCTGCATTTCTAGGGTCCAAAATCTTCATTTGCCTTCCAAATGCTCATTTTAGGCTCCAAACCCCTCGTTTTCAGGGTGCAAAGGCTTAGTTTTAGTTTGCAGAGTCTAATGTTCAGGGTCCAAAGCATCAGTTTTCGATTCCAGATAGGCATTTTTAGGGTCCAAACCACATGTGGAGTGTCCAAGCCCTTATTTGGAGGGTCCAAAGTTCCAGGGTTCATGCTTTTAAGGTTCAAAGATGCATTTTCAGGGCCCAGAGCATCATTTTGAAGCCCCAAAGTCTGATTTGGAAGGTCCAAAGCCTCATTGGTCGACTCCAAAGCCACATTTCTAGGGTCCAAAGCCTCATTTTTACTTTCTAAAGCCTCATTTAGGCAACAATCCCCTCATTTTTAGAGTGTAAAGGCTCAGTTTATTTTCAACAGTCGCATTTTCAGGGTCCAATGCCATTTATTAGCGTCCTGACAGGCATTTTTAGGGTGCAAGGCACATCTGGAGTGTCCAAAGCCCTCATTTGGAGGGTCCAAAGTTCCAGGGTTCACGCTTTTAAGGTTCAAAGATGCATTTTCAGGGCCCAGAGCATCATTTTGAAGCCCCAAAGTCTGATTTGGAAGGTCCAAAGCCTCATTGGTTGAGTCCAAAGCCACATTTCTAGGGTCCAAAGCCTCATTTTTACCTTCTAAAGCCTCATTTTAGGCAACAAACCCCTCATTTTGAGAGTGTAAAGGCTCATTTTATCTTCAACCGTCGCATTTTCAGGGTCCAATGCCATTTTTTAGCGTCCAGACAGGCATTTTTAGGGTCCAAGCCACATCTGGAGTGTCCAAGCCCTCATTTGGAGGGTCCAAAGTTCCAGGGTTCACGCTTTTAAAGTTCAAAGATGCATTTTCAGGGCCCAGAGCATCATTTTTGTGCTCCAAAGTCTGATTTGGAAGGTCCAAAGCCTCATTTGTAGAGTCCAAAGCTGCATTTCTAGGGTCCAAAATCTTCATTTGCCTTCCAAATGCTCATTTTAGGCTCCAAACCCCTCGTTTTCAGGGTGCAAAGGCTTAGTTTTAGTTTGCAGAGTCTAATGTTCAGGGTCCAAAGCATCAGTTTTCGATTCCAGACAGGCATTTTTAGGGTCCAAGCCACATCTGGAGTGTCCAAGCCCTCATTTGGAGGGTCCAAAGTTCCAGGGTTCACGCTTTTAAGGTTCAAAGATGCATTTTCAGGGCCCAGAGCATCATTTTGAAGCCCCAAAGTCTGATTTGGAAGGTCCAAAGCCTCATTGGTCGACTCCAAAGCCACATTTCTAGGGTCCAAGCCTCATTTTTACTTTCTAAAGCCTCATTTTAGGCAACAAACCCCTCATTTTTAGAGTGTAAAGGCTCATTTTATCTTCAACAGTCGCATTTCAGGGTCCAATGCCATTTTTTAGTGTCCAGACAGGCATTTTTAGGGTGCAAGGCACATCTGGAGTGTCCAAGCCCTCATTTGGAGGGTCCAAAGTTCCAGGGTTCACGCTTTTAAAGTTCAACGATGCATTTTCAGGGCACAGAGCATCATTTTTATGCCCCAAAGTCTGATTTGGAAGGTCCAACTCTCTTTACAGAGTCCAAATCTGAATTTCTAGGGTCCAAAGCCTCATTTTTACTATCCAAAGTGTTAGCCTTCCAAAGCCTCACATTATGCTCCAAAAATGCCTTTTTTCAGGGTCCAAAGCTGCTTTTTGAGTATCCAGTCAGGCATTTTTAGGGTCCGAGCCACATCCGGACTGTCCAAAGCCTCATTTGGAGGGGTCCAAAGTTGCAGGGCTTGCGCTTTTAAGGTTCAAAGATGCATTTTCAGGGCCCAGAGCATCATTTTTGTGCTCCAAAGTCTGATTTGGAAGGTCCAAAGCCTCATTTGTAGAGTCCAAAGCTGCATTTCTAGGGTCCAAAATCTTCATTTGCCTTCCAAATGCTCATTTTAGGCTCCAAACCCCTCGTTTTCAGGGTGCAAAGGCTTAGTTTTAGTTTGCAGAGTCTAATGTTCAGGGTCCAAAGCATCAGTTTTCGATTCCAGATAGGCATTTTTAGGGTCCAAACCACATGTGGAGTGTCCAAGCCCTTATTTGGAGGGTCCAAAGTTCCAGGGTTCACGCTTTTAAGGTTCAAAGATGCATTTTCAGGGCCCAGAGCATCATTTTGAAGCCCCAAAGTCTGATTTGGAAGGTCCAAAGCCTCATTGGTCGACTCCAAAGCCACATTTCTAGGGTCCAAGCCTGATTTTTACTTTCTAAAGCCTCATTTTAGGCAACAAACCCCTCATTTTGAGAGTGTAAAGGCTCATTTTATCTTCAACAGTCGCATTTTCAGGGTCCAATGCCATTTTTTAGCATCCAGACAGGCATTTTTAGGGTGCAAGGCACATCTGGAGTGTCCAAGCCCTCATTTGGAGGGTCCAAAGTTCCAGGGTTCACGCTTTTAAGGTTCAAAGATGCATTTTCAGGGCCCAGAGCATCATTTTGAAGCCCCAAAGTCTGATTTGGAAGGTCCAAAGCCTCATTGGTCGACTCCAAAGCCACATTTCTAGGGTCCAAGCCTCATTTTTACTTTCTAAAGCCTCATTTTAGGCAACAAACCCCTCATTTTTAGAGTGTAAAGGCTCATTTTATCTTCAACCGTCGCATTTTCAGGGTCCAATGCCATTTTTTAGCATCCAGACAGGCATTTTTAGGGTGCAAGGCACATCTGGAGTGTCCAAGCCCTCATTTGGAGGGTCCAAAGTTCCAGGGTTCATGCTTTTAAGGTTCAAAGATGCATTTTCAGGGCCCAGAGCATCATTTTTGTGCCCCAAAGTCTGATTTGGAAGGTCCAACTCTCTTTACAGAGTCCAAATCTGAATTTCTAGGGTCCAAAGCCTCATTTTTACTATCCAAAGTGTTAGCCTTCCAAAGCCTCCCATTATGCTCCAAAAATGCCTTTTTTCAGGGTCCAAAGCTGCTTTTTGAGTATCCAGTCAGGCATTTTTAGGGTCCGAGCCACATCCGGACTGTCCAAAGCCTCATTTGGAGGGGTCCAAAGTTGCAGGGCTTGCGCTTTTAAGGTTCAAAGATGCATTTTCAGGGCCCAGAGCATCATTTTGAAGCCCCAAAGTCTGATTTGGAAGGTCCAAAGCCTCATTGGTCGAGTCGAAAGCCACATTTCTAGGGTCCAAAGCCTCATTTTTACTTTCTAAAGCCTCATTTAGGCAACAATCCCCTCATTTTTAGAGTGTAAAGGCTCATTTTATCTTCAACCGTCGCATTTTCAGGGTCCAATGCCATTTTTTAGCGTCCAGACAGGCATTTTTAGGGTCCAAGCCACATCTGGAGTGTCCAAGCCCTCATTTGGAGGGTCCAAAGTTCCAGGGTTCATGCTTTTAAGGTTCAAAGATGCATTTTCAGGGCCCAGAGCATCATTTTTGTGCTCCAAAGTCTGATTTGGAAGGTCCAAAGCCTCATTTGTAGAGTCCAAAGCTGCATTTCTAGGGTCCAAAATCTTCATTTGCCTTCCAAATGCTCATTTTTGGCTCCAAACCCCTCGTTTTCAGGGTGCAAAGGCTTAGTTTTAGTTTGCAGAGTCTAATGTTCAGGGTCCAAAGCATCAGTTTTCGATTCCAGACAGGCATTTTTAGGGTCCAAACCACATGTGGAGTGTCCAAGCCCTTATTTGGAGGGTCCAAAGTTCCAGGGTTCATGCTTTTAAGGTTCAAAGATGCATTTTCAGGGCCCAGAGCATCATTTTTGTGCTCCAAAGTCTGATTTGGAAGGTCCAAAGCCTCATTTGTAGAGTCCAAAGCTGCATTTCTAGGGTCCAAAATCTTCATTTGCCTTCCAAATGCTCATTTTAGGCTCCAAACCCCTCGTTTTCAGGGTGCAAAGGCTTAGTTTTAGTTTGCAGAGTCTAATGTTCAGGGTCCAAAGCATCAGTTTTCGATTCCAGACAGGCATTTTTAGGGTCCAAACCACATGTGGAGTGTCCAAGCCCTTATTTGGAGGGTCCAAAGTTCCAGGGTTCACGCTTTTAAGGTTCAAAGATGCATTTTCAGGGCCCAGAGCATCATTTTTGTGCTCCAAAGTCTGATTTGGAAGGTCCAAAGCCTCATTGGTCGACTCCAAAGCCACATTTCTAGGGTCCAAGCCTCATTTTTACTTTCTAAAGCCTCATTTTAGGCAACAAACCCCTCATTTTGAGAGTGTAAAGGCTCATTTTATCTTCAACCGTCGCATTTTCAGGGTCCAATGCCATTTTTTAGCGTCCAGACAGGCATTTTTAGGGTGCAAGGCACATCTGGAGTGTCCAAGCCCTCATTTGGAGGGTCCAAAGTTCCAGGGTTCACGCTTTTAAGGTTCAAAGATGCATTTTCAGGGCCCAGAGCATCATTTTTGTGCCCCAAAGTCTGATTTGGAAGGTCCAACTCTCTTTACAGAGTCCAAATCTGAATTTCTAGGGTCCAAAGCCTCATTTTTACTATCCAAAGTGTTAGCCTTCCAAAGCCTCCCATTATGCTCCAAAAATGCCTTTTTTCAGGGTCCAAAGCTGCTTTTTGAGTATCCAGTCAGGCATTTTTAGGGTCCGAGCCACATCCGGACTGTCCAAAGCCTCATTTGGAGGGGTCCAAAGTTCCAGGGTTTGCGCTTTTAAGGTTCAAAGATGCATTTTCAGGGCCCAGAGCATCATTTTTGTGCTCCAAAGTCTGATTTGGAAGGTCCAAAGCCTCATTTGTAGAGTCCAAAGCTGCATTTCTAGGGTCCAAAATCTTCATTTGCCTTCCAAATGCTCATTTTAGGCTCCAAACCGCTCGTTTTCAGGGTGCAAAGGCTTAGTTTTAGTTTGCAGAGTCTAATGTTCAGGGTCCAAAGCATCAGTTTTCGATTCCAGACAGGCACTTTTAGGGTCCAAACCACATGTGGAGTGTCCAAGCCCTTATTTGGAGGGTCCACAGTTCCAGGGTTCACGCTTTTAAGGTTCAAAGATGCATTTTCAGGGCCCAGAGCATCATTTTGAAGCCCCAAAGTCTGATTTGGAAGGTCCAAAGCCTCATTGGTCGACTCCAAAGCCACATTTCTAGGGTCCAAGCCTCATTTTTACTTTCTAAAGCCTCATTTTAGGCAACAAACCCCTCATTTTGAGAGTGTAAGTCTCATTTTATCTTCAACCGTCGCATTTTCAGGGTCCAATGCCATTTTTTAGCGTCCAGACAGGCATTTTTAGGGTGCAAGGCACATCTGGAGTGTCCAAGCCCTCATTTGGAGGGTCCAAAGTTCCAGGGTTCACGCTTTTAAGGTTCAAAGATGCATTTTCAGGGCCCAGAGCATCATTTTTGTGCCCCAAAGTCTGATTTGGAAGGTCCAACTCTCTTTACAGAGTCCAAATCTGAATTTCTAGGGTCCAAAGCCTCATTTTTACTATCCAAAGTGTTAGCCTTCCAAAGCCTCCCATTATGCTCCAAAAATGCCTTTTTTCAGGGTCCAAAGCTGCTTTTTGAGTATCCAGTCAGGCATTTTTAGGGTCCGAGCCACATCCGGACTGTCCAAAGCCTCATTTGGAGGGGTCCAAAGTTCCAGGGTTTGCGCTTTTAAGGTTCAAAGATGCATTTTCAGGGCCCAGAGCATCATTTTTGTGCCCCAAAGTCTGATTTGGAAGGTCCAAACTCTCTTTATAGAGTCCAAATCTGAATTTCTAGGGTCCAAAGCCTCATTTTTACTATCCAAAGTGTTAGCCTTCCAAAGCCTCCCATTATGCTCCAAAAATGCCTTTTTTCAGGGTCCAAAGCTGCTTTTTGAGTATCCAGTCAGGCATTTTTAGGGTCCGAGCCACATCCGGACTGTCCAAAGCCTCATTTGGGGGGGTCCAAAGTTCCAGGGTTTGCGCTTTTAAGGTTCAAAGATGCATTTTGAGGGCCCAGAGCATCATTTTTGTGCTCCAAAGTCTGATTTGGAAGGTCCAAAGCCTCATTTGTAGAGTCCAAAGCTGCATTTCTAGGGTCCAAAATCTTCATTTGCCTTCCAAATGCTCATTTTAGGCTCCAAACCCCTCGTTTTCAGGGTGCAAAGGCTTAGTTTTAGTTTGCAGAGTCTAATGTTCAGGGTCCAAAGCATCAGTTTTCGATTCCAGACAGGCATTTTTAGGGTCCAAACCACATGTGGAGTGTCCAAGCCCTTATTTGGAGGGTCCAAAGTTCCAGGGTTCATGCTTTTAAGGTTCAAAGATGCATTTTCAGGGCCCAGAGCATCATTTTGAAGCCCCAAAGTCTGATTTGGAAGGTCCAAAGCCTCATTGGTCGACTCCAAAGCCACATTTCTAGGGTCCAAAGCCTCATTTTTACTTTCTAAAGCCTCATTTAGGCAACAATCCCCTCATTTTTAGAGTGTAAAGGCTCAGTTTATTTTCAACAGTCGCATTTTCAGGGTCCAATGCCATTTATTAGCATCCTGACAGGCATTTTTAGGGTGCAAGGCACATCTGGAGTGTCCAAGCCCTCATTTGGAGGGGTCCAAAGTTCCAGGGTTCACGCTTTTAAAGTTCAAAGATGCATTTTCAGGGCCCAGAGCATCATTTTTGTGCTCCAAAGTCTGATTTGGAAGGTCCAAAGCCTCATTTGTAGAGTCCAAAGCTGCATTTCTAGGGTCCAAAATCTTCATTTGCCTTCCAAATGCTCATTTTAGGCTCCAAACCCCTCGTTTTCAGGGTGCAAAGGCTTAGTTTTATTTTGCAGAGTCTAATGTTCAGGGTCCAAAGCATCAGTTTTCGATTCCAGACAGGCATTTTTAGGGTCCAAACCACATGTGGAGTGTCCAAGCCCTCATTTGGAGGGTCCACAGTTCCAGGGTTCACGCTTTTAAAGTTCAAAGATGCATTTTCAGGGCCCAGAGCATCATTTTTGTGCCCCAAAGTCTGATTTGGAAGGTCCAACTCTCTTTACAGAGTCCAAATCTGAATTTCTAGGGTCCAAAGCCTCATTTTTACTATCCAAAGTGTTAGCCTTCCAAAGCCTCCCATTATGCTCCAAAAATGCCTTTTTTCAGGGTCCAAAGCTGCTTTTTGAGTATCCAGTCAGGCATTTTTAGGGTCCGAGCCACATCCGGACTGTCCAAAGCCTCATTTGGAGGGGTCCAAAGTTCCAGGGCTTGCGCTTTTAAGGTTCAAAGATGCATTTTCAGGGCCCAGAGCATCATTTTTGTGCTCCAAAGTCTGATTTGGAAGGTCCAAAGCCTCATTTGTAGAGTCCAAAGCTGCATTTCTAGGGTCCAAAATCTTCATTTGCCTTCCAAATGCTCATTTTAGGCTCCAAACCGCTCGTTTTCAGGGTGCAAAGGCTTAGTTTTAGTTTGCAGAGTCTAATGTTCAGGGTCCAAAGCATCAGTTTTCGATTCCAGACAGGCACTTTTAGGGTCCAAACCACATGTGGAGTGTCCAAGCCCTTATTTGGAGGGTCCACAGTTCCAGGGTTCACGCTTTTAAGGTTCAAAGATGCATTTTCAGGGCCCAGAGCATCATTTTGAAGCCCCAAAGTCTGATTTGGAAGGTCCAAAGCCTCATTGGTCGACTCCAAAGCCACATTTCTAGGGTCCAAGCCTCATTTTTACTTTCTAAAGCCTCATTTTAGGCAACAAACCCCTCATTTTGAGAGTGTAAGTCTCATTTTATCTTCAACCGTCGCATTTTCAGGGTCCAATGCCATTTTTTAGCGTCCAGACAGGCATTTTTAGGGTGCAAGGCACATCTGGAGTGTCCAAGCCCTCATTTGGAGGGTCCAAAGTTCCAGGGTTCACGCTTTTAAGGTTCAAAGATGCATTTTCAGGGCCCAGAGCATCATTTTTGTGCCCCAAAGTCTGATTTGGAAGGTCCAACTCTCTTTACAGAGTCCAAATCTGAATTTCTAGGGTCCAAAGCCTCATTTTTACTATCCAAAGTGTTAGCCTTCCAAAGCCTCCCATTATGCTCCAAAAATGCCTTTTTTCAGGGTCCAAAGCTGCTTTTTGAGTATCCAGTCAGGCATTTTTAGGGTCCGAGCCACATCCAGACTGTCCAAAGCCTCATTTGGAGGGGTCCAAAGTTCCAGGGTTTGCGCTTTTAAGGTTCAAAGATGCATTTTCAGGGCCCAGAGCATCATTTTTGTGCTCCAAAGTCTGATTTGGAAGGTCCAAAGCCTCATTTGTAGAGTCCAAAGCTGCATTTCTAGGGTCCAAAATCTTCATTTGCCTTCCAAATGCTCATTTTAGGCTCCAAACCCCTCGTTTTCAGGGTGCAAAGGCTTAGTTTTATTTTGCAGAGTCTAATGTTCAGGGTCCAAAGCATCAGTTTTCGATTCCAGACAGGCATTTTTAGGGTCCAAACCACATGTGGAGTGTCCAAGCCCTCATTTGGAGGGTCCAAAGTTCCAGGGTTCACGCTTTTAAAGTTCAAAGATGCATTTTCAGGGCCCAGAGCATCATTTTTGTGCCCCAAAGTCTGATTTGGAAGGTCCAACTCTCTTTACAGAGTCCAAATCTGAATTTCTAGGGTCCAAAGCCTCATTTTTACTATCCAAAGTGTTAGCCTTCCAAAGCCTCCCATTATGCTCCAAAAATGCCTTTTTTCAGGGTCCAAAGCTGCTTTTTGAGTATCCTGTCAGGCATTTTTAGGGTCCGAGCCACATCCGGACTGTCCAAAGCCTCATTTGGAGGGGTCCAAAGTTCCAGGGTTTGCGCTTTTAAGGTTCAAAGATGCATTTTCAGGGCCCAGAGCATCATTTTTGTGCTCCAAAGTCTGATTTGGAAGGTCCAAAGCCTCATTTGTAGAGTCCAAAGCTGCATTTCTAGAGTCCAAAATCTTCATTTGCCTTCCAAATGCTCATTTTAGGCTCCAAACCGCTCGTTTTCAGGGTGCAAAGGCTTAGTTTTAGTTTGCAGAGTCTAATGTTCAGGGTCCAAAGCATCAGTTTTCGATTCCAGACAGGCACTTTTAGGGTCCAAACCACATGTGGAGTGTCCAAGCCCTTATTTGGAGGGTCCACAGTTCCAGGGTTCACGCTTTTAAGGTTCAAAGATGCATTTTCAGGGCCCAGAGCATCATTTTGAAGCCCCAAAGTCTGATTTGGAAGGTCCAAAGCCTCATTGGTCGACTCCAAAGCCACATTTCTAGGGTCCAAGCCTCATTTTTACTTTCTAAAGCCTCATTTTAGGCAACAAACCCCTCATTTTGAGAGTGTAAGTCTCATTTTATCTTCAACCGTCGCATTTTCAGGGTCCAATGCCATTTTTTAGCGTCCAGACAGGCATTTTTAGGGTGCAAGGCACATCTGGAGTGTCCAAGCCCTCATTTGGAGGGTCCAAAGTTCCAGGGTTCACGCTTTTAAGGTTCAAAGATGCATTTTCAGGGCCCAGAGCATCATTTTTGTGCCCCAAAGTCTGATTTGGAAGGTCCAACTCTCTTTACAGAGTCCAAATCTGAATTTCTAGGGTCCAAAGCCTCATTTTTACTATCCAAAGTGTTAGCCTTCCAAAGCCTCCCATTATGCTCCAAAAATGCCTTTTTTCAGGGTCCAAAGCTGCTTTTTGAGTATCCAGTCAGGCATTTTTAGGGTCCGAGCCACATCCAGACTGTCCAAAGCCTCATTTGGAGGGGTCCAAAGTTCCAGGGTTTGCGCTTTTAAGGTTCAAAGATGCATTTTCAGGGCCCAGAGCATCATTTTTGTGCCCCAAAGTCTGATTTGGAAGGTCCAAACTCTCTTTATAGAGTCCAAATCTGAATTTCTAGGGTCCAAAGCCTCATTTTTACTATCCAAAGTGTTAGCCTTCCAAAGCCTCCCATTATGCTCCAAAAATGCCTTTTTTCAGGGTCCAAAGCTGCTTTTTGAGTATCCAGTCAGGCATTTTTAGGGTCCGAGCCACATCCGGACTGTCCAAAGCCTCATTTGGGGGGGTCCAAAGTTCCAGGGTTTGCGCTTTTAAGGTTCAAAGATGCATTTTCAGGGCCCAGAGCATCATTTTTGTGCTCCAAAGTCTGATTTGGAAGGTCCAAAGCCTCATTTGTAGAGTCCAAAGCTGCATTTCTAGGGTCCAAAATCTTCATTTTGCCTTCCAAATGCTCATTTTAGGCTCCAAACCCCTCGTTTTCAGGGTGCAAAGGCTTAGTTTTAGTTTGCAGAGTCTAATGTTCAGGGTCCAAAGCATCAGTTTTCGATTCCAGACAGGCATTTTTAGGGTCCAAACCACATGTGGAGTGTCCAAGCCCTTATTTGGAGGGTCCAAAGTTCCAGGGTTCATGCTTTTAAGGTTCAAAGATGCATTTTCAGGGCCCAGAGCATCATTTTTGTGCTCCAAAGTCTGATTTGGAAGGTCCAAAGCCTCATTGGTCGAGTCGAAAGCCACATTTCTAGGGTCCAAAGCCTCATTTTTACTTTCTAAAGCCTCATTTAGGCAACAATCCCCTCATTTTTAGAGTGTAAAGGCTCAGTTTATTTTCAACAGTCGCATTTTCAGGGTCCAATGCCATTTATTAGCGTCCTGACAGGCATTTTTAGGGTGCAAGGCACATCTGGAGTGTCCAAGCCCTCATTTGGAGGGTCCAAAGTTCCAGGGTTCACGCTTTTAAGGTTCAAAGATGCATTTTCAGGGCCCAGAGCATCATTTTGAAGCCCCAAAGTCTGATTTGGAAGGTCCAAAGCCTCATTGGTCGACTCCAAAGCCACATTTCTAGGGTCCAAGCCTCATTTTTACTTTCTAAAGCCTCATTTTAGGCAACAAACCCCTCATTTTTAGAGTGTAAAGGCTCATTTTATCTTCAACCGTCGCATTTTCAGGGTCCAATGCCATTTTTTAGCGTCCAGACAGGCATTTTTAGGGTGCAAGGCACATCTGGAGTGTCCAAGCCCTCATTTGGAGGGTCCAAAGTTCCAGGGTTCACGCTTTTAAGGTTCAAAGATGCATTTTCAGGGCCCAGAGCATCATTTTTGTGCCCCAAAGTCTGATTTGGAAGGTCCAACTCTCTTTACAGAGTCCAAATCTGAATTTCTAGGGTCCAAAGCCTCATTTTTACTATCCAAAGTGTTAGCCTTCCAAAGCCTCCCATTATGCTCCAAAAATGCCTTTTTTCAGGGTCCAAAGCTGCTTTTTGAGTATCCAGACAGGCATTTTTAGGGTCCGAGCCACATCCGGACTGTCCAAAGCCTCATTTGGAGGGGTCCAAAGTTCCAGGGTTTGCGCTTTTAAGGTTCAAAGATGCATTTTCAGGGCCCAGAGCATCATTTTTGTGCTCCAAAGTCTGATTTGGAAGGTCCAAAGCCTCATTGGTCGAGTCGAAAGCCACATTTCTAGGGTCCAAAGCCTCATTTTTACTTTCTAAAGCCTCATTTAGGCAACAATCCCCTCATTTTTAGAGTGTAAAGGCTCAGTTTATTTTCAACAGTCGCATTTTCAGGGTCCAATGCCATTTATTAGCGTCCAGAGAGGCATTTTTAGGGTCCAAGCCACATCTGGAGTGTCCAAGCCCTCATTTGGAGGGTCCAAAGTTCCAGGGTTTGCACTTTTAAGGTTCAAAGATGCATTTTCAGGGCCCAGAGCATCATTTTGAAGCCCCAAAGTCTGATTTGGAAGGTCCAAAGCCTCATTGGTCGACTCCAAAGCCACATTTCTAGGGTCCAAGCCTCATTTTTACTTTCTAAACCCTCATTTTAGGCAACAAACCCCTCATTTTGAGAGTGTAAAGGCTCATTTTATCTTCAACCGTCGCATTTTCAGGGTCCAATGCCATTTTTTAGCGTCCAGACAGGCATTTTTAGGGTGCAAGGCACATCTGGAGTGTCCAAGCCCTCATTTGGAGGGTCCAAAGTTCCAGGGTTCACGCTTTTAAGGTTCAAAGATGCATTTTCAGGGCCCAGAGCATCATTTTTGTGCCCCAAAGTCTGATTTGGAAGGTCCAACTCTCTTTACAGAGTCCAAATCTGAATTTCTAGGGTCCAAAGCCTCATTTTTACTATCCAAAGTGTTAGCCTTCCAAAGCCTCCCATTATGCTCCAAAAATGCCTTTTTTCAGGGTCCAAAGCTGCTTTTTGAGTATCCAGTCAGGCATTTTTAGGGTCCGAGCCACATCCAGACTGTCCAAAGCCTCATTTGGGGGGGTCCAAAGTTCCAGGGTTTGCGCTTTTAAGGTTCAAAGATGCATTTTCAGGGCCCAGAGCATCATTTTTGTGCTCCAAAGTCTGATTTGGAAGGTCCAAAGCCTCATTGGTCGAGTCGAAAGCCACATTTCTAGGGTCCAAAGCCTCATTTTTACTTTCTAAAGCCTCATTTAGGCAACAATCCCCTCATTTTGAGAGCGTAAAGGCTCAGTTTATTTTCAACAGTCGCATTTTCAGGGTCCAATGCCATTTATTAGCGTCCAGACAGGCATTTTTAGGGTGCAAGGCACATCTGGAGTGTCCAAGCCCTCATTTGGAGGGTCCAAAGTTCCAGGGTTCACGCTTTTAAGGTTCAAAGATGCATTTTCAGGGCCCAGAGCATCATTTTTGTGCCCAAAAGTCTGATTTGGAAGGTCCAAAGCCTCATTGGTCGACTCCAAAGCCACATTTCTAGGGTCCAAGCCTCATTTTTACTTTCTAAAGCCTCATTTTAGGCAACAAACCCCTCATTTTGAGAGTGTAAAGGCTCATTTTATCTTCAACCGTCGCATTTTCAGGGTCCAATGCCATTTTTTAGCATCCAGACAGGCATTTTTAGGGTGCAAGGCACATCTGGAGTGTCCAAGCCCTCATTTGGAGGGTCCAAAGTTCCAGGGTTCACGCTTTTAAGGTTCAAAGATGCATTTTCAGGGCCCAGAGCATCATTTTTGTGCCCCAAAGTCTGATTTGGAAGGTCCAACTCTCTTTACAGAGTCCAAATCTGAATTTCTAGGGTCCAAAGCCTCATTTTTACTATCCAAAGTGTTAGCCTTCCAAAGCCTCCCATTATGCTCCAAAAATGCCTTTTTTCAGGGTCCAAAGCTGCTTTTTGAGTATCCAGACAGGCATTTTTAGGGTCCGAGCCACATCCGGACTGTCCAAAGCCTCATTTGGAGGGGTCCAAAGTTCCAGGGCTTGCGCTTTTAAGGTTCAAAGATGCATTTTCAGGGCCCAGAGCATCATTTTTGTGCTCCAAAGTCTGATTTGGAAGGTCCAAAGCCTCATTGGTCGAGTCGAAAGCCACATTTCTAGGGTCCAAAGCCTCATTTTTACTTTCTAAAGCCTCATTTAGGCAACAATCCCCTCATTTTTAGAGTGTAAAGGCTCATTTTATCTTCAACCGTCGCATTTTCAGGGTCCAATGCCATTTTTTAGCGTCCAGACAGGCATTTTTAGGGTCCAAGCCACATCTGGAGTGTCCAAGCCCTCATTTGGAGGGTCCAAAGTTCCAGGGTTCATGCTTTTAAGGTTCAAAGATGCATTTTCAGGGCCCAGAGCATCATTTTTGTGCTCCAAAGTCTGATTTGGAAGGTCCAAAGCCTCATTTGTAGAGTCCAAAGCTGCATTTCTAGGGTCCAAAATCTTCATTTGCCTTCCAAATGCTCATTTTAGGCTCCAAACCCCTCGTTTTCAGGGTGCAAAGGCTTAGTTTTAGTTTGCAGAGTCTAATGTTCAGGGTCCAAAGCATCAGTTTTCGATTCCAGACAGGCATTTTTAGGGTCCAAACCACATGTGGAGTGTCCAAGCCCTTATTTGGAGGGTCCAAAGTTCCAGGGTTCATGCTTTTAAGGTTCAAAGATGCATTTTCAGGGCCCAGAGCATCATTTTGAAGCCCCAAAGTCTGATTTGGAAGGTCCAAAGCCTCATTGGTCGACTCCAAAGCCACATTTCTAGGGTCCAAAGCCTCATTTTTACTTTCTAAAGCCTCATTTAGGCAACAATCCCCTCATTTTTAGAGTGTAAAGGCTCAGTTTATTTTCAACAGTCGCATTTTCAGGGTCCAATGCCATTTATTAGCGTCCTGACAGGCATTTTTAGGGTCCAAGCCACATCTGGAGTGTCCAAAGCCCTCATTTGGAGGGTCCAAAGTTCCAGGGTTCACGCTTTTAAGGTTCAAAGATGCATTTTCAGGGCCCAGAGCATCATTTTGAAGCCCCAAAGTCTGATTTGGAAGGTCCAAAGCCTCATTGGTCGACTCCAAAGCCACATTTCTAGGGTCCAAGCCTCATTTTTACTTTCTAAAGCCTCATTTTAGGCAACAAACCCCTCATTTTGAGAGTGTAAAGGCTCATTTTATCTTCAACCGTCGCATTTTCAGGGTCCAATGCCATTTTTTAGCGTCCAGACAGGCATTTTTAGGGTCCAAGCCACATCTGGAGTGTCCAAGCCCTCATTTGGAGGGTCCAAAGTTCCAGGGTTCACGCTTTTAAAGTTCAAAGATGCATTTTCAGGGCCCAGAGCATCATTTTTGTGCTCCAAAGTCTGATTTGGAAGGTCCAAAGCCTCATTTGTAGAGTCCAAAGCTGCATTTCTAGGGTCCAAAATCTTCATTTGCCTTCCAAATGCTCATTTTAGGCTCCAAACCCCTCGTTTTCAGGGTGCAAAGGCTTAGTTTTAGTTTGCAGAGTCTAATGTTCAGGGTCCAAAGCATCAGTTTTCGATTCCAGACAGGCATTTTTAGGGTCCAAGCCACATCTGGAGTGTCCAAGCCCTCATTTGGAGGGTCCAAAGTTCCAGGGTTCACGCTTTTAAGGTTCAAAGATGCATTTTCAGGGCCCAGAGCATCATTTTGAAGCCCCAAAGTCTGATTTGGAAGGTCCAAAGCCTCATTGGTCGACTCCAAAGCCACATTTCTAGGGTCCAAGCCTCATTTTTACTTTCTAAAGCCTCATTTTAGGCAACAAACCCCTCATTTTTAGAGTGTAAAGGCTCATTTTATCTTCAACAGTCGCATTTCAGGGTCCAATGCCATTTTTTAGTGTCCAGACAGGCATTTTTAGGGTGCAAGGCACATCTGGAGTGTCCAAGCCCTCATTTGGAGGGTCCAAAGTTCCAGGGTTCACGCTTTTAAAGTTCAACGATGCATTTTCAGGGCACAGAGCATCATTTTTATGCCCCAAAGTCTGATTTGGAAGGTCCAACTCTCTTTACAGAGTCCAAATCTGAATTTCTAGGGTCCAAAGCCTCATTTTTACTATCCAAAGTGTTAGCCTTCCAAAGCCTCACATTATGCTCCAAAAATGCCTTTTTTCAGGGTCCAAAGCTGCTTTTTGAGTATCCAGTCAGGCATTTTTAGGGTCCGAGCCACATCCGGACTGTCCAAAGCCTCATTTGGAGGGGTCCAAAGTTGCAGGGCTTGCGCTTTTAAGGTTCAAAGATGCATTTTCAGGGCCCAGAGCATCATTTTTGTGCTCCAAAGTCTGATTTGGAAGGTCCAAAGCCTCATTTGTAGAGTCCAAAGCTGCATTTCTAGGGTCCAAAATCTTCATTTGCCTTCCAAATGCTCATTTTAGGCTCCAAACCCCTCGTTTTCAGGGTGCAAAGGCTTAGTTTTAGTTTGCAGAGTCTAATGTTCAGGGTCCAAAGCATCAGTTTTCGATTCCAGACAGGCATTTTTAGGGTCCAAGCCACATCTGGAGTGTCCAAGCCCTTATTTGGAGGGTCCAAAGTTCCAGGGTTCACGCTTTTAAGGTTCAAAGATGCATTTTCAGGGCCCAGAGCATCATTTTGAAGCCCCAAAGTCTGATTTGGAAGGTCCAAAGCCTCATTGGTCGACTCCAAAGCCACATTTCTAGGGTCCAAGCCTGATTTTTACTTTCTAAAGCCTCATTTTAGGCAACAAACCCCTCATTTTGAGAGTGTAAAGGCTCATTTTATCTTCAACAGTCGCATTTTCAGGGTCCAATGCCATTTTTTAGCATCCAGACAGGCATTTTTAGGGTGCAAGGCACATCTGGAGTGTCCAAGCCCTCATTTGGAGGGTCCAAAGTTCCAGGGTTCACGCTTTTAAGGTTCAAAGATGCATTTTCAGGGCCCAGAGCATCATTTTTGTGCCCCAAAGTCTGATTTGGAAGGTCCAAAGCCTCATTGGTCGACTCCAAAGCCACATTTCTAGGGTCCAAGCCTCATTTTTACTTTCTAAAGCCTCATTTTAGGCAACAAACCCCTCATTTTGAGAGTGTAAAGGCTCATTTTATCTTCAACCGTCGCATTTTCAGGGTCCAATGCCATTTTTTAGCATCCAGACAGGCATTTTTAGGGTGCAAGGCACATCTGGAGTGTCCAAGCCCTCATTTGGAGGGTCCAAAGTTCCAGGGTTCACGCTTTTAAGGTTCAAAGATGCATTTTCAGGGCCCAGAGCATCATTTTTGTGCCCCAAAGTCTGATTTGGAAGGTCCAACTCTCTTTACAGAGTCCAAATCTGAATTTCTAGGGTCCAAAGCCTCATTTTTACTATCCAAAGTGTTAGCCTTCCAAAGCCTCCCATTATGCTCCAAAAATGCCTTTTTTCAGGGTCCAAAGCTGCTTTTTGAGTATCCAGACAGGCATTTTTAGGGTCCGAGCCACATCCGGACTGTCCAAAGCCTCATTTGGAGGGGTCCAAAGTTCCAGGGTTTGCGCTTTTAAGGTTCAAAGATGCATTTTCAGGGCCCAGAGCATCATTTTTGTGCTCCAAAGTCTGATTTGGAAGGTCCAAAGCCTCATTGGTCGAGTCGAAAGCCACATTTCTAGGGTCCAAAGCCTCATTTTTACTTTCTAAAGCCTCATTTAGGCAACAATCCCCTCATTTTTAGAGTGTAAAGGCTCAGTTTATTTTCAACAGTCGCATTTTCAGGGTCCAATGCCATTTATTAGCGTCCAGACAGGCATTTTTAGGGTCCAAGCCACATCTGGAGTGTCCAAGCCCTCATTTGGAGGGTCCAAAGTTCCAGGGTTTGCACTTTTAAGGTTCAAAGATGCATTTTCAGGGCCCAGAGCATCATTTTGAAGCCCCAAAGTCTGATTTGGAAGGTCCAAAGCCTCATTGGTCGACTCCAAAGCCACATTTCTAGGGTCCAAGCCTCATTTTTACTTTCTAAAGCCTCATTTTAGGCAACAAACCCCTCATTTTGAGAGTGTAAAGGCTCATTTTATCTTCAACCGTCGCATTTTCAGGGTCCAATGCCATTTTTTAGCATCCAGACAGGCATTTTTAGGGTGCAAGGCACATCTGGAGTGTCCAAGCCCTCATTTGGAGGGTCCAAAGTTCCAGGGTTCACGCTTTTAAGGTTCAAAGATGCATTTTCAGGGCCCAGAGCATCATTTTTGTGCCCCAAAGTCTGATTTGGAAGGTCCAACTCTCTTTACAGAGTCCAAATCTGAATTTCTAGGGTCCAAAGCCTCATTTTTACTATCCAAAGTGTTAGCCTTCCAAAGCCTCCCATTATGCTCCAAAAATGCCTTTTTTCAGGGTCCAAAGCTGCTTTTTGAGTATCCAGTCAGGCATTTTTAGGGTCCGAGCCACATCCAGACTGTCCAAAGCCTCATTTGGGGGGGTCCAAAGTTCCAGGGTTTGCGCTTTTAAGGTTCAAAGATGCATTTTCAGGGCCCAGAGCATCATTTTTGTGCTCCAAAGTCTGATTTGGAAGGTCCAAAGCCTCATTGGTCGAGTCGAAAGCCACATTTCTAGGGTCCAAAGCCTCATTTTTACTTTCTAAAGCCTCATTTAGGCAACAATCCCCTCATTTTGAGAGCGTAAAGGCTCAGTTTATTTTCAACAGTCGCATTTTCAGGGTCCAATGCCATTTATTAGCGTCCAGACAGGCATTTTTAGGGTCCAAGCCACATCTGGAGTGTCCAAGCCCTCATTTGGAGGGTCCAAAGTTCCAGGGTTCACGCTTTTAAGGTTCAAAGATGCATTTTCAGGGCCCAGAGCATCATTTTTGTGCCCAAAAGTCTGATTTGGAAGGTCCAAAGCCTCATTGGTCGACTCCAAAGCCACATTTCTAGGGTCCAAGCCTCATTTTTACTTTCTAAAGCCTCATTTTAGGCAACAAACCCCTCATTTTTAGAGTGTAAAGGCTCATTTTATCTTCAACCGTCGCATTTTCAGGGTCCAATGCCATTTTTTAGCATCCAGACAGGCATTTTTAGGGTGCAAGGCACATCTGGAGTGTCCAAGCCCTCATTTGGAGGGTCCAAAGTTCCAGGGTTCACGCTTTTAAGGTTCAAAGATGCATTTTCAGGGCCCAGAGCATCATTTTTGTGCCCCAAAGTCTGATTTGGAAGGTCCAACTCTCTTTACAGAGTCCAAATCTGAATTTCTAGGGTCCAAAGCCTCATTTTTACTATCCAAAGTGTTAGCCTTCCAAAGCCTCCCATTATGCTCCAAAAATGCCTTTTTTCAGGGTCCAAAGCTGCTTTTTGAGTATCCAGACAGGCATTTTTAGGGTCCGAGCCACATCCGGACTGTCCAAAGCCTCATTTGGAGGGGTCCAAAGTTCCAGGGCTTGCGCTTTTAAGGTTCAAAGATGCATTTTCAGGGCCCAGAGCATCATTTTTGTGCTCCAAAGTCTGATTTGGAAGGTCCAAAGCCTCATTGGTCGAGTCGAAAGCCACATTTCTAGGGTCCAAAGCCTCATTTTTACTTTCTAAAGCCTCATTTAGGCAACAATCCCCTCATTTTTAGAGTGTAAAGGCTCATTTTATCTTCAACCGTCGCATTTTCAGGGTCCAATGCCATTTTTTAGCGTCCAGACAGGCATTTTTAGGGTCCAAGCCACATCTGGAGTGTCCAAGCCCTCATTTGGAGGGTCCAAAGTTCCAGGGTTCATGCTTTTAAGGTTCAAAGATGCATTTTCAGGGCCCAGAGCATCATTTTTGTGCTCCAAAGTCTGATTTGGAAGGTCCAAAGCCTCATTTGTAGAGTCCAAAGCTGCATTTCTAGGGTCCAAAATCTTCATTTGCCTTCCAAATGCTCATTTTAGGCTCCAAACCCCTCGTTTTCAGGGTGCAAAGGCTTAGTTTTAGTTTGCAGAGTCTAATGTTCAGGGTCCAAAGCATCAGTTTTCGATTCCAGACAGGCATTTTTAGGGTCCAAACCACATGTGGAGTGTCCAAGCCCTTATTTGGAGGGTCCAAAGTTCCAGGGTTCATGCTTTTAAGGTTCAAAGATGCATTTTCAGGGCCCAGAGCATCATTTTGAAGCCCCAAAGTCTGATTTGGAAGGTCCAAAGCCTCATTGGTCGACTCCAAAGCCACATTTCTAGGGTCCAAAGCCTCATTTTTACTTTCTAAAGCCTCATTTAGGCAACAATCCCCTCATTTTTAGAGTGTAAAGGCTCAGTTTATTTTCAACAGTCGCATTTTCAGGGTCCAATGCCATTTATTAGCGTCCTGACAGGCATTTTTAGGGTGCAAGGCACATCTGGAGTGTCCAAAGCCCTCATTTGGAGGGTCCAAAGTTCCAGGGTTCACGCTTTTAAGGTTCAAAGATGCATTTTCAGGGCCCAGAGCATCATTTTGAAGCCCCAAAGTCTGATTTGGAAGGTCCAAAGCCTCATTGGTTGAGTCCAAAGCCACATTTCTAGGGTCCAAAGCCTCATTTTTACCTTCTAAAGCCTCATTTTAGGCAACAAACCCCTCATTTTGAGAGTGTAAAGGCTCATTTTATCTTCAACCGTCGCATTTTCAGGGTCCAATGCCATTTTTTAGCGTCCAGACAGGCATTTTTAGGGTCCAAGCCACATCTGGAGTGTCCAAGCCCTCATTTGGAGGGTCCAAAGTTCCAGGGTTCACGCTTTTAAAGTTCAAAGATGCATTTTCAGGGCCCAGAGCATCATTTTTGTGCTCCAAAGTCTGATTTGGAAGGTCCAAAGCCTCATTTGTAGAGTCCAAAGCTGCATTTCTAGGGTCCAAAATCTTCATTTGCCTTCCAAATGCTCATTTTAGGCTCCAAACCCCTCGTTTTCAGGGTGCAAAGGCTTAGTTTTAGTTTGCAGAGTCTAATGTTCAGGGTCCAAAGCATCAGTTTTCGATTCCAGACAGGCATTTTTAGGGTCCAAGCCACATCTGGAGTGTCCAAGCCCTCATTTGGAGGGTCCAAAGTTCCAGGGTTCACGCTTTTAAGGTTCAAAGATGCATTTTCAGGGCCCAGAGCATCATTTTGAAGCCCCAAAGTCTGATTTGGAAGGTCCAAAGCCTCATTGGTCGACTCCAAAGCCACATTTCTAGGGTCCAAGCCTCATTTTTACTTTCTAAAGCCTCATTTTAGGCAACAAACCCCTCATTTTTAGAGTGTAAAGGCTCATTTTATCTTCAACAGTCGCATTTCAGGGTCCAATGCCATTTTTTAGTGTCCAGACAGGCATTTTTAGGGTGCAAGGCACATCTGGAGTGTCCAAGCCCTCATTTGGAGGGTCCAAAGTTCCAGGGTTCACGCTTTTAAAGTTCAACGATGCATTTTCAGGGCACAGAGCATCATTTTTATGCCCCAAAGTCTGATTTGGAAGGTCCAACTCTCTTTACAGAGTCCAAATCTGAATTTCTAGGGTCCAAAGCCTCATTTTTACTATCCAAAGTGTTAGCCTTCCAAAGCCTCACATTATGCTCCAAAAATGCCTTTTTTCAGGGTCCAAAGCTGCTTTTTGAGTATCCAGTCAGGCATTTTTAGGGTCCGAGCCACATCCGGACTGTCCAAAGCCTCATTTGGAGGGGTCCAAAGTTGCAGGGCTTGCGCTTTTAAGGTTCAAAGATGCATTTTCAGGGCCCAGAGCATCATTTTTGTGCTCCAAAGTCTGATTTGGAAGGTCCAAAGCCTCATTTGTAGAGTCCAAAGCTGCATTTCTAGGGTCCAAAATCTTCATTTGCCTTCCAAATGCTCATTTTAGGCTCCAAACCCCTCGTTTTCAGGGTGCAAAGGCTTAGTTTTAGTTTGCAGAGTCTAATGTTCAGGGTCCAAAGCATCAGTTTTCGATTCCAGACAGGCATTTTTAGGGTCCAAGCCACATCTGGAGTGTCCAAGCCCTTATTTGGAGGGTCCAAAGTTCCAGGGTTCACGCTTTTAAGGTTCAAAGATGCATTTTCAGGGCCCAGAGCATCATTTTGAAGCCCCAAAGTCTGATTTGGAAGGTCCAAAGCCTCATTGGTCGACTCCAAAGCCACATTTCTAGGGTCCAAGCCTCATTTTTACTTTCTAAAGCCTCATTTTAGGCAACAAACCCCTCATTTTGAGAGTGTAAAGGCTCATTTTATCTTCAACAGTCGCATTTTCAGGGTCCAATGCCATTTTTTAGCATCCAGACAGGCATTTTTAGGGTGCAAGGCACATCTGGAGTGTCCAAGCCCTCATTTGGAGGGTCCAAAGTTCCAGGGTTCACGCTTTTAAGGTTCAA